>NW_028327179.1:99487214-99790245 GCF_987537825.1 Furipterus horrens
CTGGGGGACATTCTACAAAATAACTGCCCTGTGTACTTGAAAAGTATCGAGGTCCTGACAGCCCAAGGCTGTCTCTTCTTTTCTAGAAACTTACTGAGGGCTGAGGCCAGCATGCTGCAACACATGAACTTTTTTCCTACCTACCACATCCCCAGTGCTTCATATTAGTGCTTTATGGTGTTAGTCCCAAGATACAACAAGTGACAGTTACTACCTAACAAAGACTGCCAACTTCTAAGACCAGGACAGTCATTACTTCCCTCCATCCTATGAAGCCAATTCCATATTTTAGGATCCATTTATGTGCAAACCACCATTCTGTTAACAATTTCCTTGTCTTTTAGGACTCTTTGATTTTGCAAGAGAAAACACAACTCCAGACTTCTGGCCAAGATGGAGGCCTAGACAGACACGCTGGGCCTCCCTCCACAACTATAAGAAGGAATACAACTACCTCAAAACTAGAGACAATGAGAAGTTTCAGAAAATCAAACTGCATGGAAGTCCAACAAAGATATAAAGAAAAAATACTCATCCAGACAGGTAGGAGGGGCAGAACCAGGGCGGAGAGGATGCGCTGTGGCAGTAGCAGCAGCAGCATCAGGGGCAGTGGCAGGCCCACAGAAAGTGCAGTCACATGTTTTAAAAAGTAGGAAGGGACACCTGGGGAGCGCTCCCAGCACTAGACCAGACCGCACAGCTCAAGGTTCCAGCGCCAGGTAAAATTAAGCCTCATGGCTTCTGACTGCAGACCAGTGGGGGTTGGGGTGGAGGAAGAAACTGCCAGTCTCTCCGCAGAGTCCACTTGTTTAAAGGGTCCCCACAGTCCTAGAACGTCCGCAGACTCACCCACTCTGGGAATGACGGCCAGGGCAACAGCTAGAGAGGCGCCAGTCCCATACGGGAGTGGGAAAAGTGCCTGGAAAAGGGGTGAATGCTGGGCTAGTGGCATTGATCCCTCTCAGACCCCTCCCCCACATACAGCGCCAGAGCATGGTGAAACGGGTCACACTCTACTGACAAACACCTACAGCTCTGCCCCTTAAACATAACAGGAGCGACAGCTCTACCTAAGACACAGAGGCAAACAAACACAGGAGCCTGTCAAGATGAAGAGACAGAGAAGTATGGCCCAAAAGAGGGAATGGATCAAGGTTCCAGTGGGAGAACTAAGCGACGAGGAGATAGCCAACCTAATAGACCTAGCTTTCAAAAGACTGGTGATAAAGATGCTCACAGCCTTGAAAGATATGCTTGAGTATGGCAAACACATAAGGGAAGAAGTGAAGGCTATGCTAAATGAAACAAAGGAAAATCCACACAAAACCAGTGGTGAAGGGAAGGAAACCAGGGTTCAAATCAGTGATCTGGAACATAAGGAAGAAAAAAAACAGTCAACCAGTGCAGAATGAGGAAACAAGAATTTTAAAAAATGAGAAGAGGCTTAGGAACCTCTGGGACAACTTTAAATATACCAATATCCAAATCATAGGGGTGCCAGAAAGAGAAGAAGAGCAAGAAATTGAAACCTTATGTGAAAAAAAATGGAGAACTTCCCAAATGTGGTGAAGGAAATAGACATACAAGTTCAGGAAGCACAGAGTCCCAAACAAGCTAGACCCAAAGAGGACCACACCAAGACACATCATAATTAAAATGCCAAAGGTTAAGGATAAGAGAGAATCTTAAAAGCAGCAAGAGAAAAGCAGAGAGTTACCTAAGAAGGGGGGCCTATAAGACTATCAGCTGACTTCTCAAAAGAAACTTTGTAGGCAAGAAGGGACTGGCAAGAAGTATTCAAAGTGATGAAAAGCAAGGACCTACAACCTAGATTACTCTATCCAGCAAAGCTATTATTTAGAATGGAAGGGCAGATACAGTACTTCCCAGACAAGGTATAACTAAAGGAGTTCATCACCACCAAGCCACTATTATATGAAATGTTAAATGGACTTATTTAAGAAAAAGATCAAAACTATGAACACTAAAATGACACCAAACTCACAACTATCAACAACAGAATCTAAAAAATGAAAACAAAATCTAACTAAGCAAATGAGAATAGGAACAGAATCATAGGTATGGGAATCATTTGGAGGGTTACCAGCTGGGAGGGGGGAAGAGGGAGGGGGAGAAATGGGGAAATGGTGCAGGGATTAAGAAGCATAATTAGTTGGTACAAAATATACAGGGGGAAGTTAATAATAATATAGGAAAAGATGAAGCCAAAGAACTTATATTCATGACCCATGGACATGAACTAAGCGGGGTGCAATCACTGGAGGGGAGGTACTGGATGGAAGCAAAAGGAAAAAAATTGGGACAACTGTAACAACATAATCAACAAAATATACTAAAAAAAAAAAAGAAAGAAAACTCAACTCCAACACATCTAAAACAATCAGGAAATTTTACTGGTTTACCTACCTGTAGAGTCAAGGGATAGTGTAAGTTCAAGTATAGCTCAAGTAATGGTAACAGGACAAGGTTTCCCTGGCTCTTGCTTCTGTTTCTAGTTAGGGCTACCACCTTTTTCATTCCTATCCAGCAGTGAAGAGGGTGTTTTTTCCCCATGTAAGTTAAATTGAATAAGGAAGTTATGACATGCTTTTCTTTCTTTTTTTCTTTTTTTTTCTGCAACCATGTTTATTCAAAATGTGCAAAGCTGAACATACAAGTGCAAATTTAACTTATGGAGATCTGCCTGTTGTCCCAAGGTGGGCCAAGCACCATTCAGGCCAGTCCTTGGGTCTGAAGGGCCCATGGCATGGGGTGGTCACTGGAGACTCCTCACCTAGAAGCAAGAATACCTTGCTAAAGAATAAAGCAAAAGTCGCTGGGTCTGGGGGCAGGGAGTGGGTAAAAAAATAAGCACACCCTCTGGGGCTCCTTGGGGGTGGGGTGGAATGTGACAAAGGAAGGCTGGGGGGATGGACTCAGACTGCTGGCCTGCAAGGAAGGGTCCTCTAGCTCTTGGGAGGTGGTGGTGGAGCCTAGGGGATCCCAGAGCCCGGCACAGAGGCCCAGGGGATGCCAATTGTATTAACCATGGCCAGACACAGTGGGAACTCTTGAGTCACAGCATCTCCAACACCAGGGCCCAGACCGGATCACCAGCCTGAGAAGGGATTCCGCCTGGCTAAGCCTTGGCGCTTTCTGGCTATAGGAGGCCTGAAGAGGCTGTGACATTCTTTTAAGGGGGCCCAAGGGGACCTGGGACCTCTGGAACTCTTGGGACAGATGGCAAGGGCAGTTTCCACAGGGGATTCTCCAGGAAAGCCTAAGTCATTCGAAGCAGCTGAATGCAGTTATGGGACGTCACTGCCACAGGTCACCGGCCACTGCCCCATTGTCATGCTCATGGAACTTGTGCAGGTGATCGGCAAACTTCTTGGCGCAGAAGGTGGTGCAGTCCCTCTCCATGCTCTCGCTCCACGCCAGCTTGTAGAGAACCAGGAAGACCAAGCAGTGCAGAAACAGTGTGTAGAAGAAGCCAATGGTGCGTGCCATCTTGTTGGAGAGAACCAGCCGCCCCAAGCTGAGTGTAGCCTTGTCCCAGGGGCTTAGGCTCAGGTACTTCCGCTGCCGCTCCCGCCTGCTGAAGGAGGAGAAGGGGTCCAGGCGCTCCTCATACTGGGACGAGTACCGCAGCTCCGTGTCGTCGCTGCCACCACCCCGACCAGGGTAGCTCTGCAGGAACTTGATTTTCTCGAAGAGCTTGATGTTGTCCGCGCGCAGGCTGTCCAGTTCACTCTGCAGGGCCTGGATAGTGTGCTGGGCCATGCGGTTCTCAGCCTCCAGCTCCTGGTTCCGGGCCCGGAAGCGCTCCCTCTGGCTGGAGATGATGGAGAGCAGCGAGTCTACCTGGCCCTCGGGGAGGGTGCCACTGGCTGGGGCCGGCGGTCCATAGAACAGGGCAGTGGCCTCCTTGATGGGCTCTGGGATCTTCTCCAGGCCGTGCTCGGCTGCCCCCTCGGCATCTGGCCGCTGGATGGACTGGATGGTGCTGAGATCTTGCTCCAGGCGGGCGATCAGCTCCCTCTGCTCGGCCACCATGGCCACGGCCTCAGTGGCGTGGGCCTGCAGCTCTGCACAGCGCGCGCTCAGGTCGCTGTTGGAGATGCGCAGCGCGGCGTTCTCGGACTGCAGCGAGCGGTTCCTCTCCAGCAGCAGCACCTCCAGGGGCTTCGACGCGTCCTGGGCCCCAGCCCCTGCGGACGGCGCAAACTCCATGGACTTCAGAATGTTCAGTTCTTTCTTCACCTCTTCGTAGTCGGCCTGTCCTTTGAGGGTTTCTTCCAGCTGCCTGAGCGCGCTGTCCTTGGCACTCAGCTGCCGCTCGAGCTGCGCCGTGCGGCTGCCCGAGCTCTCCCGCAGCCGCGTGAGGCCGGCCTGCAGCCGCTGCACGTCCTCCACCAGCTTGGCGATCTCGCGCTCCCTGGCGGCCAGCTCGGCCTCCAGGCTGGCGCGCGTCAGCACCTCCGCGGCCTGCTCCTCGGCCGGCGCCTTCGGGACCCCCGCGGCCAGCGGGAGCGCGCGGCCGGCCGACGAGAGCTGCTCCCGGACGGCCTCCGCCTCTCTCTGGGCCACCTCGGCCCTCTGGTTCGCCCTCTCGAGGTCTGTCATGACCATTTCGATTTCGTCGGCCTTGGCCGCCATTTCCTCATCATATTTGGTTTTCAGGTCGAATAACTCCGTTCGCGTTTTCTCCAGGGCCGCCTGCAGCGCCTGCACTTTATGCTCCGCTTCCTCCAGCTTTGAGGCGGCGGCCGCCTGCGCCTCGTGCAGCCTGCGCTCCTTTTCCGCGAAGTCATGGCGCAGCTGCTGCTCCTTCTCGAGGGCGATGCTCTCGGCCTGACTCCGCAGCGTCTGCTCGTAGTCGCGCACTTTCTCCCGCAGGGCCTTTATCGTCACCTCCTGGCTCTTCACCTCGGCGAACTCCCTGTCGTAGTCCCCCAGCGTGCCCCTGAGCTTCCGGTTCTCCGTCTCCAGGTCGTGCAGGCGCTGCACCCGGCGCTGCAGCTGCTGCGCGAGCTCCAGCGCGGGCCCGGGGTCGGGCACGTCGATCAGCGCCTTGTACACCCTGAGGAAGGCCGCCTCCGCCTCCTTGCTGCGCTTGCTCAGCGCGTCCACCTCGCCCTGGAAGCTCCTCAGCAGCGGCGCCGCCTGCCGGCGCCCGTCCTCCGGGGTGTTCTTCTTGAACTCCCGGCTCTGCTCGATGAGCCGCTTCCTCGACTGCTCGCTCTCATCCTGCCGGCTCGCCAGCTCTGTCGCCGCGGTGTCGAGTTCCCTCTGCAGCTGCTGCAAGTCGAAGCGCTTCCAGTACTGAAAGACCGAGTTCACGCTGGCCGCCATCTTGAGACCTAGGGAGACGAGGGGGCAACTGGGAAAGACCGGGCTGGAGTTCCGGGGCCGCCGGGAGGCAGCGGCGGGCGGCGCCAAAACCCGGCCTGGAGCCGGCCGCCGCCGCGGACGCGGACTCCTCCTCTCGGCGCCGCCGCAGCCCTGGCGAGCCGGACCCGGAGCCGGAGCTCAAGGGCGCTGTGACATGCTTTTCAAGTAGTAAAATTACAGGTAGTTTTCTCAGTCACCAGTCTGGGCGTGTGCAAGAGGCAACCAATTGATGTTTCTCTCTCATATCAATGTTTCTCTCCCTCTTGCTCCCTTCCTACCCCTCTCTCTAGAACCAATAAGAGAAAAAAAATTAATATAAAGTAAATAATATATAAATATACATGACTTTAAAAGTCACTGGATGGGTAGGGCCGTGGATCCTGCTGGTTAAGGAAATTACTGTCTCCAAAAGGCCCAGCAAGCCGCAAACAGAAAGAAGACCTGCGGAGATCTGTGTAGTCTTTGATTTCAGGAATTACTCTCAAATTCTCAATAAACATGACTAGAGGGATCAGTCTCATAGATATTCCTCATCATATGTGTGTAATTTTTTTTTATTACTGATTTTAGAGACAAACATTGATTTGTTGTTCCACTTATTTATGTATTCGCTGGTTGACTCCTGTATGTGCCCTAATCGGGGATTAAACCCAGAACCTTGATGTATCAGGATGATGCTCTAACCAACTGAGCTGCCAGTCCAGGGCTGTTGTAAAGTTCTTTCTAGTCCTCATCATGTCTCCTACTCTTGTGCTCAGAAACAGAAGGCCAGCCACATGATCAAAGGGCACTCCACCTGGACCCATGCACACACTTCTTTTTGTTTCAGGATGGCTTCACACCTGTCTTTACCAATAATGATTAAAAGTCTTCTACCTTTGTTCACACCAGATCAGGAGTTCTAAAGTGGATCTTGAGAAGCCAGACTTTTCAATATGTGAAACGGGCAAGGCTTTGGTGACATACTACCAGGAAGAGTTTGCAATCATTTTGCTCATCCTCTTTCCAAAAGTTAACATAAGCTGCAAACAAAGCAGATGCATACCCAGGAAGAGGTGGAACACTGAATAAATATGCCCTTGTTTTACAGGCGTAGTGGGTAGAAAATATAAAGAAGTCAGTCATTGGAACCTCAGTAAATATTCATTTCTAACTGGAGAAACAGGACCTAAAATAAATAGTTTCATTAAATGAACATTTGAGCACATACCACAGGACACAGTCATGTAAGCACTGTGTAGTCTTGTAGGATAGTCATGTAAACATGTTATATTGTACTGTGTGATTAAATCTGCACAGAGCTGTCTTCAGTGTTTTCTGTGTGATATCTTAAAAACACTCATGTGTTTATAAGAAATATAGACAATTACATCTGCAGAATCCTCTACAATTGGTACTGCTCTTCAATCCACTAAAATGAAATTTACACTGAAAATTATTTGGCTCAAGAAAACATTAGAAATGTCAGAAAGAAATGACAGATCAATTAACTTCTTCAAAACCTTTTGCACCCAAAATCAAAATATCACTTTCCCTAGAAGAAGGTGACAAATGGGAGTAAGGAAAATGCCACATAGCTAGCTTCCTGGTAACCTGAAAAATGTGGGACAGAAGCTTGATTAGGCAGCCACAACCCAAGAGAAGCAATTCTGTGAATAGTACTCATTAATATCTATTAAAGGAAAGAAGTCCCAATAAATATTTGTTGAAGGGAAGGAGAGCACAGAATTGGAACTCCAGAAACCTAAGCTGTATTCTCAGTCACTTGCTATGTGACCTAGAGCAAGTCGCTTCAACCCGTCTGTAACTCACTTTAATCATCCATAAAATGGGGGCGGTAGGCTACCATCTCTAAGGATTCTACCCCGAATACTATCTACCTATCCAGCTACCTATCATCTATTTATTTATTGCATTAGAGAAAAAGGCAATAAGAACTTGGGAAACATTGTTTCAATCTGGGCTAAGCATCAGGAAACTGAGTTCCTGTTTCCCCGGGGGTCTTTAAGACTTAAATAAGAGTTGCAACTACCGTTATCATTTTGTACAGAACTGTTGTTAAAGTGGCAGCCCCTACCATTACAATTTAGTGTTGTACTATCATATGCTGCCCCCGCATGAGACTCCTATGCTTTTCTCACCCATAATGTCCTCTGCTCTTCTTTTTTCCACTCTGTATCTCACCAACAGTATTCCCAACACACAAGCTAGGTTTCAGGAATGGGAACACTCAGAAAGCCCTGGGCTGACTGTAAAATCGGTGGCCATGTGTTAAGGCTCTCAAGTCACTGATTGATTCAACAAGTGTTCGCAGAGCGCCCTCTGGCGGCCACAGGCTGGATGGATAAAGATAAACTGGAACTCAGCGTCCGGGGTCGGCGCACGGATCTCCCTGCACCGCCCTCCCCGGCCCCCAGGGCGCCAGCTTGGGTCGGCTGGGCCAGGGCTGCAGATCCCAGTCAGTCCGAGCGGGCCGGACGCCGCCTCCTCCAGGCCTCAATAGCCTGCGCCGGTTTTGTCCTCCTGAGACCGCGGACCACCCCGTCTGCCCGGCCTAGATGTCACCACTCCCACCTGATGGCACCTGCGAAGTCTGAGCAGACCGAGCGGTCCCGCCGCTACCGGGCGCTGTACCCCGGGAAGGTGGGGGCGATCCCGGCAGGGGCTCCGGGGGCGGAGCCTGCGCCAGTCAGCCCCGTCCTGCGGCAGCCGTTGCCCTGGGGACACGCAGGTCCTCCTGGGAACGTTTCCTTCCCTGATGCCTTCCCTGCGCGCGGACCCGGCTTCTGCAGCGCCGCCTGCCAGCAGGGGGCGCCAACAGCCTCCTGTGTCGTCCGATCGCGCTGCGTTTTTAAACAGCGTCCAGAGGTCCCCCAAGCTCTCTGGGCTGTGAGAACTGGAATTAATGCAGACTTCCCACAGCTCGGACTCCTTCTTCCTTTTGTGGTTACACAAGATCGGATCCAAAATTGATCGGCGTGTCAGTCAGGGAATTGGATCATGTATAACTGTCTTTTTTCGCCTCGATTTTGGGTACTCCAAACTGTCCATTTTCAACATGAAATTGCGTGTGCACATTGCACAGCCAGTTCACTACTCCAACCACCTCCCGCCACCCACCTACTCATGATGGTGCACTTTCACTGTTTCAGGCAGGATTTAGGCGACCTCGGGCTCAAAGCAACGTCTATCAAAGCCCCAGCATCTATGAGGAACTTGGGAGGGCTGGGGGAGCGATAAGGGAGGCAAACAGAAAGGTAAACTAATGGTGTGTAAAGGTTAGTTTGTAAAATTTGCCCTCGCAGCACATTCCCCCTGGCCAGCAGGAATGTGCACTGTTCTGGGAACGGATTGTAATGCCTTTCTTATCTCCCTTTGGGAGCGGCTTCTTGTCCTGTGACTGCTTCTTTCTGCACGTATACACTGAGGTAATGTAGCTCCGGGCCCTGGGTGGGTTTGTGCGAACTGGACCCGTATGGCCCTTATCTGGGACCCCTTATCAGGAGCCTCGGACTGGAGACACGCAGTCTCTCTCCCACCCACCTCCCTGTAATGTGAGTAATGAATGGCATGTCCACACCTGCTAGTCCACCGGGTGGTGGGTTGTTTTTTTTTTTTTTCTCCCCAGAATATCATGAACTCAAGCAGTTCTCTGGCTTCGGGATCCTATGCTACAGTTATGGAGATTCCTCTGGTGCTGTCGCCAGGCTGATAGGGTCTGAAGTTGTCTCTGGGGGTTAATTTTCCTCCTTCCTGGTAGACAGGCACTGGGAGAAACCAATGTCTACTTTCACAAGCACACTTTTGAAAATCTGTGTAACTGCTTTTAGGGCAAACATGGGGGGGGCAGGCAGCTTTTGTAGTATCTGCCTCCTCTCAGTTGCCTTCTACTCAAAACAATCCTTATGTCAAAGGGGCATAACCTGGGGTGGCATATTCTACTGCTCTGAACAGTCAGCACCACACTGCCACAGGTGACTCCACGCTAACCAGAGTGTTTAAGTTAAAGAAGCAGTGTGGGAACTATTTAAGAGTAAATTGAGCCCTGACCACGTGGTCTGGTTGGTCAGAGCGTCCTCCCTTTTCCAGCTCAGGGCACAGGCCTAGGCTGCGGGTTGGATCCCTGGTAGGGGCACCTACAGGAGGCAGCAGTTCAATGTTTCTCTCTCCCTACTTCTCTAAAATCAATAAATGTATATCCTCGGGTAAAGATTTTAAAAATGAATTTGTTAATAAAGAAAAATAGTAAATTGAAATATTTTAGTTCTCTGTGCTCTTAACACATCTCCCCAGAGCCCATATTGGTTACAGTACAGAAATTTTGTGATAAAGGTGGGAAGTCGGGAGAGAGAGGCTGACTTAAACCAATGCTATCTTACAGAACAAACCATACAGACTTTTTGGTCAACCTAGTATTTTTGCCAATGACCTCACCTCATATATCAGGGAGAAAAGAGAAGCCATCAATGTGAGCTCCCATTCTCCTACAACTAAACCAGGAATTGTGGTGGTGGCCATCTCATCCCCCCTTCCAGTCCTCCAATTACTGTAGGAAAGTGTCCCTCGTCCATCAAAGGCCATTCCTCCTATCTTTCCTACCTACTACATCATCAGTTTCCTCCCTTTCCAGGATCCTCTCCCATTAGCATGCGAACATGCTCTAGTATTGATAGCAACAAAAGCTTTTCCAGCTACTGCCAATTAATTTCTCTGCTCCCTTTTTTAAAAGAATCCCTTTGCCCTGGCTGGGTGGATGAAGCATCACTGGTTGGAGCATCATCCAGTACACTGAAAGGTTGCGGGTTCTATTCCCAGTCAGGGCACATACTTGGGTTGGGAGTTTGATCCCAGGCCAGGTCCCCAGTTGGGGGCACATCTGAGAGGCAGCCAACCTCCCACTGATGTTTCTCTTCCTGTCTCCCTCCCTTACTTTCTCTCTAAAAATAAATAACTTTTTAAGAATCCCTTTACTGTAATTTTAATGGGATATTGAGAGGTAGAAGAGACAAATGTGAGCTTGTGCTTAGGTCCTATCATGAATCAAGACAGTGACTGGGCTTTGTGAATAGGATATTTTTTACTTATAGTAGTTTCTTAGCTGATTCTCTTGGGTGTTCTAGGTACTCAATAATATAATACATTCCATAATAACTTCAATGGGATTTTTTTTCTTTTAATCTGTCCCTTTAATATGATGGGCATCCTTTATCTTAAAGGTCTGGGACTGCACCAGGATTATCTCAGCATTGACTTTTCCTTTTAGGAATTGGGGCAGGACAGGAAGGGGAGTTTCATGAACCTTTGCTTATGCTACCTTGTTTCCCAAAATCCCTCTATTCTTTAAATACCGATCTGGCATCTTTTTCACTTCTAGTGTGAGCAACCTGGGGCACTTGGGTTTACTTGGGTCTACCCTTTTTCTCAACTTCCTCCAAAACAATTCCAGTTTCTAACAAAATTCAAACACTCTGGATCTTTTACTACTTCTGATATCCTTCATTTATAACGGTCAGTCTGTGAGAACACCAGTCTTGAGTCCCTGGCCTTCAGTCTCCCTCAAAACCACTACTTGGTTCAGTCAGTGTCTTCCTCCAGGTCCCCAGACCACAGTGCACCTCTGGAGGGAGCCTCAGCCCCTTCTTTGCTACGCTGAGTCTATCTTCATGCTTTGTGAGGTTGGCTACCCTGTGAACACAACAGACATCAATGTGTCTCCACATGATTATAAACCTGCCTAAATGATACAATCTCTTAATGTTACCAATCACCCGGTTACTGTCCCATCGCTCAAGGAAAACAGAGTGCTCTAAAACTATCAGTTTCATCTGACTTAAAAAGGTTTGTTTTCTTTGCTCTCCAAAACCCAAGACCTCATTTCCCAGGATTCTCACTCTTCTTAATAGACTAAGGGTTACTTTGTTGGAACCAGGACTATCCTTTAGAAATGTTTCCCAAAATGAATCCTGCAGAAGAGCCACAGATCACAGTACGTTTTAGGAAAAAAGAAAGAAAAGGATCATAAGATTAAGTATGTTCAGAATATATTTCACATTCTGTCTTCCTTTTGGAGAGTCATGGACTGTGTGTGGGGTGGGGTGGGGTGGGAGAGTTGTTCAACTTTATTTTAACTAATTGGCCGGGTAATTCTATTATACATATTTCATATACTGTGTGTGTGTGTGTGTGTATGTATATATACATATACCCATATATATATATATACCCATATATATATATATATATATCTTTGAAGCCAGTGTTCAACAGAAAATCATCTGTGATATATTGTTTCACAGTAATGTCTATTAAGTTTACTGACAATCTCATCTTCTGCCACCCCTCAGAATTCCAGGTCAGCCACTCTGCTACATGAAATGTGAACCCTCTGAAAGTCAGGAGTTGTGTGTGAGGAATACAACCCTCTCACTAAAATAAACATTCTGTGCTCACGAAGCCTTACCTAATGTACCAAGTGAGGTATTTTCCTGGATTTCTACTTGTATTTTGTTTACTTACATTTGCTTGAAAACTCACCACACTAAGCTGTTGCTGCCTGTTATTTCATCTGAACTTGGACTTGAGTCATCTGCTCAGATGGTTACTGTCCATGAATGGGGCTCTCATTCACTTACTCAGTTTCAAAAAGCGTTTCCGTCCTGGAACTCCCAAATCGACACTTGCTTTCCCAAACTCTTTATCTATATTCTAGTCCCATATATCTTGGCACCTTCAGTTTTATGTTTCTTCAACTCAGCTTGGCCCAATTTTTGCTGAAAATTACCACCTTTTCCTTGGGGGGAGTTATGCATAGTCACTATGGAATCTGCTGCAAAACTTCAGCAGTCACAGAACTACGATTTGGAGAACTCATTTTATTACTATCAGTTTCCAAGTAAATCCATCTAAACCAAATCTAATGTCATATCAGGCCTGCCACAAAATTCACTGGATTTAAACCCCCAGTTTAGGATCACACTATGAAAAAAGAGAAGGGGAGTTGACATGTAACAGCTAGTGCTGGAGGGCTTTCCTGTTTAAATTCAAGCTGGGATTTTAGAACTAGCTAAGCATTTGGGGGAAATTTCTCCTTAAGATGGTAGGACGAACAAATGTCTCTTCTATCAACGGATAGGAAATAAAATCATGATTTAAAAAAGACGCTCCTTTATGGTTTCTCACATTCATAACCCGTATTACATTCTCGTTTAAGAAAGGGCCCCGTTCCTAAGACCCATGCAGCAGGGCGCCTGGCTGCGGCTGCAGTGTCCCCAGGCACTGTCACTGCTGACCACATCGGACGCTGCGGCAGCTCAGCTCCAGTCGGCCTCGATCATTGCAAAGAGCTGGCTGAGCCGCTTCTGAATGTCGGGCCCGCTCGGAGCACGACAGGACTTTGTGTGCACTCGGACATGCTCAGCAAGCCTAGACTTATAAATGAAGCCCTTCCCGCAGTCGCCACAGGCGAACGGCCGCTCTGGCCTGTGTATGCGCTGGTGCCTGAGCATGTGTCCCCTTTCCCGGAAGTTTTTGTCACACTCGGGGCAGTGGTAAGGTCTCTCCCCTGTATGTAGGCCTTGGTGGCTGAGCAGCTGTGCCTTCAAGCGGAAACTCTTGTCACACTTGGGACAGTGAAAGGGCTTCTCGCCCGTGTGGGTCCTGATGTGCTCCACGAGCTTTGACTGCTTCGCGAAGCCTTTGCCACACTCGCAGGAGAAGGGCATCCGCCCGCCGTGCAGCAGCTGGTGCGCCTTCAGGTCGGCCTTCACGCGGTAGCTCTTGCCGCACTCGGGGCACTGGAAGGGCCTCTCTCCGGTGTGCAGGCGCCGGTGACTCAGCAGCTGGCCCTTGAGGCGGAAGCTCCGGTCGCAGTCGGGGCACTGGAAGGGCCTCTCCCCGCTGTGCACGCGCAGGTGCTCGGCGAGCTTGGACTGCCTGGTGAAGCCCTTGCCGCACTCCGCACACGGGAACGGCCTCTCCGCGCTGTGGGTGCTCTGGTGGGCCTTCAGGATGCCCTTGAGGCGGAAGCTCTTGCCGCACTCGGGGCACTGGAAGGGCCTCTCCCCGCTGTGCACGCGCAGGTGCTCGCGCAGCTTGCACTGGTGGGTGAAGCCGCGGCCACACTCGCCGCAGGAGAACGGCCTCTCCGCGCTGTGCCGCAGCCGGTGGGCTCTCAGCATGCTCTTCAGGCGGAAGCTCCGCTCGCACTCGGGGCACTGGAAGGGCCTCTCGTCGGTGTGCAGGCGCTGGTGCCGCAGCAGCTGGCCCCTCTGGCGGAAGCTGCGGCCGCACTCGCCGCACCGGAAGGGCCTCTCCCCGCTGTGCACGCGGGCGTGCTCGGTGAGCCTGCACTGCTTGCTGAAGCCCTTGCCGCACTTCCTGCAGGAGAAGGGCCTCTCCCCGCGGTGCACACGCTGGTGGGCCCTCAGCAGGCCGCGCAGGCGGAAGCGCTTGTCGCACTGCGGGCACGGGAAGGGCTTCTCTCCCGTGTGCACCCTCACGTGGCTGGCGAGCGTGGCCCTGGTAGAGAAGCACTTGCCGCATTCCGTGCAGGAGAACGGCCTCTCCCTGGCGCGGCGGCGCTGGAGGGCCACCTGCAGGCCCCCCGTCAGGCGGCGGCGCTCCTCACGGGCCGGACGGGGGCCTGGCCGCTCTCCTGAGCGCACACTGCTGGGCTCCCGGGCCCCGGCGCCGCCTCTGCGGGGGCCTGGCCTCGCCCTGCTGCGCGGGCCCTGGTGAGCCTGCCTGCTGCCCTTGGGAAGCAAGCTCTTGTCGCACCTCCGGCGCTGGGACGGCCGCGCCCCCTGGTGCAGGAGGTGGTGGCTGAGAAGGGTCCGCTTGTGACGGAAGCGCGCGTCACAGTCCGGGCACTGCCACGCGCTCTCCCCCGCGTGCGCAGTCAGGTGCCTGAGCCAGTCCCGCTCCGGGCGGAAGCTCCGCCCACACGGCCGGCACCGGAAGCGCCTCGGAGCGCCAGCACTGCCCGGCTGCTGCGGCGGAGGCTCGGCTCCTTTGCCGAGCTTCTTCCAGGCCCCGCGCGGCTGGTCCTTCGAGTGGCTCCTGTGGCACTTCTCTGAGGGGTTCTTCTCCCAAAAGCCTTCCCTACAGGCAGGGTGAGGGCGCTGGGGGCCCTCCCAGGAGGGTGCTTCCTGCGGGCCTGCGGAACCCCGAGCTCTGGGGCTCGGGGTTCTCTCTCTCTGGGGGCGCTCCCTGGAAGGCTGGGCTGCGGGGAGCAGAGCCCGTGGATCGTGTCTGTCTGGCTTCCTGAGCGTGACGCCTTGGTCAGGCCCGAAGGAAACATCTTCACTCTTTCCTAATAACGGTGCAGAGGAATGCGGGCTCTCAAGAGAATCTGCGGGAAAATGGCGTTCAGGTTCTCCTGGATTCACAGCTTGCTGGCTTCCTGAAACAAACCGAAAATTCAGTCACAGTTCCTGTCTATGGCATGACTACAGGCTCTATCACCAGTGAAGTGACCCAGAACAGTGACCTGTGGTGGCCTGGGAACCCAGCTTCCACTGAGCTGTTCTCAGGGCACGTGTCAGGTGGCTCTATCTCATGACCAGGAATTTGGTGCGAGTCTACCGAAACTAAACGGAACAGACTTCTCAGAATAATACTGAAAAGCGGAAAACAAAGGTCACAAACGTAGGGCGGAAGCTCTGGAACCGACTGTCTGGGTTTGGATTCCATGTGTCCGCTGCAACTTCCGCCGAGGGAATCTCCCTGGGCTTCAGATCCTTCTTCCGTAGAAGTGGGAAAGTAAGAGGCTGTGAGAGTCACAGGGTTAACGTGTGCAAAGTGCTCAGCACGGGCCAGCGTGCTGCAGGCACCCGCCAAACCTTCTCCACTGTTGTGGCTTCAGGACCATCAGACTCACTCCACTTGGATGTGCAGACCCCCTGGACTCAAGAGCAGATGACAGCGGTGCTACTGACCGTGCCCTGACGGACACAGGCCCTGTGCAACCACGAGCGGTCCCATCCCTACGCCAGGCAGCAAGGCCACGTCTCTGCTCCTCCCTCTTTCACACTACTTCTTCGAACCTTTTAAAAAGGTTTCTTGAAAGAATTACAGATGACAAAAAACAAAATAATCTGTGGAGAAGAAATTTTACTCTCCAGAAAGCAGCAGCTAAAAGCTAAACAAACTACTGATGGGATTTCCTGGAATGCTCCCCCCACTGACTTCCTCACCCCATACCTAGTGCTGGCTCTGAGGGATCCATGAGTCTCAGACGCTCCACCAGGACAAGAACGTGAGGAGAGCTATGATTTAGCCATTCAAATAGAGCCGACAGTCCCCAAAGGGAAGGAAGCAATCCCCCCCACCCCCAACCCGCTATGAAGCCCAGCTCACACTTACTGAGCTCTCACTCTGTGCCAGGCAACATTTGAACACTTTACTCTAAATGTAGGTACTATTACTAGCTTCATTTTGCAGCTTAGACAATGAAATACTGAGAGGTTGAATAATTTGCCCATGGTCACCAGAAAAGGCAAGATCCAGACTCAGGCTCCAGAACCCATACCCCTAACCACTATGCTCAACTGTCTTTCTCTAGAATACACCAGAGAGCAAGCCTCAGCCCAGCCAAATAAGACAACAAGATCGGAGAATTAGAGTTGAGAAACCTGAATGTGACATCTCAAGGACAGGCCCTGATATCTTCATACTCACCCCAAAACTGCTCTCTCTCAATTACAGGATCAAAATGCAGATCAGCAGGATTGCAAATTATGTGTCCTGATTTCTGTGGTTCTCCTAAATTCCTGAAGAGCTCTGTCCCCTGTTCAATCCGGGATATCAGTTCTGGTTTGGGAAGTCCACCATCTGCACAGAGAAGCCAAATGAAAGCTTGGTTTCCTTGAGAGTGACATTTAAAAGCATACTGAGTTGTTTTTAAATTTCTTAAAATTAACTCAGGACAATGTATGAAAAGAGATGTCAAAAAACAGATTACAGATTTACACAAAGAAGAGCAAAACATCCCACCATAACATGGGATAAGCTATCTGGACCCGTCAGATGAACTGTGCTATTTTAATTTTGTCTTTGCCCCCATATATCCAGCAATGCTGTCTTTTGTCATGGATTTTACAAAGCCCACTAGAGTGTCCTTTAGGAGTGGTGGGACAAACACTGAGACCACAGACACCCATGGGAGGAGGAGTATGTACCATAGTAAGAACTGGAATGGCTGTCCTAGGAATTTCAAAGTAGATGGCTCCAGCAAAGATACTCTCAGAAGTACTTCTAGTGACAGTGTGAATGACAACCTAAAACACAGCTGAGTTCTGCCATAAGAGAGGGGGTTGTAATGAATGAAAAGAATTAAAATAGTTAGAAGATTCTCTAATAATATGTCCCCATTCCCCTGCAAGAAATGTTTACTCTCTGTATGTTCAAGTAAAACTTTCTTTCAATAATATATATATTTAATACAACCAAGTCATAGATGGCCACAAGCAATTAGCGGACAGTCCAGATCAGAGGAAGAGGAAGTGGGGCAATGCCACAGGACAAGGCGCCAGAGGGGCACAGCCCAGGTGGAGACTCTTCTCCCTGTTCCAGACACCTCACTAGCCCGCTGGAATCTGGCCACAACACCCAAAGAGTTCTAAGGCTGCTCGTATGAAAAACGAAATCATTATCTTCTGGGGTGGCACAGGGTTAATGACATAGGATTACATATATTTATTTCCCTATAGACTTGATAATTGGTTCTTTAGTAATAATGAAAATACAATGATGTAATGTCTTAGTTTATATGTTTCAGAAACACTCTACAGATAGAACCTGGAAAAATAATGGTAATGAAACAAAATGTATTAGAAACCTTGAGATATAAGGAAATGCTGTGGCTGTCAGGAACTGGCAGGAGAGGTGGAAGGAAGAACAGGAGAACTACCACCTTATCTTCATATACAAAAGGGGTCAAGCGATGTAAGTAAAGCTGAAGGCACATAATCTAGAAGTTCATTATTTAGGCTATAAACATGAAAGAAACTATCAAAATCTGGGAGAAAGGGAAAAAGGAGACAGAAAAATGATAGCATATGTAAGATGATGCCTTATTTTTCACAGCAATGAGTTCATTAATGCTGCCTAAATGTGATAAATCAAGAAACAGAAGTGTAAGCATGGCAGTTACATGGACCGAAGGAAACCACAGGAAGAACTAAAATAGAAATGGTTAAAAGTGGTTGCCTTTGGGGAATTAACTGAGTGAGGGGGTAATTATGAAGCAAGAGACTTTTAGCATTTGATGCTTTTCTGAAGGGCCTGATTTTTTAAAGAAATATATTCGATAATGAAAAGAAATATAAAGACCCCATAAGCAGCAAGACTAACAAGAACACACACCCCTACATGCACAGAGACAGCAGCTGTTCATCACCTCAGTGGACAGACAGCCACACCAAACCTCACTGCAAGGGAATGGAATGTGAGCTTTCCGGAGCATATGGACGCCGCTGGAAAAGCTGACAGACACGAATGCCCAAGGTTAAAGTAGCCAGGTGCTTTATGGGTATGAGTTAGGCATGTGCCTGTGTGGACAATCCTGGAACCTGAGAGTAAGAAGTGACTAAATGCCCTGAAACATACTTCGTCACCCCTCACATTCCATGTGGTCTCAAATATTCTCATATAACAATGTGTACCCTTAAGTAAGGATTAGCAGTGCTGACAGAAGTATTAAAAGAATATGGGCTGAAAGGGCTTTTCTGAGCTCATTTCTGAGAATTCTGGCTACATGACAAATAGAACCTCAAGTGACTGAGCCCTTTCCCAGTACCCAGTGCCAGCCTTATCCACAAAGTTGAACACTTCTTACCTAGAGAAGCGAGAATCTCATAATTGGTTTGCATCACATGCTTGTAAAGCTCCTTCTGCCAGGCCTCCAGATTCTGCCATTCCTGCTCCGAGAAGTAAATGACAACATCCTCAAAAGTCAGAGGTACCTGAAATTATATATAAGAGCCACAGTCATGACTGCTACAAAATGACTCCAGCTCCTTCTCATCATCTGAAAGACTTTTGGAGTGGACACTGTTTTTGTCTGTTCGGCAGATTTTCCCTTGGGAATGGCTCCTCCTCTGCTCTAATTTTGGGTATAACATTTGTATTTCATTGTTTTAGTATGCATTCATCTGTGAGGCTTAGCATCTTTTTCATACTTTTTAGGAGGAGGGGTCCACATCTTTGTGCATATCCTTTGTTCAACTGTCTAGTGGGCTCTTACAGTGTTTTAGGGTTAGTAACTCTTTGACTAGCAAATGTTTTCTCCCAGTGTATCAATGGGAGAACCTTCTATTTTGACCCTTTCATTTAGTTAAAAACCTGTCTTTTCTGTATTGTTTCCAGCTTTTTCTTTCATTTTAAGTGTTTCCCACATCACAAATATTCTATTAATTTTTTTAACATTTAGATTTGCAGTCTAAATCTATATATGCGATTGGTGTCTTTATTTACATACATATGGAGAGCCAATCACAAGGCACTATTAAATACACCAATCTTTCTCCATAGATTGAGATATCGACCTTCAGCCTTTACACACAGTTGACCCTTGAAACACCTAGGGGCTACGGTCAGGGGTGCCAGCTCCTGAGCAGCTGAAAAACTGTCTAAGTTTTCATCACGGTGACCCATGGGCATGTCGCCGGCCCCAGCCCTCCTTCCCTCCCTTTCCTTGTCCGCCCCGCGCGCGCGCCCAGGAGCCCCCGGCCCAGGCTTGGCCCGCTCCTGGATCTTCCCGGTCCGCGGTCCGCGTCGTTCGGGTGTTCGGCCACGGCCACGGGCAAGCGCCAGGAGCGACGGTCACCGGCCCGGTGCAGGGCCGGCCCCCACGACTCGAGCCTGGCACGACCCTAGACAGCGCCCCACCTGTCCGCCGCCGGCCCCTCAAACTGGAAACCAAGGACCCGCCCTGTATCTGGACCCCTCTTACCGGAGCCAGCTCGGCCATGGCCCTTCGCGGTTCCACGCGGCCCCCGCGACCGAATCCCAGCACCGCCCGGCCGCCACAGCCTCCCGCTCCGCCCCGCCCCGCCGCGGTGCACGCTGGGACTCGGGCAGGCCGCCGCCCCGCCCCCAGAGCGCCCCGCTGTGGCCGGGAGGAGCGCGCGCAGCCCCAGCTGCAAGTACCAGCGCCGGGGCCGAGTCCCGCTGCCGGCGGAGCCGCCTCCTGGAGGAGATGGATCTTCGCACTCTCTTGGGGGCCCAAGGGTGGCAGGCAGAGACGGAGGCCAAGTGAAGGAGCTGGAAGGGATGGAGACAGAGGTGGCAATGCAGAGTCACCTGGAAGTGGATGGAGAGGGGACAGGGATGCAGACACTTCACTGAGACAGAGCCGGGGAGTGCAGGGGTTCGGTTCCTCCCAGAGCTGACCCCAGTCATCTGGGATGTCACCCCAGGAATCAAGCCAGGTTGGTAAGACAATCAAGGGGCGTCCACAAGCAGGTCCCCTGTGCGCCCTTGGAGGCCCACCCTGCTGGGGACTCGGAGTGTGCAGCCCAACCCCCGCCCCCTCGCGGCCAGAATTGTCCCCGCCAGGAGGTTGGGTATTCATCCCAGTCCTGCCGCTCATCAGGAGGGCGCTTCCGGTCAACCAGGATGCAGGCCACGCTGATATTAACTTTTTGTATAGACCTCTCTCAGGTGGAGGGGGTTCCTTTCCATCCCTCGTCTGATGGGAGGTTTTATTGCGAATGGATGTGTCGTTTTTCAAATACTTTTTCTGTATCAATATATACTTATGTACTATATTAATATACAACATATACTTATTAATGATCCCATGAATTCGTTTAGGAATTAGCAAAAATGCTCAACGTTAAAGTTCATATAGAAAAAACATAATAAAAATAACGGCCACTCCCTCTAAACCTCGGTTTCAACAAAACACTAATGAAATAATAAGCTTGTAGTTTCAACAAATCAATGTGGGGGGACATGAACATTCAGTTGAATATAGCCCAGGGAAGGATTTCTTAAATGCAACCCCCAAATCAAAACTTATATGAGATAAATCTGATGATACCAAAATTTAAATTTTCATCGGACCAAACATTCCTTAAACAAGAGACTCTGGATTGAGAAACACATTTGATGGAGAATGGGTTTGTACCAGAATATAAAAAAGATGAAAAAATTCTTGAGATCTGTTGCACAACAATGTGAATACACTTAACACCCTTGAACCATCCACTAAAATGAAAAATTTTATGTTACATGTTTTTACCATAATTTCAATAAGAGGTTATTTTATAACCCATAAATACATGAAAGAGCTCAACTGTGCTAGAAATCAGGGAAATTAAAATTAAAACAGTAGAGAGGCACCATTTTCACCCCACCTCCCAAAACTTAGGGCACACGGAGCTTTACCTAGACCCAGAATTGGTGAGAAGAAGTGATATTTTCATCTGCTCATGACGGGAGTACAAGTGGCTTACTCATTATGGAGGAAACAGCGGCAACAAAGATGGCACAGTGATGACACGGAACGCTCTATAGTGACGTTACAGGTGAGCACACCACCCAGGAGGCTCCCCTCAGGGTGGGTCCCCGTGGGAAGCTTCAGCGTAAGGGCACCAGGAGTCGTGTACAGAGACACTGCGGCAGCATCTGCAGAACAACAGGAGGCACTCCCAGCGTGTGCACCGACAGTGGGCTAGGGAAGTACAGCTTCCGCTCTCCTGTGATGCAATCAGATGAAGCGTTCGAGGTCGTTTCAGCTGAGAGCCCAAGATGAGCAGGTACGGGCACCAAAGGCAGGAGCGAGACCCAGCGCCCTGCAGGTCTCACCGTCACGTCTGCGACCAGTTCACTCGCCCACCACCAGGTGTAAGAGCGTCAGGTTGCTGGAGACCAGAGCACTGCTGAGACACGCTGTTCGGGCAGACCGTGCTATGAGTACCACTCCTCTGTCGCAGAGGAGTTGGGGTGTTCTCCGCCCCTGACCTTGAGCACAGGGAAGGGGCTTCACAGAGTCCACCAGAGGCTTGGTCACGCGTCCTGCAGCTGGGGTTTCAGTGAGGTGCGTCCAGCTCTGTGGGCAGAGAGGGGCCGCGCCACTCTTTGGAATCAGCAGGTGTTACCAGGGTGGCTGGGAATAAAAGGCAGGAAAGGGTTACCTGGGCCACACAGGAGAGAGCCAAGTTGGAGCAATGTGGAACTCTGCACAGGAGGACGGGGTCATGGACCCAAACTGAGTCTGTGACCCAGATCCTGGAAAGCCCGGAAAAAACGCATTGGCAGGTCATAGAGGCTGTCGGGTGTTCCCAGCAGTGGCCCCGGAGGAATCCCAAGAAACGCCCAGAGTAATTTCAAACACTGGCCAGTCCAGAGAACACAGGCCTGCCCTACTACAGCACGCATCCAGCAAGAGCTTTCCTCCTGTCCTCTCCTCCTTCCCTTCCTTCTGGCTGCCTGAATGCAGCAGTGAGCGCTGGGCAGGGACAGGGACACGAAGGACCATGTCCCAGCGCTCCCGCTTCTAGGGGAGGACAGAAGTTGAATCGTTTCCAGAGTACTGATTATGGCGTGGGCCTGGACATTCTGATTACTGAATTCAGGCTGCAACTTCGGGGCGCTCTGTTACCTAAGAATGATCACTAAAGTCACTTGGACAAGGGGAAAATTTCACCAAGAAAAGTTTAAAAGGGAGAGCATGAGAGGCAAAGATGAGGCTGCTTTTCTTATTACCTCGCAAGGATTTGGAAAAAACGGATCACTCATACATAGCAGTAAGAATGGAAATGGTACAACCACTCCAGAGAAGTTTGACAAATTCTTACCAAACTAAAGGTACACTTACCACATGTGATGGTTGAGTTTATGTGTTAACATGACTGGGCCACGTGGTGCTCAGAGTTTTGGTCAGTACTACTCTGGGCGTGTCTGTGGGGTGTTTTTAAATGAAATTAAGTGTGAAGAGGCCCCTGTGACAAGGAACTGAACCTCCTGCCAGCAGCCAGTGAGGAGCTGGGTCCTCTCTCCAACGTGAGAGTGAGCGTTCAGGGCTGAGACGGGTCCTCGGCCCCAGTCAAACCTTCTGGTGAGCAGCCCCGGCTGACGTCCCATCTGCAAGCTCCTGAGAGACCCTGAAGCAGAGCCGCCCAGCAAAGCCACCCCCGGATTCCCGAACCTCTGAAACTGCAAGACAGAATAAAGATTTGTCATCCAAAGTTGCTAGGGTTTGGTTTATTTTGTATCCAACTAAGAGTCCTGCCATCGATCCTGACCCGCCTGCCCAAGAATCTCCCAGGCCCCCGAACCACTTGGGGAAAGCACAAGAAACACAGGGATTTGGTTTTGAGAGAGAAATTCAAGGAAACAGTTTAGAAAATCTGTGTCATCATGGATTGGAGGGGATGGCTAAAGGAAAGACGGGAAGGCTCAGGGAGCAGCGAGGGCAGGGTACACAGGACAGAAAGCTGAAATAAAAACTGAAGTTCAAATGTACCACCTCGGAGATCTGAGTCCATGCTCACCAGAGTTACTCCCAAGCTTGTAGGATTTGGAGGTTGTCTTGGTCCCACACCGTGGATAACTTGAAAGTAAGCTCAACTCATAAGAGGTGAAGAACCATCTAGTCCTTGCTCATGAAGCATCAGCTTGCCTCTGGGCTGCATCTTCTGCCTGATATGCCATGTTGCTCCAAATGGATCCTTCAGTGACCTTTCAAGCTGGTGCCTTTTGGGAAAAAGAGAATAATTATGGGGTAACAGTTGCAAGTACAGTTGCGCAGGCCTAGCAGCTCTCTGCTGAGTCAGAATCAGCAGCCTGCGTGTGAGTGGAAGTGTAAAGAAGTTCATTAATCACACACCATTGTTAATAAGAGGGGGTATAGCTCAGGGGTAGAGCATTTGACTGCAGATCAAGAGGTCCCCGGTTCAAATCCGGGTGCCCCCTTTGAGAGTCTTTTTCCTCCTTGAGCTGAATTGACAAAGTTCTGTGGAGACCATACGCTAGTCCCCACACAGGAGGCTGCTAGCTGGAGCCGATGAAACGGTGTCTTCACAGCCATCCTTTCTGATTCAGGATCCAGTCAGACACTGGGCACAGCCTTGAAGACCAAGGGGCAGACCCAGTCCATCCCCAAGCCCTCATTGAGGGTCTGTTTCCTGGGACCCCAATGTACCACTTTGAGTATCATCCAGGGGCCAGTCCAGAGACACAAACTGAGCCAGTTCTGTTAACAGAATGTGATGTAAGTTCTCGTTAACCGGTACACCCATCTCCTATAGCTTCTGTGACAGGTGCCACAGCACGGGTGACATAACAACGGCAATTTATTGCCACACAATTCCGGATGCCAGGGTCTGAAATCCAGGGGTCAGACGGGCTGTGCTCTCTCCGAAGGCTCCAGAGGAGGGTTCTTCCTTGCCTCTCTCCGGCTTCCAGAGGTTGTTGGTGATCCTTGGCCTTCCTTGGCTGCCAGGTGCGTCACCCAGTCTCTGCCTCAGTCTCCACATGGCTGTCTTCTGCCTGTGAGTCTCTTCGTATGACACCAGTCACATTGGACTGAAGACCCATACTACACCATGGCTGTCTCATATTAACAAATTCCAGCTTTTTAAAATTATTATTGGAGATATATATATATATATATATATATATATATATATATATATATATCCCTAACCCTGACCCGAAAGAGAGAGAGGGAGAGAGAGAGAGAGAGATTTATCGTTGCCCTAGTGACACATTCATTGGTGCTTCTTGTATGCACCCAGACTGGCGATCAAACCCCCAACCTTGGGGCATCGGGATGACACTGCCAACTGAGCTACCTGGCCAAGGACACATTCCTGCACACTGGGGGCTAGGAATTCAACACTTCATGGGGGGCACACAATTCAACCCACAACAACCAGGAAAGAGAACTGAAAGGGCAGGAAGGAAGATCAAGTGTCATTGCGAGAAACACTCACAATAAAAACACCAGGACACCGGACTTCAGCAGTAGCTAAGGTTTTGTTTATTCACAGGTCTGCAGAGCTGGGTGCACACACAAATAGACCAAGCAAGCAAGCTGGTTTTATACTACACAAGTAGTCCCACCCCCAGCTCCCACTTCCCCTTCCTCCTCCATTTCTCCATGCTTGGATACTCCGGAGTTACAATCTAACGCCATTCACTAAATTAACTGAGGGTAGTAATCTCCTAAATTATTTGTGGAGCTGTCTGGCTACATTTTCCCATTTCCCGGTGTTTGGTGATGAATAGCTTCCCCCTTCCATCCCAGAGGCATTTGCACTGAGCTGCGGAAACATCACTTCCTGACTTCTGGGTAAGCTAATACTGTTGACTCTGACTCAGAGACCCCCAAATTCAAGATTTAATTACATTTGTTCTTGGCTGCTAATTATTTCCTACTCTGGTTTGACAGTCACCAGTTTCTCTGTACCTTACATCATGGAGGTCATTACTGCAGAAGCAGCCACCACTCCAGGGCTGGGGACACGCAGGAGGGGACGAACTCGTTCAATCTCACAAGCTTGGGGAGCGCCCCTGGGGATCAGGGACTCGGATCTCTAAGGGGTGCTGCTGTCCCTGAAGAGTCATGATAAAGCTGGACCTGCGAGCACCGAACTGCACGTGGTCGTCACTGTTGCTACTGGGAGGGACTCTCACTGCCAGGTGACACTGACAGGACCCCAGAGCAGGCAGGAAGGAACAAGTGCCTCCTTCTCCTTCTGGAACCCTGTGGGCAGGACCGACCAGGGGGCCGCCTGGCCAAGGAGAAGCGTGGTTCCCAGAGACCCCGACCCAGTTCCACAGAGCAGAGCCCAGGACGGTGGACCTGGGCCTAGGGACTGACGTTTCTCCATCTCCCCCAGCAGGTGAAGGTTGGCGGTGTGGGGATCTGGGGCCCGGGAGAGGGCTCAGCTGCGTCCTCCCGTGTGGCGTCGTGCAGAGCGCTCCCATCTGTGTCCAGTCACGTGTGTCCTGTCTTTGGGGTGCTCCATGCTCAGTCTGGCCATGGGGACTTTGAGTCTGTTTTCCGGCGCTGAGCACAAAAGCCACTACACAGATGTGACTCTAGGTCCTTCCGGGTGTCAGGGGTGCTCCCCAGGTTACTGCCCTCCTCCAGGGTCTGACGGTGGAGAGGGTGTGGAGCTGTGGGAGGAGGGAGCCTGGTGCTGCTTCCAATGAGGGGGGGATGAGTTAGCAGCAAAGCAGGTCTGGCAACTCAGCCAAGCCACGCGGAAGGGGCGTCTGAGGCAGGCTCTGTGCTCTGGGTGTGGCTGCACAGGGAAAGGGTGTTCATTGGGCCTCACTGGTATGGCAGGGGGTATAGCTCAGGGGCAGAGCATTTGACTGCAGATCAAGAGGTCCCTGGTTCAAATCCGGGTGCCCCCTAGCATTTTAGCCTCTAAAGGTCATAAAGGAGTTCCAGTGTTCTCTCCTCTTGCTGAATCTGGCCTCTGAGTCTTCCTGCAGAGGGTGAGGAAGCAGAGGAGACCCTTCCCACGCAGCACAGGGCTACTCTGCTCAGGTCACATGTTTGTCCCATTCCTCTGATCTTCCCACTCTCCCCTCACCTGGTCCCGGCTCTCCAATGCGAATTTGATGTCCTGGCTCAGATGGAGGACTTTGGTCTTCCTGGGGAGCCAGAGGGAAACCTGAGATCACCTGTAAAGGGACCATAGTTGGCCTGCGGTCCACTTCTCAACAGTGGCAAAGGATGCAGAAGATGGCGTAATGACACATTCCGTATGTTGAGAGGAAATAAGAGTCAGCCCTGAATTCTATTCCCAGCTAAACTGTTCTTCAAAGACAGATAAAAACCAAGAGTTTACCACCAACAGACTCACTAAGGAGAATTTTAAATATATATTTTTGAGAAAAGAAATATGATCCCTGATGGGAGGTCTGAGACACGAGAAGGGAAGTTGAACAAGGAAATTGTAAGCTATGCAAGTAAATCTAAAAATCATTGACCATATAACACAATAAAAATGTCTAATTTATAATTTTTTTTTTAAAGATAGAACTAAAATACTGATTAACAATGACATATGAGGAAGTGGGTCATTTGTGTTAAGGTGGTTATGTAATTGTGGAGGAAGATAAAGATATTAACAGATTTTAAAATTTGCATGCAAAAATGTTTATGATATCATTTTGAAGGTTGCGGTATTGGCTCACCCCCTCTCGGGAGCACGCGCACCTCCCCCTTCTCCCGTGTCTCCCCCTTCTCCCGCATCTCCCTGAGGCATGCTGCCCGAGCCTCTCTCTCCCCTCAGCCCCAAGGGCCCTTCCTCTGCTTCTGTCACTGTGTGCTGAGCCTGTGCAGCCAGCTGGCTCCCTTCCACTACCTTTGTAACTTTCTAAATAAATTTTTTCTTATAATTTGAAGAAATAAAATAAAATAAAGGTTGTGGGTTTGCCGAGTTAAAGGTGGTATGTGAATGCACAGTCTGTGCTAGTAATCTTGTGAAACACTCTTGAAGTCAAATAATTTATCTCTGTATTGTTCAAATTTCCTACAAATAGGATTCAGTATACTTTGAAAGTACATAGAACAGTGCCGGCCACACGGTAAGTTCTTTGTCCATGCGTGTTAAATGTGACATCCTGGCTCTCCCTGTCCTCGCTCGGGCACTGGTCCACCTATGAACACCTACCCACCACCTTCTGTGGGCCAGACTCATCCTCCCTTCCGTTTTCTCTTCCTCCCTCTCTGGCCCCACTGCCCTCTGCCACTACGGTTCTGTTTGCCCTACAGTGGGCAGGCAGTCCCTGGCTTTCCCAGCCTAAGAGACCCCTGGTCCCTACCTGTCCTCCGGCGCTGGGGCACTGAGGGGCAGAGAAGTGTCTGCAGGGGTAGAGGGGCAGGTCCGGGACAGGAGGCTGGCCAGGGCACCACACCCCTTTCTCCCCTTCCGCCATCTGCTTCCTCCACTCAACCTGACCCACGTCATGGAGCGACAAAGGGAACTAGCCCTGGCCGGGTGGCTCCGCTGTTTTTGGAGCGTAGTCCTGGACACACACCTGGGTTGTGGGTTTGATCCCAGATCGGGGAGCATACAGCAGGCAACTGATCCATGTTCCTCTCACACATTAGTATTTCTCTCTCTCTCTCTCTCTCTCTCTCTCCCTTCCTCTCTCTGCAAAATCAATAAAAACACATCCTCGGGGTGAAGATTTTTTTTTTTTAAAGAGAGAGAAAGACAGAAAAAGGCGAGCTAGCTCTGGATTCCCTTCCGAGGAGAAAACTGACTTGGGGAGGGACAGAGCAGGGCCACTTGCTCGTGAGCCCCTGGGGCCTGGAGGAGCCGGTGGGCAGCGGACTGGGGGGTGGGTACCGGGAAGGAGGCTGGCGCTAGGGAGTGACACTGCCGGACCGAGCTTCCCCCACGCTGCGCAATGACAGAGAAGCCAGAAAACCTTCTGCATGCTCCCAGGGCTTCGGGGAAGGCCCCACAGGCTGTTTACTTGGGACCTGGTGTGGCGGTCACACTTCCTGCGCCCTCCTAAGCCTCAGTTCTCCAACCCAGATCCATCACACCTTCCCCAGAATTGTGGCCAGAGAAACCCCGAGGAGGGCATCCAGTAAATAAAAGTCTCTCCCATCCTGCCTGCCTGCTCACAGCTTGCAGCAGAGGGAGCAGAAGCAGCCACCACAGCGAGGCCTGACCCGGCTCAGGGGGAGCAGAGCTCTCCCCCAAGGCATCCGGGAAGCTTGCAGAGAGGGTGGGACTCAAGAAAAGCACTGCTTGGTTATTGCCTGAAAACTGGGAAGATCACAGGGCCAACCCAAGCCCCCTGAGGACCTCATTCCTCAAGCCCCCACCACTCACTGGAGCCCCAAGCAGGAGCAAACCTGGCTCCCCGGCAGAGCTGAGCCAAGTTGACCTGGGTGGGTGGGAGGCCTCTGGCCCAGGGGCCCCTCAGCCAGGCCCTGCCTGCTCCGTACCTCCTTGGGAGCTGTTGCTGCCGCAGCCCCAGGAACAGCCCCGTGCTGCTGCCACCCTTGCCTTCGGGGCCCAGCCTGGTGGCCCAAGGCTCCGTGCACTGGGTGAAGGAAGCGCCTCCCCAGGCTCCTGCAGTGACAGCCCCCACAGCGACGGGAGCTACTGGAGTCACACTGCCTGCAGGCTCTCTCACACCCCCGCAGGACTCTCTAAGGCACGGCTTTGCCATCAATCTCACACGCCAGCCACTCAGATCCTGGTCAATGCCCACCTTCTTTCCAGCTCCGAGTTCACTGGGACTTAATTTACCTGCCCAAAGAATCCGCTTCAGTGATGAGCCTTTCTCCCCAAATAAAAGGTCAGAGTCTAGAAAGCAAGGAACCGGTGTCCTGGCCTGAGCCTCTGAGTTCCGAGAGAACAGGACTCTGGGTGCACATCCCCTGCTTCAACCAGAGTGGGCCCACTTTGCCCTGCATTGTATCGTGTCTTCCTGCTGCCATTCAGGTAAAGGGTCCCTCACCTGAAACAAGCTTTGAAAACTGCGTATGTGATGCTGCGCTCGTATCTGAAAGGGAAAGAAGCCTGAGCTCCTGCTTGGTTCATCATTTAGTAATCACTCATTATTTATCAGTCACATGCGTGCCAGGTTCTGCGTTAGGGGCTGGGGACAGTCCAGAAAGGCTCGGTCCCTTCCTGTGAGGAGACCGAAGCCTCAATGACAGAAGGAAGCCAAGACAGAGGGAGAATTTGAGAGCAGTTGTGGAGGGACATGGGGACAGATGCGGGTCAGGAACGGTCTCAGGAAGAGGCCATTGTCCAGCCCACGTCTGCCGTCAGGATCCTGTAGGCTCTAGAGCAGCTTTCTCAATCCCCAGTGTTTGGCGTTGGTGTGCCCTCTGTCCCTCCTCCGAGCTCCCGCAGTGGCTCAGGCCACAGTGATTCCTCCAAGGGGCATGCAGGGCAGGAGGCCGCACAGGCATGCGCTGGCCACCAGACGCCGTGGTCTGGCCCTCACAGTCGGCGGTCCCACGGCTAGCAGTTCACTCCGCCTTCCTCTGCCTGTCTGTCCAGATGGGAACCGATGACGCCAGAGTGCCCTCCCCCCCGTCATCCAGGGGGGACAGGCTGCAGGGGCTTCTGCCAGGCTCTGCGCTGGGCAGGCTGTGGCTCCACTGGGAGCCCCATTTCTGGTGTGACAGTGGCCCAGTCTGTGAAGGAGGAAAAGAGGCCGCTGTGTCTTAAGGCAGTGAGTGGTGGGGCTCGCCTCTGCAGACCTTGAAGGGAGAGGGTACCTGCCAGGGCTCCCCCGTGCGATGTGTGGGGCAGAGCTGAGCGACCGTGCTCCCTGCCAGCAGTACGGGGGATGAGGCCTGGTGGGAGGTGGGAGGCGGGGCGTGGAAGGGACCCACAGTCCAGCCACATCATTTGACAGGTGGGGAAACGGAGGCCCAGAAGTAGAGGTTACCCGCACCAGTGTGAATTACAGCCATTTCACACGCGGAAGTCAGCGGTTGGTGTGGTTCCGTGTCCACGCTGCGGCACGGGCCTCCCTCAGCTCACACCACACAGGGACTCTCTTCTGGAAGAGGAACCTCTGTGGCAAAAGGGAAGTCAGGGACTCTGTTCTGGGCCTCAGCCCCCGAAGGAGGCGAGGATGGACAGAAGTCCACTGCACCTGCTCCCAGCAGGAGGAGAGTCTGGGTACAAGCGCCAGGGTGGTAGGGAGCAGGGTAACTGCACGCATGGAGGTGTAACCATGCCTCCCACAAGCACACACGTGCACACACCCCTGCCCTTTCTCCTCAGCCTGAAGAACTTCACATCCCAGGCCTGGACCTCATTTCCTGGGCTTGGGGCACCCCTAAAAGTATGCCCACATCCAGCAGGAGTTTCTTGAGAATTCACAGTGTGCAGGGCATAGCTCAGGGAGCCTTTGGGGTGCACATGTAAATTCGGGAGGCCCCAGCTCACCTGAAGCAAGCGGGCTGGCAAGTGACAGGTGTGGCACACAGAAGAGCTGCCTCTGGGGCCACGCGAGGGGCAGGACGGGGAGGAGCAGAGGCCAGTCTTCGTGAGACTGTGGGCCAAGCATTTACCCTCCCCACCTTCCCTTCCCTAACACCTGAAAATGGAAATTAAGGACACTTCAACCTTCGGGGAGATGGAGGGCTGATCAAATGATCTCCACGTGCTTCCAGCCCCGGGACCCATGAGGCTCATTTGATCCCACCCCTCTTCAGCAGAAAGTGATAAAACCAAGGCCTTAGGGCCAGCCTCTGACCCAGGGACGCAGGTGTCCCTCATGGTTCCCCTGATGCCGAGCTGGCAGAGCTCCTCCTGTCAGTCTTCCGGGCTCTGAGAAATCCTGGCCACACTACCACAGGCACCTGGACGTGCAGGGTGCCCACGCCTATGTGAATTGCAGCCATTTCAGAGAACAGTTTGAACCAGCTCGTCTCTCCTCCCCACCCCCAGGCAGAGGGCAAATGCGGGGCAAATACAAAGGCATCGTCACTGTATTTGCTTCAGATAAGAGGCAGGGACCAGTGGCTAAGAGCATCCAGGGTCAGGGCTTGTGGGTCCTCGTCCCCTCTGCTAGGCATACACACCTCTTCAGCCAATTTCCCTGCCCCAGCCAGTCTTCCCCCTCAGAGGTGGTTCTGGAGTGACAGGGACAACGCATCCTGCCCCACCTGCCTCAGAAGACATCTGCTGTCACACTTTTCTTCCGATGTTTTTCAAGCGCCTTCAAGCCAACTGGTTCGAGCATTAAGAGCCAGGAGGCCAGGCTTCAGCAGCCACCGGCCCTCCCTCCACTGAGTCTAAGGCCCCCGCTGAGTGCCAGTAGGACCCAGCTCCTAGTTCCTGCACCTTGGGGGCCTCCCTCCTGCTGCCCGGACCCAGCCGCAGGACCCGGAAGTTCCTGTCCCTAAGCAGGTTCTCCATGTTCTCCAGCCGCCGCTGCAGCAGCCCGTACTCCTGCAGCAGCGTCCCCAGCACGGCCCACTTGCCCTCCAGCTGGTTCCCGAGGGCCAAGGTCGTCTTGTTTATTTTTCTTCTTTTTTATTGAATTGACTGGGGTGACACTGATTAATAAAATCATATAGGCTTCAGGTGTATAATTCTACACAAGGTCGTTTTCTTGAAGTTGGCCAGCTTCTCCTCTGCTGTCCCTGAAAAGCTCTCCAAGCTCTTCAGTCAGACAGCTGGGAACAGTTCCATCTCTTCTCCAGGGCTGCGTGGCAGCCAAGACGGCCAAAGGGGAGGTCTCTGAGGACTGGATTTGAGCCTCCCCATAGGCCACTCCTGCAACTAGACATAAGGAGGTGAGTCGGCCACCAGGAGAGGGGCCCAGAGCCACTACCAGCTACAGAAAGGTCAGGATGCTCAGGAATGGGGGGACACTTCTTCCAGGCACCCAAAGGTCTCATTGGTCAGACACTCGGACAGACCCTGCCCGGAAGACTGACGAAGACAGCAGACGCTGGACCCCACAGGGCCCCAGGGGAAGACTCGTGAACCAAGGCCCAGGAGCAACGGCAGATGAATCAGCAAAGCATGGCCATCATACGTGAGCAGAGTGTACAGGACAAAACCTCCTTCCCTGCCCAGGCCGCCGTGTCCCTCTGAGGGACAGCAGGGAGCACTAGGCTCTGAAGGAGAATTCCGGCCCTCTCCAGCAGAACGCGGCCCCGGAGGACACCCTACACTGCTTCCCCTTCAGGAACTCAGAGCCAATACTCCTTAACAGGGGAATGACTTAGCAGGCTGTTAGCCAGACATCGGCCAAGCGGGAACAGTAAGCAGGCCAGGGACAGGCGGCCACCACAGTGGAGAGTCCTGCGTGCACTGCAACGGGCACACCTAGGGAAGCAAGTATTGTAGGGTGGGACCTTGTCCCCAGGGTGTCCTTTCCTCCCCTAACATATCACTGGTCATGCAGTTTAGATCCCCTGACTTTTCATATCGCTGTTCACGCAGTTCAGGCCCCCACACTGTCCTTTCTTCCCCTGGCATGTCACTAGTCAGGTGGTAGACCCCTTCAAGGAGGAACAAGGGGGCCGGAGGAGAACCTTCTAGACCCCCACACAAGCCCTTGCACAACCCGCTCCCTGCAGCATTCAGCCCTCCGGCCAGTGGGGTTGACTGCATCAGATAAGCCCAGGAAGCAGAGATAACACGCAGGCCTCAGCTGTGCTTTGCTTTAGGCCCAGAAAAGCTGAGAAGCCAGACCAGCCGGGCCTGCCTCCTGACAGCCTGCAATGACTAACGACGCCCAGCCCTGGCGACCGAGCCCTAAATACCACGACCCTGAAAGGACACACCTGGAAAACCTGAGGGACATTCCGTGGAGGTCATCTCCTCAGGTCCCTGCTGTGCAAAGCAGATGAGAACTCTCCCAGCGAAGGGCGCAGCGTTCCTTTTCGCTCCCTCCCTTTCCCCAGGCACACCTTCTCCGCTTTCCTCTCCCCTGGGCTCCGAGGGGCCCCCTTCCGCCCCTGTATCTTGTCTCCCGAGCCTGCGTGGCCCACCTGGCTGCCTTCGCCTGCTCATGACTTTCTAAATAAGCTTCTGCTGGTAAAAATAAATAAATAAATACACAAATAAATAAATGAGCCACGGGTGAAAGACCTGAATCCCAGCTCTACCACATACAGCGATACGAGCTTCGTTAATTACTTAACCACCCACTTCACCCAGGAACACAGCCCAGCGGGAGCCGGGAAGCGAGAGAGAAACCTGGGCGCCGGCGCACCCCCAGATTGCTATGCAGTCCGAGAGTGTTCTAGAGCACCCCCACACCCAGCGTGCTCTGTGGGTGCCCGGCCAGGGCGGCCCACCCGGAGACCGGCCTGCATGGCAGCTGTCTACAGAGAGCAACAAACAGGTCACGTGCACGCGCTGAGGCCAAGGTATTTACTGAGCTCCTGTCGGTTCTTAAGGGCCTTTACCACCGGGACCCCATCTTTCTTTGTTTCACAAATGAGGAAGCCAAGGCCCAGAGCTGGCAGAGTCTGAGGTCAAAGCAGGCTCCAGCTCCCGGGTCCCTGAGGTCGGCTCTGCTCCTGCACCACGCAGGCTCCCTGGACTCGTCTCGGAGAAAAGATCTTTCTTTGAACACTCACGGGGTGTCAGAACTCCCGAGGCCTCGCCAGGGTCCCGGCGCGTTGAATGCTCCGGGGAAAGGACCAGGGGGCACTAGTCCCTCGCGGTTTCCCGTGCGAGGCAAGCGAGTGTTTTATGACACACGGCGCCGGCATGCACAGACCCGCCGGGACTCTCCCCAAGGCAGCCCCAGGAAACACCTGAGCCCTGCTTCTGCAGCTGGGGTTGAGATCAGAGCCGCTACACGGGCCCCATATCCTGTTTGAGCACTTGCTGACAGCCAGCCCTGACCTGTGGGGGCCCTGGAGAGGACTGGGCGGTGACAAAGACAAGCAGCCTCCACAGCAGGGAAGGGTGGCTGGCGTCTCCTCTCCCCAAGCCCGGGGGGAGCTTGGCTGAGCTGTCACTGACTTGTATACTCACTCGTGCCCCCAACTTTGGTCATGACTTTGGGAGAGGCGTGGGGGGGCGGCAGGAAGTGGCACAGCCAGGGACCTGGCACCTGAACGCTGTCCACATGTGCCAGACAAATAAGACAATCAACAGCTGAGAAGCCATCACTCCAGCTTCAATCACTCACCCTGGAACGGGGCGGCAGGGGGCTCCCCAAGGGGTGCAAGTTAAGGGGCACAAGGAGCTGGCTGCTGTCCAGACTTCTCTGTGAGGCCTGAACTCCCAGCTTGATCCTAACTGCTTTGGTACAGATTTGCTTCACTGAAATAGCATAAAGCGCCCCTGGGGGAGGTAGCCCAATGGAAAAGCTAAGCTCCCTCCCTCTGCACCAGCGAGACCATCCCTCACTCCACGAAATCAAGGTCCTTCCTGAGGGATTTTCAAGAAACAGGCTGCAGATCAACATGGAAAACATGGGAGAGGGAAGCCGCCCTGAACCTGAAAGGAAGGCTGAGAGCAGGTTTCCTGTTTGTCCGGTGGCCTCTTCACCTATTGTGACCCTGACAGCCCCAAGGTGAGGTAGGAGGCACTGGGGTCGTCGCCTGCTGTGACAAACAGGGAACATGAGGCTGGAGGTGGTGAGGAGCCTTCCCCAGAGCTCCTGGTCTCACTCTGCAGGAGGCCCGAGTCCTCGGGGACAGCCCCTCCTCTAATAGGACAATCCGTGTAGGTGGCTGACCAGCCTCACCAAAACCAGGGTTTCTCTCTCAGGGGGAGCCTCCTGAGGCACCCCATCATGGTGACCCATGGGCATGGAGCATGCATACCCCTGAACCCTGCGACCATGAGGAGCTGTCATTGACTCTGGGCTTCAGGTTCCCCTTCTCCACTGATAACCAAAGTCAACCAATACCCATGGCAGGAAGGCCCAGGAACACGGACTCACTCTGGGCCAAGTGACGGTCCCCACACAAACAGGAGGTGGAATCATCCTGGTCCCTTTGCAACCACACACAACACTTAGGAAAGCACCAGAAAAGCTCCAATAAGGAGAAAAAGTTTCAAAATAAGGAAGTAGAAAAGTCCAATCTCCAGTGCCTGTCCTTCCGGCTGTCTGCCCACTACTGTTTCTCAGGCTGCCGCGGGCCCCAGGCCTCCGTGCACGCAATCATCAGCCCGGGGCTGGCGCACTCCCTGTCCTTGGAGCTGGTCAGAGGCCCGCATCCATACCTGGCATCCCATGCCTAGGGGATCCTTGATAAGTCAGGAATGTAGAAAAGGCAGCCGAGTGACAAACTTGGGAACAGAAAATGGAGGCAACAGTCACAAGCACACACTGTCACCAAAAAGGCTGCTGCTTCCCATGTGGATAAAAAGAAAAAAAGTGTCTCCAAAGCCGTCCCAGAACGAGGAACGAGCATCAGGCAGTGGTGAAGGGCCCCGCGGGTGGAGGGCCGGCCCGCCGCGGCCCCGGCTCCCGTCGGTCAACCCTCCTCGGAGCGGCCGGGCCGGGGCCGGGGCCGGGGCCACGGCGGGCCGGCCTGGCCGCGGGCGTGGGTCTGCATGTGGATGGCCAGGTGGTGGTCCCGGTTGAAGGCGCGGCCGCACTGCGCGCACTGGTAGGGCCGCTCGCCGGTGTGAATGCGCTGGTGCCGGAAGAGGTCGGAGGGCCTGCGGAAAGCCTTGCCGCAGTAGGGGCAGGCCGGCCAGCCCTGGCTGTTGCCCGTGTGCTGGCGCTGGTGCAGCAGCAGGCTCTTCCGCCGCTGGAAGAAGCGCAGGCACTCGCTGCAGTGGTACGCCTTGGTCGCCGCCGGCCGCCGGCCCGCGAAGGACGGGCCTGCCAGGGCGCGGGGGCCCTCGGGCTCCTCGGGGAGCCAGCGGATGACGGGCCCCGGCACCACCACCTCCCCCGGCTCCAGCGCGGAGGAGGCCTCCCCCCCGCCGGGGGGCGCGCCGCCCCGGGCCTCCCGCCCGCCCCCCTCCACGTGGGTCCGCTGGTGGATGGTCAGGTTAATCTTCAAGCGGAAGCTCTGCCCGCAGTCGGGGCAGGGGAAGGTGCGCTCCCGCCGGCGGCGCGGGAGGACGCGGGGTGCCTCCCCCACGGCCCCTGCTGGCCGAGGCCGAGGCTGAGGGTCCCCTGCCCGCACCCCGGGCACTGCCTGGGCCTGAAGCTGGCGGGGACCCCCAGTCCTGCTGTTGGGCCCCTCGGGGACTGTGCTCTGGATCTGGCGGGGGGACATCCCGGGGGAGAGCTGCTCCGGCGGCACCATGTCGTCCTCCGACTGTGCTTCCATCTTGATGACCACGCCGGCAGTACCACCTACGGAGAGGAACCGCCACTTGTTTCCTCTGGGCCTCTGGCCCACCAGCCCCGTCTCCACGCCCAGCCACAGCCTCACAGCAGGCACCGCCCGCTCCGGCCTGCGCGCAGAACCCTTCCTCCTGCAGGGCTCAGCGCCTGGGACAGGGGCCCTCCTCCCTCCGCCCCACCCGCGGGCACCGCCTCCAAGGTCACCCGGTGTGTGTCGGCAGGCCTTTGCCTACAGGCCACGCTAAGGACCTCAGGCCAGAGACCAAGCTGGGAAATCAGGGAGCCAGGAGGTCAGGGGTCAGACCATGGGAGACATGGATGGGAATATGAAGGGAGACAAGGACAGGACACGCTGGCCACTCAGGATTCCCAGGGGCTCTGGCGACTTCAGTTCTGCTCTTCGAAGGACAGGAGCCCTGTGGGCCGTGACTGCCTCCAGCCTGGGTAACAGACCCCCGGCCTCGAGGTGCCAGGAGACTTGGCTGCCCTCGGAGCTGCTCACCCACAGAGCACGGCCGCACTGAGCACCTGCCACCACCCCGTGCTGGGGTCCGGTGACGCACAGGAGACAGGAGGACCAGGGAATCCTGGCTGGGCCTCAGTGTGGGTCACACTTGACTCTGAGGCAAGGCTGAGGCAGCAGGCCCAGGGCGTCCCTAACGCTGGGGAGCCGGGTCCTGGCTGCCGAGTCCCGCCTGGAACCACCACGTCTCCTTCCAAGTCCTCCGACTGCTGTCCACTTCTGGTCCTCTCTGCAGTCAGCCCCCCACCGTCTTCTCTGACCTCCCCCAGCACCTGGTGGCCTCAGCTGCTGGACCACAAGGTCTGCTCAAAGGGTGACCGTGAACCCTGTCCTATGCATATTCAAATGAAAATCTTCAGCCCTTTAGGGGCAACTACCAAGGTCTAGGACCAGGGTAATTTTCTGTTCTTGCGGAAGCTTGAACTGAAATGACAACCTGGGAGGCCGGTGCCCTGGGCAGCCCTTCACTGGTGGACCTCCAGGCCAGCACTCAGTGGCAAGGCCTCGGGTCCTCTGCGCCCTGCAGCTTACTCGGAACCCTCACAAATATCTCAGGACAGAACCTGATCTCTGTTAGAAATGACCCACTGGTATTAATTTAGTCCTACAGCTACAGAAGCATTAAGAGTCTGTAAGCATCATCCAGGCTTCGGGATAAAACAGTGTTGCATTCAATGGGCCACCACAGTATTCCTGAACTTGGGGATTAGTGAAGGTCTCAGGCTCTATTCCTGGGGAAGACCAAGTTCCCAAGACCCCTTCACGTGAGCCCACCTGCAGCTTGGTCCCGCCACGTCACAACCCCGCGGTGGGCCCACATCTCACCTTGGCTTTCCAACAAAGCAGGTACCAGGATGGAACCAGGGGAGAGCCAGATCCCCTTCTCTGGGGACAGAAAACCTGCCCCAAGGCCAGAATGGGCAACAATCGCTTTCTCTTTCTTGTGCATGACAGTGTCAGCGTGGGTCACAGAAAATGCACAGACCCTAAGTGGGAACTCACTTTAAATCGCAGGCCACCACACACAAACTGTGACACTGAAGCCTATGAGCCTGGGCCGCTCCACGGGGGCTGTGAGGCTCTCTGTCACCAGACCGCAACCTGGCGGCATGCAGCCAGTTTCTAAGCAGCAGCCTCCCTGCCAGGCCAGACCAGGACCCCAGAGAGGCTGGGTCCCCAGAGTCCCAGGGGACTATTACCTGGGTGGTGAGGAAGGGACCCCTCCGGAGAAACCCCCCCGCAGGTCCCCTTGTGCTACCCCTCAGCTCACCCCCAGAAGGACCCCGCACTCCTTGGAGGCTCTGCCACGGCCGCAGGGCTTTCACCCTTCACTCACCTGGCCCCACGCCTGGCAGGCTGTCCCCGGGAGGGGAGGCTGGGGACTCCACGGCTGAAGATGTCAACTCCTGCTTAACTGAGGACAAAGTGCTGGTGCTGGCTGCGGGCCCTGTGGAAGAGACCCCAATGAGGCCCTTTCTGGCCCTGGGCTCCTGCAGGGTCACACAGCTGTGCTGTTCAGGGGGCTGCAGCCTCCCTCCGAGGGGAGAGAAGAGCTGTGAAGGCCACGCCCCCAGTGCCATCAACTGGTCCCTTGGCATCTGAGTGTCACCCTGATGTGCCTCAAAAGGAAAGAGGTTTGGGGAGGCCCCTGGGGCACAGTGCCAGGTTTGTGATAGAACAGAGACAATGAGAGGGTCCTATCCCTCCTTACACAGTGGCTGGGAAGCGGGGACACAGGGAAGGGAGGGGAGTCACCTCCAACCTCAGGGAGGCCATACTCAACGGGGCAGATGCAGAGAGTCTGAGAAGGCAGGCCAGCAGGAAGGAGGCATGGGGACCCGAGGCCACAGAGCGCAGGCTAAAGACAGAAACCAGGCTCTGAACTATCTGCCGAACCCTAGGCTGACACCCTCTGAACTGTTCTCCATTTCTGTGCAGGTTAGACAGGAGTTTCCTTTGAATGGAAGCAGACAGAGGACACTGCAGAGGGTGACGGATGCCACAGAGCTTCTCACAAGCCTTCCTTTGGAAAGACAACTTCGCTGAGGAGCACACAGGCTGGCCCGGTGCGGGGCGGGTGACACATGCCTCCCCGTTAAGGAACCCACCGTAAGACACCCAGGACCACCCTCGTGTGCCCTTCCCCTCACCCCAGACAGACCAGTGTGCCTGGCCCCCAACACACCACACCTTTGCTCAGACTGCTTCCTCCTGCTGGAATGCCTAGTGTTCCCAGCAAGACCGACTCTTCCTCTGCGTCCCGTCTGCGCAGCCCCTTTTCCCAGAAGCCTGCCCGCTTGGCCCAGCTGGGCCAGCCGTCCCCCTCCCTCCCCATCTCAGCCCCGCCGGCCTGGTCCTTTGCTGGGATGCCCGCCACACCGCCGCCCGGCAGCCCTCACTCACCTGCGCTGCTTCCCAGCGGGCTGCCTCTCGCTCCTGCGTCGCTCGGGTGCTCGGGGGCCTGCCTTTCTTTGGGCGCCTGCCTTTCTTTGGGCGCCTCTTGGTCAGACCTGACTGGGCTGGGAATGTGCTCTGGATGTGGAGGGAGAGTGGGGATAAGCAAATCAGTGACAACGAGGACAACGGAGTTCCCCCAGGCAGCCAGCAGCCTCTAGGAAAGGACTAACTGCGGTCCCTGGGACGGGGGACAACAGGTCAAACCCAGGCTATGGTAATTAAGTGAACTTCACTGATCATCTAAGGCAGTGGTTCTCAACCTTCCTAATGCTGCAATACTTTAGTACAGTTCCTCATGTTGTGGTGACCCCCAACCATAACTAAAGCATAGTGATTAATCACAAAAACAATATGTAATTATATATGTGTTTTCCAATGATCTTAGGTGACCCTGTGAAAGGGTCGAAGGGGTCACAACCCACAGGTTGGGAACCACTGATCTAGGGACTACATTCTAGACTTAACCTATCCGATAGTACTAGACAGGTCACACAACAGGGCGAAGGATATGGCTTTTTTAGGACTCCTGGCTCAGAACCCTGCAGCTACGGCTCCCAATTCTAAGTCCTCCACCAGGATGGTGTATAAGGATCCTCTGGGGAGCATCCCCAGCATTCTCATCCATAGATCTGGGTGAGCCTAGGAAGTTTGTATTTTTAAAAAGCTTCCTAGTCCACAACAGATGAACAAATATTTCACAGAATAAAAAGTTAAAATGGCCCATAAACACATAAAAGGATACACAACCACATTCATAATAAGAGAGGTACCATTAAAATCACACAGTTATCAAAGCCAGAGACACACTCCAAGAAAAGTACAGGCCAATATCCCTTATGAACATCAATGTAAAAGTCCTCAATAAAATACTATCAAACCAAAATCAGCAGCACATTAAAAGCATTAAACACCTTGACCAAACGAAGTTTGTTCCTGGAATGCAAGGATGGTTCAACATATGAAACCAGATCAACGCGTCACACCATATTAAAAGAATGAAGGGCAAACCCAAGGTTATCTCAACTGATGCAGAAAAAGTATCTGACAAAATCAAACACCTTTACCTGATAAAAAACACTCAACAAAGTAGGCAGAACAGAAAACTACCTCCACATCATAAAAGCCATGTATTAAAAACCTACAGTGAACATCATGTTTATGGTGAAAAACGGAAAGCGTTGCCTCTAAGATTAGGAGTAAGGCGAGGATGTCCACTTTCACCACTTCTAGTCGACAAAGTGATAGATGTTCAAGTAGAGCAATCAGGTAAGAAAAGAAATAAAAGGCTTACTACAAAGCTACAGTAATCAAAACAGTGTGGTACTCCATAAACAGAATAAAAAAATAGAATGGAGAACCAAGAAATAAACCCTCACAGATCGGTCAAATGACATTTGAGAAGGGTGCCAAGACCACTCGGGGGGAAAGGACAGTCTTTCCACAAAGGCGGCTGGGAAAACGAGATATCCACATGCCAGAGAGTGAAGTTAGACCCTTATCTAACATCACCTGTAAAAATTAACTCAAATTGGGCCTAAATGAGAAACCTAACATATAAAACCCTTAGAAGAAAAGAGAGAACAAAAGCTTCACGACACTGGATTTAGCAATGATTTCTTGGATATGACACTAAAGGTACAAAAAGAAACAGACAAACTGGACTTCATGAAAAAGTTAAAACTTGCGCATCAAAAGACACTATCAACCTAGTTAAACAATCCATGGAATGGGAGGAAATACTTGTAAATCTTCTATCTGATAAGGGATTGACATACAGAATATACAGAGAATTCCTAAAACTGAACAACAAAGAAACAAACAAGCTGACTCAAAATTGGACAAAGGACTTGAACAGCTATTTCTCCGAAGAAAATATTTCAATAAGTCAATGACAATGGCCAATAAAGACCTGAAAGGAGCCCTGGTTGGCGTGGCTCAGTGGATTGAGTGCTGGCCTGTGAACCAAAAGGTCACCGGTTTGATTCCCAGTCTGGGCACATTCCTGGGATGTGAGTCAGGTTCCCAGTTGGGAGTGAGAGGCAACTGATTGATGTATCTCTGGCACACTGATGTTTCTCTCCCTCCTCTCTCTAAAAAGTAAATAAATAAAATCTTTAAAAAAATACAAAGACAAGAAACGATTCTCAACATCACAACCCAGGGAAATGCAAATCAAAACTACAGTGAGATACTATTTCACCCTCATTATGATAACTGCTATGAACAAAAACAACAGAAAATGTACCCTGTTCATGGGAATGTAAAATGGTACAGCCACTGTGGAAAGCAGTGTAGTGGCTCTTCAAAAAATTAATACTAGCCCTGGCTGATGTGGCTCAGTGGACTGAGCAGCAGCCTGTGAACCCAAAGGTCACCAGTTCGATTCCTGGTCAGGGCACATGCTTGGGTTGCTGGACAGGTCCCCAGTTGGGGGTGAGTGAGAAGCAACCAGTCCATGTTTCTCTCACACATCGATGTTTCTTTCTTTCCCTTCACTCCCCTTCTCTAAAAATAAACAAAATCTTTTTTTAAAAAAAATACTAACCTTAAAAAAAAAAATTAAAACTAGAACTACCATATCGTCCAGCAATTCCACTTCTGAGTATATATCTAGAAGAACAAAAGGCAGAGTATCAAACAGATACTTGTACATCCACAGCATAGCAGCATTATTTATAAGAGCTGAGCCTTGGCAGTAACCCAAGAGCACACTGACAGACGAGAGGACAAACATAATGCGGCCTATCCATGCAGGAGGATATTATTGCTCCCCGAAAAGAAAGGAATTTCGGACACAGGCTAGAACATGGATGAACCTGGAGGACACTGCCCTAATAAAATAAGCCAGTCGTAAATAGATGAATACTGTATGATTCTACTTACACGAGGTAGTCAAATAATCAAAGGCATAGAATCGCGGGTGCCACGGCTGGGAAAGGGGCAGAATGAAGGGTTATTATTTAATGGTACAGAGCAACAATTTTCAACCGGCGGGCCCCAAGAATTTTAACAACACACAGTACCTGCCAATTCAGTCAGGGGCACTGACCTCTCTTCCCTTCAATTGTCAAATTTTAAAAAAATGACAGCAGCCAACACAACAATAGCCGTCCGACGTGAATGAGTCAAAATTACACCTATTTTTGGTCAGGCTGGTAAAAAACATATTTTTTGGTGGCCCACAGAATTTTAGTAATTAGTTTATGTGTTCCATGAGATGAAAAAGTTGAAAATCGCTGGTAGAGAGTTTCATTTCTACAAGATGAGAAGAGTCTTGGAGACGGATGGTGGTGATGGCAAAACTCTATGAACGTATTTAATGTCTCTGAAATGCGCACTTAAAAATGATCAAATGGTAAATTTTATGTTACGGTGTACCTGACCCCAAGAAGAAGAAAAGAAATAAAGTATCACTACACAGTACAACGTGGATGAACCTTCAAAACATTATGCTAAGTGAAAGAAGCCAGAGACGGAAGTATTTTGTTGGTTACATTTAGGGGAGAAAAGAGATGGATAAAGCAAATGTGGCAAACTCTTTCTTTAGAGAGAGGGGGGGAAGGGAGGGAGAAAAAGAGGGAGAGAAACATTGATAGGTGGCCTCTCGCACACTCCCAGTCAGGTACCTGGCCCGCAACCCAGGCATGTGCCCTGACCGGAAATCAAACCCGGGGACCTTTTGGTGTGCGGGACGACACCTGACCCACTGAGCCACACCAGCCAGGGCGAATGTGGCAAACTCTTGATCACTGTTGAGTCTGGGGATTATCATCTGAAGGTTCACTGTACTATTTTCTCTAGTTTCACTTATTTTTTAAATGTCTATTTAAAAATAAATAAAAAGAAAGCTCCCCAGAAGATTTTGACATGCAGTCAACTTTGGAACCACTGTTCAATGCACACCAGCTGTGGGAACGAGGTTGGCCCCGGGCTCCTGTGGGAGGGTCCATTTCCACAAAGGGGAGCCGGTGCATCCCAGGCCTTACAGCTGCATGTTATCCAGTCGGGGAGCAGAAGTGGGTGGCAGAGGGACCAGGAGGTGGTGGCAGTTTTGCTGCTGCTACTAGTGGTACTGTTAGTCATAAGGCCCACCTGTGATAAAACATTCAGCTTTCCAAAGCCTGCCCTCAACTTTAGTCCTCACGGCCACCAGGCGAGGTGAGGGCCGCTGTCCCCTTGCACAGAGGCAGAGACCTTAGTGCAGTTAAGGCAAAAGCCCTGCACCCACCCCTGACCAGCTGGCCGGGGACAGGGCGTGCCCCACCTTGGGCTATAGGCCTGGGCTCCCTTCCTGGCCTCATGGCACGTATGGGAAGCCCAGGAGAACAGGGACATCGCTCCGTCTGCCCTACCCAGCTTGCTCCCACTCACCGGTGCCTGGCCTCTCTGGGCAAGCTGCCTCTCTCTCCTCCCCCTCGTCCTGACCCCACGGGCCTGCAGGACAAGGCTCCTCTCCCCTCTCCATCCGGGTGAGGATGTCCGGTTTGGAAATGGCATAATCTGTGAACAGAACGGAGAGAGAGCAGGGTCAGGATGGGGCCCCTGTCGCCCAGTTCACCACAGAGCCGCGGAGACACCAGAGGAACAGAAGCCAAAGCAAAGACACAGACCGCAGGAGGCCCATCTGTGGACAGAGCCCCAGAGGCCACCGGGGGGCCTTACCCAGCGAGACCAGCATCTCGTAGTTGCCCCGCATCACGTGCTTGTACAGCTCCTTCTGCCACTCGTCCAGCTTGCCCCACTCCAGCTCAGAAAAATACACGGCCACGTCATCAAAGGTCACGGGTACCTGGAACCACAGGTGTCACGCACGCTCGCCCACACTTACGGGCACGGCCCCTCAAGCCGTCCCGCCCCAGGTACCACGGTTACCTTGGGGACCTGCCCCTTGCTGCCCGGGGGCAGCCGCAGGACCCAGAAGTTCCTGTTTCTCAGCAGGTTCTCCATGTTCTCCAGCCGCCGCTGCAGCAGCCCGTGCTCCTGCAGCAGCGTCCCCAGCACGGCCCACTTGCCCTCCAGCTGGTTCCCGAACTCCACGGTCGTCTTCTCGAAGTCGGCCAGCTTCTTCTCGGCCGTCCCCGTCCGTCCCTCCAGCGTCAGCAGACGGGCCAGACAGGAATCCACTTTCTTCTCCAAGGCCTGGATGGCGGCCACCACTGTCCACAGCGTGATCTCGGTGGAGTAGAGGTATGAGTTCTTCTCAGCAGCCGGCTGGGGCGATGGAGGTGTCAAAGGCCTTCCGTCCCCCGTTTGCCTGTCCCTCTCGGGAGCCTGTCCACAAGAAAGGAAAGGAGAAACATTATCAGAATCAAACAATCAAAATGTCTGCCTCAAAAAGAAACCTCAGGTTGGCACCTGCCCAGGTAAAGCTCCAGCTGGGATCCTGAGGGCCAATCAGGCAGCCGTGTTGGGGATGGGGAGACAGGGACATCAGTTACAAGTCCAGCCTCAGGGACAGGAGACACTGGCTGGACCAAGGCATTAGCAAGTGGGAAACAGAAGGAAAACATGGCCAGAGAGAGAAGTATCTGTGGTCTCGGGCAGGTGACTTGCTACCTGGGTCTTAGTCTCCCTGGAAATGAAGGGACAGGTTTTGAATGGGGCGCAGCAGAGAACACGAGCCCTGCACTCAGCCAGACCGGGCACAGCCAGCAATCCCGCCACTCACAAGCCGGCTAACCGTGGCCCAGGTTTCTTAAACACCTTTCAACGCCCTGCCCACATCTAGAAAACGGAGCTAATGACAGTATCTACATGTCGTGACTGTGAGAATGAAGGACACAATCTGGTACGAAGCACTCAGCACAATGTCGAGCCTGCGCGAGCTGCTCCATAAACGTGAGCCTGGTGTTGGTCCCGCTAAGATGACCGTGACAAGGATGCTGAGGATGTGGGGGTTCTGGCTCAGGGATGTGGTGCCAATAGGGCAGGTGGCGTTTTGTTTCACCTCTTTCATCCCACGGTCCTTCAGTACCCTGGAGTGCCTCGGTCTACCTTGGTGTCTGACAACAAATCTCCCTGAGCTCGTGCGGTGGCTTCCATCCCAGCTTCTCTTGCTAAAAGCCTTGCTGGAATGACAAGCTGACATCTTGCCCCCCACCCCCACCCCTGTTCTCCTTCCTCCTCCTCCACCGCCATCACCTCGCCCAAGGCCACTCACCTGCCGCCTGCGCTGCTGCGATTCTGCCCGCCTGACTGCCCCACTTCCTCCTCCCCCACAATAAGCTCTCCTCAGCTCCCCAGGGTGCCTGGAATAAAACCTAACCCTCTTAGCAGGCTGCCGCCTACCCCCCCTACCTTGCCTCCTCCTGGGCGCCCAGTGCCTCCTCCTCGGACACACCCCGCCCTCCCCCACCTGTGCGTGGGCTCCCCTGCACCTGTCCGAATTCCTGGCTCCCTCCTATACAAACCTCCAGCTTAGACTTCGCCTCCCAGACCCCCGCGTCTCAGCTAGGGCCCTGCTAGTCCCTTCCTCAGTCGCACTAATAACCTGTGACCACTCTGTGCGTCTGCCTGGGGCATGGTTTCCCCACAAGGACATCAGCTCATGGGCAGGGGCAGGTGCTAATGAATCCGGTATCCCCAGCTTCTAAGAGTGCCTCACTCACAGAAGATGCTCGGTCAATACCTACTGAATGAATGAGTGATTAAACAATTCAACAACACACGCATTAACAACTACTGAACACCTGTCAGCGTGAAGGCACAACGGGGACACAGAAAAATGACGTGGTTGTTTCTTCCTTCTCCAGGAGAAAAATTCTGTATAGAAACGGTCACAATAAATGAGAGTGATAACCACAGGCTAACTAAAGCGGAGGGCAAATCCGTCCTGGTTGGGAGCTTTTCTTGGAATCTCAGGTGATGCAAGTGGGCAGAGGGACAGAAGCGGGGGGACAGGAACGGTCAAAAGACTGCTGAGGTCCTGGGCTAGGTGGGACCTGAAGATGCCATCTGTATAGTTAGAGGAAGGACATTCTCGGGCTCCCCACAGTGGGCAGGGCAGTAAACCCGCAGAACTGCCAGCCCGGGTCTCTCCTGGCACTCAGACCCAAAGGAAGGGCTGGAGCGTCTGCAAAAATCAAAAACGCCACAGGCGCGCACTGAAAACCGTCCACACCACTTCTTGGGCCTCTTTACAAGTGCTTCCTACTGTGTCCCACCCGCCAAAGGGTCGCCTTCTCTGATTTGGGCATACAGAACATTATCAGCCAACATGCTGACATGTGTAATCTAAAAGTAAAAATAAAACCAAACCCGCCTCCCACCCCTCTTGTTAAGAGCATTCCTTCACTACCCCTGTCCCAGGTGGAAGCAGAGCACTGGGCACCGTAAAGCGCGTGTCATCCCAGAGCCCGGCCCGGCCCCGGCCCCTGCCCGGCCCTCCCCGCCTGCCTCCGGGTTGCCGGGCCTCCAGGGAGACAATGGGCGCCGGCCGCCGCTCCGTGCAAACGCCGGGCCTGGCCCCTAAAGCGTTTCTGGAACGCGGGCCGCCCCCCCGCCGTCGAGGCCGCCCGCCGCGCCCGGCCGCTGGGCCTGGCGTTTGGGCCGCCCGGGCACTCGGGCCGGAAGCGGCGCGGACGCCGACGAGGGCGGCCCGGCGGGGCGAGCGGCTCCACGCGGCAGCGGCCCAGCCCGTCTGGGCGTCCGCGCGCCGGGGCGCTTACCCGGTCGGGCGCCGCCTCGGCCATGGCTGCCCGCGCGCCTCTCTCGGCTTCTCCGCTCGGGCCGCCTGGTAGGCCTGGCGCAGCGCGCGGGCGGCAGCGGGGACGGAGGCGGAGCGCAGCCGCCGCGGAGCCGCCCAGCCTCGGAGCCCCTGCCCCGCGGCCGCGAGCTGCGTCCGTGCCACGTGCCCCGCCGGCCGTTTCAACAAGAGCTGCGCTCGCGGCCCGGCCCAAGGCCGCGCGCAGCGCCCCCTGCAGCCCGAAGGACCGCACGCGCGCGCGGCCCACAGCCCGCGGCCCTGCGGCCCAGCCTCCCCGCGGCCGCCGCCCTGGGCGGGGCAAGGCGGAGGTGCCGGCCCTCCAGCCTCCCCGGGACCGTCGGGCGCGCACACGCAGCTCGGTGGGCCCAGGCCGCCCCGGGCCCTCCACGGGGTGGCGGCGCTGCGCGGCTGCGGCGCGGTGGGGCCCCAGCGTCCCACGCCGGGGCATCGGGCCGCGGCGCTGACGGAGGGGACGCGCGGACCCCTCCAAACGTTGGGAGTCCCCGCTCGCCCCACCCCGGACGGGGAAAAGGGCCGTCCGTGCTGCGAACGTCAAGGGCTTGTAAAGTCACCGTTTTATCGCCTCTAATGGGCCCCAAGTGACAGCCGGCTCCCCAGGAACAAACGCGGAAGGTGGATAAAGGTTTTAAAACTCCTTTTTCAGTTTTCCAGAATAAATAGAAAGGCCTCAGGAAAAATTTAATTCATTAAAAATAAAAATAAAAAAGTCCTCTCTCTCTCCCCCAAACGGCTTTGGGAATCCTGAGTCACCTCTTACCCCGGGGCCTACTACCAGCAGAACCCCAGCAGTCCCCTGAGCCACACTTTGTCCCCTCAGTCCCCTTGGCACACTGTGGACAAAGAAAAAGGGGGCCACAGAGTAGACCTGACAAGCTCCAGCCAGGGCTGAGCTTTACAAACAGACCTGAAATGAAAACTTTGTAACTAAAGTGAGTCATGGGGGCAGTCATGTCCTAGGTCCGGATCTCCCCTAACAAAGACCAACCTTGACCTTAAGGGTCGGAGCCTGTCTATTGTCTTTTTGCATCTATGATAACATACCTTTGGAACGAGAGGGTAATTTCCTTTTTTTCTGACCCCTCACCGTCCCAGAGACCACAGAGCCCTTCATTGTTCCCCTTACTGCGTTAATTGTGGACTGGTAACTATCTTGCACCGGCCTATGTGAAAGAAGTCTGTCTGTTCGCTTTACTTTGTATCCAAGCCCAGAGGTTTCCCCACTTAACTTTCTGCGTCTTACATGGATTTCACGTAACCCCTTCTGCCTCCTCCTTTGATTATAACATAATATAAGGTGCAAAACTGCCATTCCTTCTTGAGTTCACATCGAATGAATCATTCTCCTCAGGGATCCTCTTAGCGCCATCAGCACTCATGTGCAAATTGTCTGTTAGACTGGTTACTTCAACAAGGAGTTTCTCAAGTGAACAGTGCAGGGTAGGATCCCTGTGACCTTGGAGTAACACGTCCTAACCTTGCCCCACATTTCAGGGGTGCACTTAAGAGAAAGTACCAGTTTTTAAACTGGACCCACGCAGGTGTGTAAAGCTTAGGGGGGGGAAGTATTAGCAGAGGGAGAGCTTCCTCCTAGAAGCCGGCCCTAGTTCAGACAACTCTGAGCTCCCTGTCCTGTGAATTGCCCGCATTCCTGTTCATTCAATAATCGTGTTGTGAGCAGCTACGTGCAAAGGCCCCGGACTTGGAGCTGGGCGTCTGGATACAATGAAGACATGGTCCCTGCCTTCAAGAAGCATCACATCCTGTTGACTGTACCTTGTCAACCTTGTCCATCTCTCCTGTCTTTCTCTTCCTACTGCAGCTGTACCCAGTCAGGGTTTTTTGTCTGTTTGTTTTTAAAGATTTTATTTATTTATTTTAGAGAGAGGGACAGGGAGGGAGAAAGAGAGGGAGACTCATCGATGTGAGAAGCATCAAAGGTTGCCTCTCATATGCACCCCAACTGGGGACCAAGCCCACAACCCAGGCATGTGTCCTGACCAGGAATCAAACCAGTGACCTTTCTCTTTTCAGGACGCTGCCTAACCCACCGAGCCACACTGGCTAGGGTTCTTATTGGCTCTTGCTGGCCTCATTCGAGAACCTTCTAACATACCTCTCCATCCCCAAAACAAAAAGCATGCTGTAACTCTTATTAGGCTAATAGTCCTAAATCACAGCTAGGATCAGGCTGCCTTTTGCTCAAAACCCTCAGCTGCCCATTACTAACTCAATAAAATCCCACCCCCTCAGCCTGACCTCAGCCTCTTTCCAACCCTGTCCTCCAAAGCTCCCCTTTTCATACCCCACCCTCTAGCCAAATTCAATAAATTGGCATTTATTTGTACATGCCCATAACACCCCCTATTCTGGCCATGTTTCAAGTGGGGTGCCCTGTTATGGGCCTACATGAGGCAGCCAATTGATGTTCCTTTCATACATCCCTCTCTTTCTCTTCTCTCTAAAATAAATGAGTAAAATCTTTTTATTCATTTATTTTTAGAGAGAGGGGAAGGGAGGAAGAAAGAGGGAGAGACAAATGTGAGAGAGAGTATCAACTGGTTGCCTCTTTTATGTGCCCCGGCTGCAGACCAAACTCGAAACCTGGGCACGTGCCCTGACCAGGAATGAAACCAGCGACCTCTCGCTTTGCAGGACAACATCCAACCCACTGAGCCACCCCATTCGGGGCTTATCTATTTATTTTATTGGTCCCTTTTTATCCCCAAATCCCACTCACTCCTCCTGTGGGTGACAGGAATGCCTTTAATGTGTAACTTTTCATCTCTATGTGCTGTTTTGTTTTTAGGCATTTTTAATTTACACATGATATTACTGTAGCTCTCATTCAATTTCTTCCATTTTCCACCCAGCCTGGGATGTCTAAGATCAACCCACGTGACTACACGTAAACAGTATGAAGCCAATATTCCCAGTGCTCCCCAGTACTCCGTGATGCCCCTGACCACTTACTGCCTCCCAACAACCGACGCCCGGAGTGCCTTCAGCCCTCGACCACCACGCACAGGGTCCCAAACACGCCCTCTTCTCACCTGCTCTAGGTTTAAGTCAGCCCTCCGTCGCTGCTCCAGGTCAGACTCCTCCTCTTCCTCGCTCCCAGACAACAGGACAAAAACATCTGACGCGAGCCCTTTTTCTTTGCCAGGAGCACGTTTTATTGTAAGCAACTGCCAAGTCATCGAAGGGGACACCCACACAAGACCCAGGAGCCCACTCCCAAATCCCAGCGCAGCAGGCATCCGCCAGCCCAGGGAGGGGGGCAGCTGTGCGCTCCCTCTGCACCATCTGTGGGACAGTCGGTCCCAGCACTAATGTGGGAAGGGTGTCATCTGAACAACCTCAAGGAACAGCTGGCCAAACAGGAACAAACTCAAGTAACCACAGAATCAAGCTGAATCACCTCAGGTGACAAAGGAGCCGTCTGCCCTATGAGGCTGCAGAACGCAGCAGGGACGCAGCTGGGAGAGGAAGGACTGTGGCAAGAACCCAGCTCCGTCCGCTCAGCTCCCTTACCAGACTCTTCATTCTCAGCGGGGGCTTTGGGGTCCACCCCTCCTGCTCTCTCCCTCTTGGTCCTTTTGATTCAGAGAGCCCCATCCGAGAGTGCTAGGACCCCCTGCCCCCCCGAACAGGGAGCCCGCATCATGCACCCTGATCGCTGCCTAACTAGGGGGGAGTGATGCTAAAGAGCCCCAGAAACGGTTCCCTCCCAGATGGCAGGCCAGTCCCCATGTTAGGAACACCTTCTACAACTCTGCAAATTAAAAAAAAAAAAACGAGTGTTGGGCTGTACTTTTTTTCTTAAATCAACTAAAATCTAATTCCAAAAAAAGTTCTTCAGAGCAGGGTGAGCAGTTCATTTAAATTATTTCTTCTACTTGTTATTAATAAGGAAACTACAAAAGAAGAGGAAACAGAGGATCATGTTTCCCAGAGCTCTTCTGCGCGCCTGCTCACTTCTTTGGCCTGACCCCACCCCATGGGAGGACCTGAATATCTAGGACAGGCCCTCAAACCAACCCCAGCCCACGAGCATCATCGTGGATGGGAAAACCCAAGACTTGAAGGTGCCCAAGACACAGCAAACTCAGCAGCAGGGTAGACAGCAGGGACAGGCCTGGCCCCGCCCCTCCGAACACAGATCTGGGGACTCAGGCTCGGGCCGGGCGGCTGCTTGGCCAAGGTTAAGCAAATCAAAGCGAGCCCCCCCCCCCCCCCCCCCCCCGCAGGAAGAAGTCAGTCCCTGACTCTGCACAGTGTCTCATCGGGAGACCAATGCCAGTCCCCTCGGCCCACCCCCGGACAGGCGAGGGGCTGGCACCCTTAAAGTAGGCCATTGGGCCTTCCGGGCTCCAGGGCCAGCCCGCCACGCTCCCGCTGGTGGATCTTCTGGTGCTGCAGCAGGTGCTGCTTCTGCACGAAGCTCCGCTCGCACTCGGGGCAGGTGTAGGGCCGCTCGCCCGTGTGGATGCGCTGGTGCCGCACCAGATCCGACGGGTGGCTGAAGCTCTTGCCGCAGTAGCCACAGATGAGGGAGCTCCGGCTCTTCCTCCAGGGGATGTGGCCGGGCAGGGCGACCAGGCTGTTGGGCGAGAACCTCTCCTGGACGCGCTGACCACCACTGGGCCCCTCCTGCAAGTGGCAGCGCTGGTGGGTCACCAGGCTCACCCTGCAGCTGAAGCTCCTCATGCAGATGTCACACTGGTGCTGTTTTGCCTTCTTGGACTGGGGCTTCAGCCGTGGCCGGGGCCTCAGGCTCTCCTCGGGCTCCGAGGCAGCGGCAGGCTCCCACCCTGCGTGGGTCCGCAGATAGCTGGCCAGCTGCTGCTCACAGCGGAAGCTGAGCTCGCACTCAGGACATTCGAAGGGGCTGGGGCCGGCAAGGTCCCTTTGCAGCTTCAGGCCCTGTGCACATTCCTGACCCAGCTGCACCTGCCGAATGGCCTTCTGCTTCGGGGGGCAGCCCAGACTTCTGTCACTGCCAGGGTCTCTGCTGCCATCCATGGGCTCCTCCAGATTGGTATCCCTGGGATCTGATTCCAAGAGGACAGAACTGCCCTGACCGTCCCAGAGCTCAGTCTGCGCCGGGCTCAGGAAAGCCTGCTCTTCCGCCATGCCCGAGAACTCTCCAGAAAGATCCGTGGAGCGTTCCTGTTCCCGTGGGGACTCTATCTCCTGCTTGATCATAACCCCTTCTGCTGCCAAAACAAAGAAAGCCAACAAAGAAAGATCATAGTCTAAGCTAAACAGACATCTGTGAATTCCGGAAGGGCTCAAGGCAAAGGATCAAGGGAATTAGAATAATTTGGAGAATTAAGAGACCAACTGGCTTCCAAAACCTGGAAAACGAACCTTTACTCAGGTGGAGACATGCTGATTGGAAATCTGAATACATCGTTCTTATAGAACAACATTATAAACGACAGTTCCCCAAGCTTGTCCTCAAATTTGTATTTAGTCTCGGAAAAATGGCTAAATATACTGAAAAACTATACTCATTTAGGAGAGTGTTAAAGTAATAAATAAGAAAGATTAAAAAATAAATAAATAAACCTATAGCTTAAAAATTCATGTACCCAGCTGTTCTTCCTTCACGTTCCCACCAAATAACTTGGTTACCACGCTTTCCACCCCTGAGACCGACCAACCCTACTCTCAAGGCTCTGCGGGTTTTGACTGAAGTCTGACATGGTCATGAATCTGGAGAGTTCCACACAGTAGTAAGGAGTTAAGACACACATACAACAGATGAATGAATGATAACCAGAGAAGAGCCTGGAATAAAACGATGCCACATGAGGTTACTGATCATCGGTGTGTGGCAGTTCAGCAGTTTAGGCTGCAGGGAGTGGGAAGGGGGATGGAATATTCTGGAGCCACTCACCTGGGTGGACACCGCCAAGGCCTTCCTCCTCCAAGTCACCCAGCATCTCTGTACCCAACTCCGCCTCTCCTTCTGGCTGGCCGAGGACCTCTGGGTTGGAAACGGCACAGGGTGAGTCCAGGAGAGTAAAACCTCATTGCACACTGGTCATTTGTCGATGAACAAGGTGACCAATGTCAAGGAGTCAATATTGAAACTTTGAGAGGGAAGGGGGAAGAGGGAAGGGGGGAAAGAAGGGGAAGGGTCTAGTCAAGGAACTGCTATAAATGGCCCATGGACACGGACAACGGGGTGGGGACTGACTGTGGGGGGGGGGGAAGGTGGGCGGGGCGGGGGAGAGCAATGGGGGAAAAGTGGGACGCCTGTAATAGAACAACCATTTAAAAAACGAAAGAAAAAACAACTTTGCGAGGTTCAAAGTACTGTTGTCGTCACTAACCCCTAGCAGTCCGGGACAACTGGAAAACTGCGGCCCACTGGAGTGACGCACGCGGCTAAGTGCCCTGCGGTGGTCTCGCACCGGCCCCCGTGGCGCAGGCCGTGGGGCGCAGGAGCCCGCCGCCCAGCTGCCCAGCACCGGCGCGCCCTCGTACGTCCCGGGTCCCAAGTGCGGCCCCCTTTCGGGTGCCTGATGCCATCTGTGCTCCAGCACCCCAGGCCGAGGCAGGCGCTGACAGACAGGGCAGCAGCCACCCGCAGAGCACATGCCCCAGCCGGGGTCACAGTGACCTCTGACCCGTTTGCTACTCCCCTGCCCTCCCTCAATCGGCTCCTGTGGCCTTCCTGACAATGCTCCATGGACCGAGGCTGGAAAGGTGATATCTACCAAACCACATGCGTGGCTGGTGTCACAGCGAGTGTTCTGCACAGCAAAATATAATTAAGCAGCACTCCTAACCGACACAAAATAAACACTGAGACCGCGACTGGCTGCGACTCCAGCCGAGTGCCAATGACGACTGTTGGTCACCCCGTGCTGCCTGTCATCCCAGGCTAACAAAGGCTCTCCTATCAAAGCCTTCAGTATAAAGGCAGCAGAGGACCCCTCGCCACGCCATGCTACAGAGCGCACGATGGCATCTTCTCTGGTAGAAAATATTATCAAGATCTGACCACGTGACCACAGAGAAGAGCCGTCCTCGTGCCCCGAGGACCCGGCGACCCACTTCTCAGCCCGGGCCAGGCCGGGCCGGTAGGACGGCCGCGGGAGTGCTGGGGAGGAAGCCGCCGCTTACTCAGGGACACGAGCGTCTCGTAGTTACTCATCATCACGTTTCTGTACAGCTCCTTCTGCCAGTCCTCCAGGTTCTCCCACTCCTGCTCCGAGAAGCAGACTCCGTCATTGTCCAGTGACCGGGACACCTGAAATCACAGAGGTCCCACAGTGAGTGTCCCCAGTCTCAGCCAGGAGGGAAAAGCCAGCCACTGAGTCTTAAATAAGTGGGTGACCTTGGGGGCCTCCACCGCGCTGCCCGGGGGCAGCCGCAGGACCCAGAAGTTCCTGTTTCTCAGCAGGTTCTCCATGTTCTCCAGCCGCCGCTGCAGCAGCCCGTACTCCTGCAGCAGCGTCCCCAGCACGGCCCACTTGCCCTCCAGCTGGTTCCCGAACTCCAAGGTCATCTTCTCGAAGTCGGCCAGCTTCTTCTCCATGGTCTCCATGCGTCTCTCCAGGCTCTGTATCTGCGCGGCCTGGGACTCCACCTTCTTCTCCACGGCCTGGATGGCGGCCACCACGGTCTGCAGGGGGATCTCCACGGTCTGAATGTGGGGGCCCTCCTCTGGCGCAGGTGGGGGCGGCGGGGAAGAAGTCAGAGGTGCGGCGCGGCGCTTCCTCCTGTGCTGAAGAACCAGACACAGGGTCGGTCAGCCAGCGCCATTCCCGAGCATCAGGCAAAGAAAACACTGGGCCGGAGGGTCCTGCCAGGACCGAGCTTCTACTTTTTTAAAATTTAGAAAGTATGTTATTTGTATTCTGGTACTGCAAATTATACCTGCATTTTGTAATAAAAAATATTGAAAAGCAGAAAGGAAGGGGGGGGATTATGTAAAATACCACTGTCCAGAAATAAACTATCAGAACTTTGGTATATTTCCTATAAGTTTTTTCATCTTATTAATTTATTTTTTCTTTCAAAAAAATTGAAATAATATTTTACATATGTTTTGTTATCTGTGTTTCATACCTAGCATTGCCTCTAAGACTTTTCTGTGTCAGGATTCTTCTTTTTTTTTTTAAATCCACACTTGAGGATATGTTTATTGATTTTAGAGAGAGAGGAAGGAAGGGAGGCAGGGAGAGAGGAAGGAAGGAATGAAGGGAGGGGGAGAGAGAGAGATGTCAATATGAAAGAAAAACACCAATCAGTTGCCTCCCATACACGCCCTGACCAGGGATTGAACCTGCAACCTTAGTGTATCAGGACGATGTTCTAACTCCCTGAGCCACCCGGCCAGGGCAGGATTCATTTTTTAAACCAATTTGTTTCTATTTGCTGTTTTGGACTATTGGTGATGCTTTGCTCTGATAAATGATACAATTTACATCTACTCTTGACTCCACGTTCCTGACTTCATCGCTGATCACGTGCCCCTTGCTAGAAACCTTCCAGCCGCTCCTCATGATGAAGGTCCCTTAGCAGGGCCTGCCAGCTCCGCTCCTTCATCTTTGCACCCTAGCAGCTGGGATGAGTGAAGGACACCCTGAGTCCTTCAGAAGCATGCACTGCAATGACCTAAGCCGATGGCATTCTTCTTCTGCTTCTCATTTGTACAGTCTCTCCCTGACCGCAGGAAAGTCACTGTGGCTGAAGCTCACAATGACTAAAGCCGACACCTGGGGTCTTCCTGAAACTGTCCTCTTAGCCCCGCCGCCCCACAGCATGTTCCCATGTCTGTCCCAACCCCCAAAGCATCATATCCTGTTCCATGGCCCACACTCTTCACGGCTGCTTCCCTCCCCACGAGACCAAGGCACCAGGAAGGAAGAGGGTTATTGGCCGTTCAACTTTGCCTTCCATGAACTACCCGCTGAAGTCTTAGCCACTCACCTCTTGGGTTACCTGACTTTTCCCTCCTGTCTCCTAGGACGTCACTGTAAATGCTGGACACTAATCTTTACCAGTTATATACTTGTATGTTGCAAATATCTTTTTCTTCTCTTTTTGCTTTACTCTCTTCAGTATCATTTGATAAAAACTCCTTAGCTTTAATTGATTTAAGTTTTATTAGTATATTAATACTCTTATAGTTTGAACATTTGTGTCAGATATTTTTAAGAAACTATAATCCATAATACAGTCTTTGGTTCTGACTTTCCCATGTAAGCGCTTATCTCAGCTAGCATTGATACTTGTTTATGGCCCAAGACTCGATCTTCATATGGAAAAATAACAGATCTAACATTATACAATGAAAAATCCATCCTTTACCCACTGATCGCAATGCTCTCTGTCATAAATCATGTTTTCTTACATATCAGTCTGTTTCTGGCACCTGTATTCTGTTCTATGGGTCCATTTTTCTACCGTTTTACCAATATTACCATCTTAATGACCACTGCTTCTTTGAAAATTATTGGTATCTTGTAAGGCAAGTCCCGCCTTCTCATTTTACAGGAGTATATTGACTATTTGGGGCCTGTTGATATTCTACAAATTTGAAAGGTTTCACAAAAATATCTAGAAATTTTTGCTGGAACTGCCTCAAATTCACAGGTAAATCTGAGAAGTGACATCTTTTGGGTGAAATGTTTCAATCCATGCACCTACTGTACACTCCTTTTTAAAGGTAGTTTTGATTATCTTTCAATATTTAAACACATTTCCAAGGTACTTGTTCCAGTCACCAACTGCCATATGACAGCTCCTAAAACTTAGCAGCGTAAGACAACATCTATATTGCTCATGAATCTGTAATTAAATGAGGGTTTGACAGGGACAGTTTGTGTCTGCCCCACTCCATGCCACCTAGAGCAAGCCACAGGCAGGCAGGCCCTGGCACGCCCTGCGGAGTCCCAAGCCACATGGAGAGGGCGCAAGTGACGTCCTGTCCAAGAGCCCTACCGAGGGTCCAGTCCACGGTCAGCATCAACCACCAGGACACTGTCATTACCAACGAGGTTTTTTTGCTTTCCCTCTTTTTTGTTCATTTATCTCTCTGTACATCAAAATTATATACGAGGTCTGTCCAGAAGGTGTCCAGCCATGTACTATGAAAAACAGACATTTATTGAAGAAGATACAAGAAACACTGTACATCAGACAATGATGCCTTGGTCCCCTTCAAAGTAGGCACCTTGGGACTTCACACAGTTCTTCCATCACCATCAGCTACCCCGTCGTATTTTCCTGAATCTCACTGATGGTCTGAAATCCCTTCCCTTTCAAAGGTGATTTTTAATTTTGGGGGTAAAAGCCAGAAGCCGCAGGGCGCCAAATCTGGGCTGTAGGGGGGCTGAGTCACCTGGGTGATTTGAGGTGTCTCCAAAACACTCTGCATGAGACATGATGCGTGAGTAGGCGTGTTGTTGTGATGAAGCTGCCAATCACCAGCTGCCAATAGCTACATCCCTCTGAATCATCTGAATAGTTGCCGTGGAGGAATGTTCAAGCTTAGCACAAAACTTGATGCAGATTCATTGCTCCACTTGCTCAGTCATTTTGAATGCGACAGCCACACAGTGCACATGCTCACTCAATGGCATCTACTGCCCCCACTGACTAGTACAGTGAAGTCGTCATTGCTCACGCGTGTGCATTCCAGTCCACTCTCCTTGGCTGCCAGGTTACATCGGTGTTGCACCAACTGTTCTCGTTATATTAACAATGACTGGACTTTTTCTGGACACAGCTCGTGTCTGGGATAGATACATTGGAAAAAGAAATCCTGTCCTCTCTATATGTGCTGTGCAATATAACAGCCACTACAAATATGTGGCTGTTTAAAGTTAAATGGATTGAAATTTAATTAAAAGTGTAAGTTCCTCAGTCACACAACCTACATTTCAAGTGCTCACTAACCACATGTAACTGTGGCTCCTTTGCTGAGCAGAGCAGAGAGACTGCATCACGCCAGAGAGTCCTACTGGAGGGAGGCACTATGCCCTTAGTAACTACTTTCTGCTTGATACAATACTCAGGCAATGTTAAAATCTACTTTCACAGTGAATTTTCCCTGCTGTTTTATCAATTTTTTAAAATATATTTTGCAGCTATATAATTAGGTGCACATAAGATCAGAAACACCGGCCCTGGCTGCTGTGGCTCAGTGGATTGAGCGTCAGCCTGCGAGCCAAGTGTCGCTGGTTCGATTCCCAGTCAGGGCACATGACTAGGTTGCACATCAGGTCCCCAGTTGGGGGCACGAGTGAGAGGCAACCACACAGTGATGTTTCTCTCCCTCTCTTTCTCCTTTCCCCTCTCTCTAAAAATAAATAAATTATTTTAAAAAAAATTAGAAATGCCATATCTACCTAATACAAAAATTGTATTAGCGCTCTACCTTTAGCAATATTAATATAGTTAAGCCAATTTCCTTTTCTTTTTCAATATTCTTTTCTTTTTTAAAAGATTTTATTTATTTACTTTTAGAGAGAGGGGAAGGTAAGGGCGAAAGAGAGGGAGAGAAGCATCTGCCCCAACCAGTCTGGGAGGCAACCCAGGCATGTGCCCTGACTGGAAAGCTGACTGATGACCTTTTGCTTTGCAGGACAACACCCAACCAACTGAGCCACACTGCTCAGGGCTAGACTTACCCATTTCCATGGAGTACCACACTTTCTTACATTTTTAGACTTTCCAATTGGGATCATTTTCCTTTAACTGAAACTATATCCTTTAGAATTTCCTTTAATGACAGTGTATTGGTAGGCAATTTTAATCTGTCTGAAAATATCTTCTCTTTACCCTTGTTTATGAAAGATATTTTTGCAGAGTATAAAAACCTGGGGTCCCAGTTACTTTCTTTCAGCTCACTGATGACATCACTCTACTGTTATCTGGCTTCCCCTGTTGCTTTTGAGAAGCTGGATCTCATAGTCTTATAATAGTTCATCTAAAGGTACTTGGTCTTGTTTCTCTGGCTGCTTTTAAGAAGTCTCTCTGCCATGTACTCTGCGCTTTCACTAGTATGTGTCTAGATAGAGATTTCTTTTTGTTTATCCTGACTGGGTCCTACTGGGTTTCCATGTATTAGTATTTACATCAGTCCAATAGTATCCACAACAGTATCCTGTGTGTGTGTGTTCCTTCTGGATTTTCAATATGTTCTTCTTCTGGAATTTCAGTGTCTGAAACCTTTGAAGGTCTAAATTTGTTGCCCATTATTTTTACTGGCTTTTCCTCATAGTTGTTTTTTTTTTTTTTTAATGTGTTTATTGATTCTAGAGAGGAGGAAGGGAGGGAGGGACAGAAACATCAGTGTAAGAGAGAAACATTGATTGGCCATCTTCCATACTGGCCAGGGTTCCTCAGTTTTTCATTGTTTGCTTGGTCATTTTTTTTTTTTTATTGTGAATTCATTTCTCTTAGAATTTTATCTACGAGAATTATCTGAATTTGAGTTCAATGTAGACTCCTCCAGAGAAGATTCATGTTTATTTTTCATAAACACTGGAGGATCCACTTTAAACTAAATTCTCTGCTTGAGGTTTCTTGGAGCATCCAGGTCATATAAGTTCAGGCACTAAACCCACGTAAGAGTCAGCAGTTTTCAAGAGGCACCATGCACCTCTCTGCAGGACCCAGGTTTAAAATATGTAATATGCTCAGCAACTACCTGGGGCAAGAGCTTACTTTCAGTTCACCCTTTGAAGTCTCAGCTTCAGGCGATTCCAGCAGGAGGCTTCCTGGACTCCTCACCTTAGGCTCTGAGTTTCGCCTTCTATTTTCCAGGCCCCTGAGGTCATGGACGCCATAGCTGAATGTTCCGCAAAAGCCCTCAAAGATGGTTTCAGAATCCTAGCTATCTCTTAAGAGCTCCCTCTTTCACTTAGTTTTTGGGCTCCAACTGTTCTTTACGAACAACGAACATATATTTCAAATATATTTGTTTTCCCCCCAGCATTTTTAGTTGTTTTCATCATGACACCTACTTGGCCACCCTGTCAAATAGGAGGTACAAAACCCTTATCTGAAGAGAAAATGTCTGAGATCAGAAGCATGCTCAAAGACAACTTAAGTACATTCTACAAAGACAGGCGCATAAGGTACTTAAAGCATAGCTTTGAATTTTGGAGGATCTTTAAGGCTTCCTTTGAAAAACATCTCTGTTGATGACGCGTAAGTAACTGTGCACTCCGGAGGTTAGTAAACTGGTCCTCCTGCCCTACTTTCCCACTCATTTGGTCTTGAACAAAAGCCAACTCTTTGACTGGATCACCTCAGTTCAAGGAGTCAGAGGAGGTAAATACTGCGAACATTTGTGTCTTGTCTTCACAGCTGAACTGCACTTCCTTGAAAGCAAACGCTGTGCTCTCCAAGTCTTCCGATCCTCCCCTGCTTAGTTCTTACCTACTCCCTGCAGGAATCAAACAGCTCCGGCCAGGCGGCTCAGCTGGGCGGGGCGGCGTCCCCTGCACCAAAAGGTTGCGGGTTCGATCCCCGGGTCGGGGCGTAAGGGAGGCAACCGATCGATGCTTTTCTCTCTTTCTCTCCCTTCTTCTCTAAAATCAATAAAAACCTCCTCGGGTGAGGACTTAAAAAAAAAAAAATCAATGGGTAAAAAAAAAAAAAAAAAATCAATGGGGTAAAAAAAAAAAAAACCAACCTATGAACGCATACATAAGTGGAACAACGAATCGATGTTTCTCTCTCTCCCTCCCTCTCCCTTCCTCTCTCTATCAAAAAATCAATAATAAAAAAAACAAAAACAAAAAAAAAAGCCAATTAAATTCCAGCCCTGGCTGGGTGTCGTCGGCATACTCCAAGGTTGCGGGTTCGATCTCCGCTCAGGGCACAAACAAGAGGCAACCGATGACTGTACAAATAAGTGGGGCAGCAAATGGATGCTTCTGCCTCTGTCTCTCCTTTTCTCTCTCTCTCTCTCTCTCTCACTAAATAAATAGAAATAAATAAAATTTTAAGTTCCACCTGCCCTTTCCATAGCGCATCCTCTGCATCACCACGCGAACCACCCGGAATAACGTGAGCTGGCCGAGCCGGCGGGGGCCGTGGAGACTCTCCAGCAACTAGTCCAGCGCTCCGTTCCCGGCGAGGCGCGCGGAGGCCCAGGGCGGCGCGGCTGAGCGCGGAGTTGCGGCTGAATCCCGTTTCCTGCCTCCGCGCCCGGGGTTTCCCTCGCCCCCAGCGCCGCGTCCTGCCGGGCCAGGGGCGCCGCGACAGCCCCACCAACAAAACGCAGCCGCCACCCCGCGAGCGAACACCTGTCCCCGGGGAGAGGCAGCCCAGCCCGACTTCCACCTGCGGCTGCAACCCCGCGACAGAAGTCCGTAGCGGGACAATGTGGCAGAAGGAACCAGCGCAGCACAATGGCCGAGAGCGAGCCGGTGGCGGACCAGCCGAGAGCCCCCCCGGGGTCCCCGGAGCACCCCGCGAGCTCGCCCGCAGCGCAGGAGCCCCAGAGTTTCCAACCCGCGCCCCTCTCCAGCCTGGAAACGGGCTCTCTTTGGGCACCACGGAGAAAACGCGTGGGGGACGGTCCCCAACCCAAGAACAGGGAACAAGCCTCAGAGAAGTTTCCCGGCGACGGCGCGTGGCGCGGGGGCTCCGGCCCGACGCGGAAGGAACCGGACAGGGGAGGGCAGAGCCCTGGGGTCGCGGGGGCAGGTCGCTGCTCACCAGCGCCAGCGCAGCCCGGGGGACACCCAGCCCCGCCCCGGGGCTCCGCCATCCCGAACGCACCCCCGAGCCGCGCCAGGGGGACTCTTACCCGAGCGGACGCCGATTCCGCCATTGCTGCCAGTCGCAGGTCACCAGCGGAGCCCCGCCTGATACCTCTCGGACTGCGCGCGGGTCTGCTGGGCGTCCCCTGCCCCTCCTCGCAGCCACCACCGCTCCGTGTTGACACAAGGCCAAGACTGGCTCCGGCTGCTCGTCCTCAGCGCGCGGGATTCCCATTGCGCCGCGGTGCGGCCGGAGGGCGAACAGCAGCCCCGCGCGCCCGGAGAGAGAGTGAGAGTGAGTGAGTGAGTGAGTGTGTGTGTGTGTGTGTGTGTGTGTGTTCTCTGTGTGTGTGTTACGTGCCCTGTGTATGTGTGTGGTCTCTCTGTGTGTGTTAGGTGCCCTCTGTGTGTGTGGGCTCTCTGTGTTATGTGCCCAGTGCTCGTGTGTTATGTCTGTGTGTGTGTTATGTGCCCAGTGTGTGTGTGTGTTATGTCTGTGTGTGTGTTATGTGCCGTGTGTGTGTGTGTGATGTCTCTCTGTGTGTGTTATGTGCCCAGTGTGTGTGTGGTCTCTCTGTGTGTTATGTGCCCAGTGCTCGTGTGTTATGTCTGTGTGTGTGTTATGTGCCCAGTGTGTGTGTGTGTTATGTCTGTGTGTGTGTTATGTGCCGTGTGTGTGTGTGTGTGATGTCTCTCTGTGTGTTATGTGCCCAGTGTGTGTGTGTGTGTGTTATGTCCCTCTGTGTGTTATGTGCCGTGTGTTTGTGTGTTATGTCCCTCTGTGTGTTATGTGCCCAGTGTGTGTGTGTGTGTGTGTTATGTCCCTCTGTGTGTTATGTGCCCAGTGTGTGTGTGTGTGTTATGTCTCTGTGTGTGTTATGTGCCCAGTGTATGTGTGTGTGTGTTACATCCCTCTGTGTGTGTTATGTGCCCAGTGTGTGTGTGTGTGTGTTATGTCCCTCTGTGTGTTATGTGCCGTGTGTTTGTGTGTTATGTCCCTCTGTGTGTTATGTGCCCAGTGTGTGTGTGTGTGTGTGTTATGTCCCTCTGTGTGTTATGTGCCCAGTGTGTGTGTGTGTGTGTTATGTCTCTGTGTGTGTTATGTGCCCAGTGTATGTGTGTGTGTGTTACATCCCTCTGTGTGTGTTATGTGCCCAGTGTGTGTGTGTGTGTGTGTGTGTGTTAGGTCTCTGTGTGTGTGTTATGTGCCCAGTGCTCTGCTAGATGCTTTGAGAGACTCCAAAATGTATAAAACTCAGATTTTGCTGAGGGGATAATATGTAATCCAGTTGGGGAAAAGACCTGTGGTCCCAAATGACGAGTGGTTGTATTCCAAAATTTTGCTTTTTAGAAGCTAGAAACATACTTCACAGCTCTGTAGTGTGGTGTCGGGTGCCCAGGCCACCCCACTGTAGCTTATTCGTTATAATAATCACATGCCTTGGGAACCCCAAGATAGGCCTGATTTAAAACACTTAACTCAGTGCACATGCCCCATGTTACATGATCAGTGTGGGGTTCTGCAACCTCACTGGCCTAGTTTGTGCCACGTGGTTCCTAGAGAGATTTGCAACGAACTTCCACTTCCAGTGATACAACAGACATAAAACGCTTCCCCTGAGAACGAAACTCTTACATTCTTCACATGTCTGGGTCCTTCTAGGCATCCAGGGCTCAGGTCAGACTTGACCTCCTCAGAGTGACACGCCCTGTCCACCCTGTCTGCAGACCCACATCTTCCTCCATCCCCATCCTCGATCTAGTTACCCTCTTTGAAAAAATTTTCATAGCATGTATCACGACCTGAAATCTTCTCCTTTTCTCCATTTGTTTATATGACAATGATGTGTCTCTTTCACTAAAATGTCCCTCCACAGTACCTCCATTCCTCGCACACATAAGTGGTCATAAATACTTTGGGATGATTGGATGGCAAATCAGAGAATAAAGCTAGGAAAAGTCTCCAAGAGAAGGCACAATTTCCAGGGCACCCAGATGGTGAGATTGATTGAGTCCTTCATATATCTAAAGAATGGGCCAGCTGAAGGGAACTAGTCAACCATGGAGGTCTGTCCAGGGCTTGACCCACTCTCTCTGGCCAACAGAAACTTACTGCAGATACAGAAAATAATGTATCAAGGGTGTAGAGACAGACATATGTGGACACAGGACACAGGTCATTCAATGGTTCAGTTATAGAACTCGCACTCTATTCCATTTCTATGTTCACCAGGCAACCTTGTGCTGAAGGTAGGTCCCCGTGTAGCTATTGGGAGACAACATGTAAGCTCAGGCTGATGCAAATGTCCAGCCCACCCATGGAAATTACTAAACGATACTCTGACTTATCCATCAGTCAGTGTCCTGAGAGTCAGCATGATTCAGCATCCCTGACTCTGAGCCTGGGACTCTGGAAGAATATTTAGATCAGATTTCAGTGTGCAAGGGAGGCAGCACCAGGCACTGTTTTGCAGTGTCATAGGCTTTTGGTGACAGTAGAACACTGACTTAGAAGGTAGAGCCAAGGAGTGAGACCATCCGGGTCCCCAGGCCAACACTGCCACTTACTAGATGTGGACTTTGGCAAGTCATTAACTTCTCAGCACCTCCAACTCCTCATTATTAGTGGTAGATAACAGCATGCATCTCACAGAGTTGTTGACTAAATGACTGAGTTCAAAGTCAAGGGCTTAGAACAGTGCCAGCCATAGGAAAAGCTCAAGGTATGCCCCTGATTGCTCTTCTTCTTTGTGTCCTGGCTCCTTAACTCACTAAGTGGTGTGGTTCCTGCTCACTCTGCTTCAGTGCCCTCTCACTGGGAACGTGAACACCATATCCAAGGGTGTCAATGGAATTAAAAGAAATGACATCATGTAAGTAAAATGCATATGCAGCCAAATACCTAGCATATAGCACGCACTCAATAACAGGCAATTTCTGACTCCTGGCCAAGATGGAGGCACAGGTAGACATGCTTTGCCTCCTTCCATAACCATAATAAGGATTATATCTAACTCAAAACAAAAAAAACAACCAGAACTACCAGAAAATTGAACTGCATGGAAGTCCAACAAAGACAAAAAGAAGCAATGCTCATGCAAACAGGTAGGAGGGGTGGAGTCAGAGCCTAGAGGATGAGGTGTGCTGGCTGTGGTGGCAGCAACGCAGTGCCTGTGGCCAGCCATCAGAAAGAGTAGTCACACATTATAAAAGCCAGGAGGGACACCTGAGGAGTGATCCCAGACCCAGGCCAGAGCCCGAAGCTCATGGTTCCAGCACTGGGAAAACAAAGCCTCATTGCTTCCAGCTGTGAAAACCAGTGGGGGCTGGGGCAGAGGAAGAAACTGCCTGTCTCTCAGGAGAGTCTGTTTAGAGGCCCTAGAATACCACAAACCCACCCACTCTGGGAACCATCACCAGGGCAACAGCTAGAGTGGCACCAGTCACGTCTGGGAAAAAGGTGAAGTGAATGGAAAAGGAATGAGTGCTGAGCAAGCATCATTGTTCCCTCTCAGACTCCTCACCCACATACGGTACCACAACGTGGTGAAATGGGTCACACTGTACTGATGAATACCTAAGGCTCAGCCCCTTACAGTGTAACAGGTGCAACAGCTCTACCTAAGACACAGAGGCAAACACAGGAGCCTCTCGAGTTGAGGAGACAGAGAAGTATGGCCCAAAAGGGGGAATGGATCAAGATTCCAGTGGGAGAACTAAGCAACTAGGAGATAACAGACACAGAGTTCAGAACAGTGGTGATAACAATGCTCACAGACTTGACAGACGTGATTGAGTACAGCAAATGCACAAGGGAAGAAGTGAAGGCTATGCTAAATTAAACAAAGGATAATCCACATGAAACCAATGGTGAAGGGAAGGAAGTCAGGGTTCAAATCAGCAATTTGGAACATAAGGAAGAAAACAACAGTCAACCAGTACAGAATGAGGAAACAAGAATTGAAAAAAACTAGGAGAGGCTTAGGAACCTTTGGGACTTTAAACATACCAACATCCAAATTATAGGAGTGCCAGAAAGAGAAGAGGAAGAGCAAGAAATTGAAAACTCATGTGGAAAAGTAATGAAGGGAAACTTCACAAGTTCAGTGAAGGAAATAGACATACAAGTCCAGGAAGGACAGAGTCCCAAACAAGCTAGACCCAAAGAGGACCACACCAAGACACATCACAATTAAAATGCCAAAGATGAAAGATAAAGAGAGAATCTTAAAAGCAGCAAGAGGAAAGAAGAGCGTTACCTACAAAGAAGTTCCCATAAGACTATCAGCTGATTTCTCAGAAGAAACTTTGCAGGCAAGAAGTATTCAAAGTGATGAAAAGCAAGGACCTATAACCAAAATTACTCTAGCCAGCAAAGCTATCATTTAGAATGGAATGGCAGGCAGATAAAGTGCTTCCCAGACAAGGTAAAGTTAAAAGAGTTCATCATCACCAAGCCCTTATTATATGAAATGTTAAAGGGACACATTTAAGAAAAAGAAGATCAAATCTATGAACATTAAAATGACAACAAACTCATTACTATCAACCAATGAATCTAAAAAAACAAACAAAGCAAACAAGCAGAACAGGAGCAGAATCGTAGGTATGGAGATCATGTGGAGGGTTGTCAGCTATGAGGGGGTAAGGGGGAGAAATGGGGAAAATGTGCAGGGACTAAGAAGCATAATCGGTTGGTACAAAATAGACAGGGGGACGTTAAGAATAACATAGGAAAGGGTGAAGCCAAAGAACTTATATGCATGACCTACGGACACGAACTAAGCGGGGGGTGGGGGGTATTGCTGGAGGGAAGGGGGGGTACCGGGCAGAGAGAGGCAAGGGGGAAAAAATTGGGAGAACTGTAATAGCATAATCAATAAAATATACTTAAAATTTTTTTAAAAAACAGGCAGTTTCTTATTTTCATTTGTCTTTGCTTTGGCAAGGTCCTCGTCTTAAACTGCAATTAATTCACCAAGGTAGATGTCTCCTTGTTATCTCTGAGAAGCCACCCATTTGTCCTTTCCCAAGCACACTCAGATTTTGACACACGTCTTTGAATAAACTTTTTTTTTAGGAGTTCAAGTGGCAGTGGCAAGATTTATTAAAGCGCAAGAACACTCTCGGAGAGTAGGCAGGCTCACAGAATAACTGCTGAATAAACTTTTAAATGAGGTTTACAATTATTCCCATCGGTGGCAGTGGTATCAGAGGAGTCAGTGTACTCTTAGTACATGTACCCTGTCATCTGTACAGTGATTGAAAGAAACATGCAGAAGCCCTGGCTGGGCAGCTCAGGTGGTGAGAGCGTCCTCCCAATATGCCGCGGTTGTGGGTTCTATCCTGTCAGGGCACGTACAAGAATCAACCGATGAATGCATGAATAAATGGAAGAACAGACCAGTGTTTCTCTCTCTCCCCCTTCCTCTCTGTCTCTCTAAAAATCAATAAACAAGCAAATAAATAAATAAACCCTGCAGAGCTGAATGTGACCTGAGACATTATCTCACCTCCACCCTCATTTTCAGTGACAGAAAAGTATTCTTTTAACCTCAAATAGTTAAGATGCTTGAAAATATTTACCTTGACCTTTAAATGTTCTATTGTGATGTATAGCATATGTATTAGCATATATATGCCCAAACATTTTTTTATTCAAGAAAGTTTACCGGTCACAGCTTTATTCCACTTAGTAGAGATGCTTTCTATTCTGTTCCCTTTACTGTCCTGCAAGTCTCTAGACATCGACAGCAGGGACCACGTCCTTTGTGTACCTTCCTGGGGGGGGGGGGGTAGGGGGGGAGCATGCCGCACTAGGCTTGCAGGTCAGTGAGGATGCGAGCATGAACACCTTGGCTCAAGCTGCAGCCCCTGCTGCGTGCATGTGTGTGGTGTGGACATCTGGTAACTTGGTCAGCTTAGCGCTTCTTTCCTCTAGGCCTGTCACCTTGTTCCCTTTGGGGGCCTCTCCAGTTCTGAAAGGACATATGAGACGTCCTTAGTAGCCCTGGCCGGGTGTCTGAGTTGTTGGGAGCATTGGTCTGCACACCAGAAGGTTGCGGGTTTGATCCCTGGTCGGGGAGCGAACAGGAGGCAACGATCGATGTTTCTCTCTCTCCCCCTTCCTCTGTCTCTAAAAATCAATAAGAACATATCCTGGGGTGAGGATGTTTTTTTAAAAAAAAGCTCTTAGCAGTGAATGCCTCTCAACAGGGGATCAGGCAGGAAAGCAATCGATGTTTCTCTCCCCCTTCCTCTGTCTCTAAAAATCAATAAAAACATATCTTTGGGTGAAGATTAAAGAAAGAAAAAAAAAAAGAAATGAAGCTCTTAGCAGTGGACGCTTCTCCACAGGTGATCCAGCAGGAAAGTTTCAGTCTTCTTGGTGTCTTTTTTTTAACCATTTGAATTTTTACTGCATGCATTTTTTAAGTTAAACGTTAATTTTAATGAACACATCAGAAGGAAAATAAAAATCCACCTTAAAGCAGGCCCTTCCGAAAGCGGACGGCAGGGTCCACACGCCAGGTCCCTGCTGCCTGGGAGAGGCCCCTGCAGTGGCATCACCTTTGATCAGTTCCAGGGCAGAGGTCACTCTAGCACTCACCTGGGGCAAGCGTGAGGCTAGAGTGACATCTGGCACAGCCGAGGGGTGCTAGGGGTCCAGGGACCCCCGAGACTAGGACGCAGGAACTAGGTACTAAATATTGGCCCTCTAACTTGCTAAGTCACTAAACCTCTTTGGGAATCAGCTCCTTGAGGGCAAAATAAAGATACGTTTCCAAAAGGTTCTCAGACCCATGTCCCGGCGATTTCTCCTTAATAGTCCAAAACAAACAAAAAATCTGTTGGTCTTGTTTACCATGACATCGATTACGAAGTTTGATTTTCTACATGTGCCTCTGAAAAGCAGACTACTGCCCCCTCCCCACCGAAACAAACACTGGATAGAGGGTCCCTTCTACTCTAATAAAAGTCCATTGAACTTGTCTGTGTTTAATTTCTCAACTCGTTTTCTTAAGATCTGCCTCCTTCAAAAAGAACGACGGGGGAAAAACCCCGAGTGTTGGATTCCAGTCCAGGGAGGCCTCCCGGTGCGAAGCCACGCTGCAGCCCCCTCGGCCCAATGAACACGCTAGTCTGCGATCTGGACACCTTTTATTTAATTTCAAGAATTCCCTTTGCACAGCAGAAAGGGGTCTGAGGAAGCCAAGCTGCGCGGACGAGGGAGGAAGCAGAGAGCTCACAAATGTGCTCCCGGCTCGGGGAGCAATGGGCTGGATGGGCGGAGCAGGAAAAGTCATTCTCGACACAAACAAGGGTCCTGGGGCATGCCACCCCACCCCAGTGCCCGGCCATGCAAGACGCAGAAATGGAGACTGTGGCCGCGCAGGACCATGGAGCATTGCACCAACACGAGGGGGTCCTTCGGCGCCTCCGGGGGCGCCCGCGGGGTCTGGAGCAGAGGTCTGTGTCCGTGTCCACGAGCATGGTCAGTGAACAGATAGCACCGGTGGGAGGCTCAGGGCAGGGGACAGACTGAGGCTCTGGGCCTCTAGCACCCGCTTGCCTGGCCCTCCTGGGAAGACTCACTTCCCCGATGGCAGCCCCTGCAGCGCGCGCCTCGCTCTCACCCCTTGGCCCTGGGGACACTGGAGTCAATAATCGGGGTGAGGTCTGACCCAGGGCACAGCTGCCTCTGGAGGGCCGGGTCACTGCTGCCTGCAGGGACAGCATGTGCTGCACCATATTGAGGGACTTGGGGTGGGCGGGGCCGGCTGGGGGCGGGGCCCGGGGCCTCAAAAGTACCCACTAGGAAGAGCCTTCCAGAAGCACAGCCTGGGGTGCGCTGTGGCCAACTGTTCCCCGTTCCCGGTTACCCCACAAGGGATGGGGGGGTCCCCTGGGTGCTTCTGATTAGTTTTGGTAGGTCAGGGGCAAGGGAGAGGCCAGAGGTCTGTCCCTCAGACATCGGAGGTAGGCAGTGTGTGTGGTGGGGGCACCGCGCTGGGGTCGGGAGCCCTGGTCCCAGCTCTGCCTCGCTCGCGTGTGATCTGGGCTGAACCCTCCGACCTGCATCTCCTTTCCTTGGCTACCAAGTCAGGCAAACCCTACCCCACCCACCGCAGAGGGATAGGCTAAGGGTGAAAGTACATAACAGATAGAAAACACGTTTAAAAAAGTACAAAGCGCCATTGAAACGCGAGGCAGTGTTGTCGCCATAGAGGTGGTTGGTAACCCCGCCTTAGCACGTCCCTCTGCTCGGCCACACCTCCGCTTCCCTCTCCGCCTCTCAGGCTTAGAACCTGAGTTCCTGACCCCAGGCTTCCCAGACTCCCTAGTTGCTTCCCCTGATCACCATCTGTGACCCCAGTGGCCAAATGGGCACTCCAGGTGTCTGAAGGGGGCGCCCGGAGCCCCTCGTCACTGTCTCTCTGGCACCTTCCCCGCGGGAAGCCGCTCAGCCGGCCCCTTGGTCCACTCTATGAGATGACCCGGACAGGTCTAGGGGACCCCTGGCCAACCACCGGGAACCCTGTTTAGAGTGCAAATCCTATTCCCGATTTCCAGCACGTGGCGGGTGGAGGGAGGGAAGGCGCACCGGGAGCCCCGGGCAGGATGGAGGGTGGTCAGGCCGCCCCCAGGCCCGCCGCCCCCGGGCTCCTGCCGCAGGGCCTTCCCTCCCCCAGCCCAGCCCTAGTCTCGCTCCGGCGGCGCCTGCAGGGGCCGCGGGGCCCCGAGGCCCGGGCCAGCGCTGTGCACGCGCAGGTGGTCCTTGAGCGACTCCTTGTAGCGGAAGCTCTTGCCGCACTCGCCGCACGTGTAGGGCCGCTCGCCGGTGTGGATGCGCTGGTGCTTGAGCAGGTTCTGCTTGCGGATGAAGCTCTTGCCGCACAGCGCGCACTGGAAGGGCCGCTCGCCCGTGTGCAGCCGCTGGTGGTTCTGCAGGTGCTCCTTGCGGCTGTACGTCTTCTCGCACTCGGAGCACTTGTAGGGCCGCTCGCCGCGGTGCGTCATCTGGTGGCGGATGAGGCCCGAGTGGCAGTTGAAGCTCTTCTCGCACTCGGCGCACTCGTAGGGCCGCTCCTTGGTGTGGCTGCGGTGGTGGATGATGAGGCTCTTGCGCACGCCGAAGCACTTGCCGCACTCCGGGCAGGAGTAGGGCTTGCTGCGCGCGCCGTGCAGGAGGCCCCGCCGGAGCCCGCCGCCCGGGCAGCAGCTGCCGCAGCCCCCGCCGCCGTCCGGGCCCCCGCCCGCGCCCCCGCCGCCGGCCTGCGCCCCGCCGGCCGCGCTGCGCTCCCCGGCCAGCGCCGGGAAGCCATCCTCCAGCAGCCCGCCTGCGCCCCGGCTCGGGGGCCCGCCCGTGCTCTCGGCCGCCGGGGCTGCGGGCAGGCTCGGCGGAGCGGGCTGGGGCGGTGGGGCCGGAGCCGCGTTCTTCACCAGCAGCAGGTTGTCACCTGGGGAGGAAGAGACGCGGAGAAATGACACTCTGACAGTGCTCTGCCCGGGACCCCACACCATCCCTGCGAGGGTGCCCAGGTCCGTAACTAATTTTCTCTGCGGCTTCGTGTGCGCCACAGGAGGCGATCGGGGCCTCGGTTTCTCTAAAAAATTGAGGGTCATTTTCCATATGCCTCTAGGGCTCCCTGACCCTCTGGCCTGCCCCAAGCCACCTGTCGGAGAGCTGGTAGCTCGCAGGTAGGACAGGAAATCATCCAGAATGCTGAGCGCAGGGTGGGGCGCTATGTGGAGGTCGCCTTCCAAGGCAGAATTGCCTGGAAATAATATGACAGACTTAACTGTATTCTGATGTTCAAGGATAACTTATCTAAGGAGAACCTCTCAACTGGAGGGAATTTGCCAGAACTGTACCCAAGGCAAAAAGCTTGCCTAGAGGCCGACGGGAATGGGCGGCAAGGGGCTGGGCCCCGCCCCCGCCCGGTGCAGCCATCTCTCCACTAGGCCAGCTGCTTTCCTCCAAAAGGAAGGGGGAAGCTCTCTGGCACACACCGTTGAAAAGCTATCCCAAAGAACATCGCCCTATTGGCAGGGGGGCAGGACCCAGGGGAGCAGCCATCCCTCTGCACAGACACCCGGGGGTCGCAGGGGCTCCCACACAGCACTCACTGGGGCCAGAGTCTAATCCGAGCTCTCCTTCCATTGAGTCACGCGGGCCCCAAGGGTACGGCTGCTCCTCCTGCTTGATCCACGACAAGATGTCATGTGCCGAGATCAGGGACTCTGTTCGTGGGAAAGAAGGCAGCCTTAGGATCTGTTCGTGCCCGCTGAGCATCCCCCCAAAGGTCCAAATCCATCACAGCGCAGCTGCTCCGCCTTGGCGGGCGCATGAAGGTTCTGGATTCTGTGTTTTACCTACTGGCGCCCCCCTCACCCCCATGCCTTCATAAGCGGGGTACCACTTGTGCTTGCTACACTTCCAGGTGGTCAGGGAGGAGGAGGCTTGTCCCAAAGTCTGGCGGCAGAGCCAGGATTAGAACCCAGGACTTGGGACTACACCCACTGAGCCCCAGAGCAGCCAGCGGGTCCAAGACACGCCAAGGGCAGCCTGGCCTGGGATGGCCCACAGGGCCGCGGGAGGAGAGGCAGGGCTTCAGAATCAGCCACAGCACAAGCAGTGAGCACGGGTTGTCAGAACTGCTCTCCATCAGGAGGCTTGGCTTTCGCTTCTGCCCTAGGGTCTCTCAGCCTCCCCACTGTCAGATGCAGAGCTGACAATCTAAAGGAAAGCTGGACTTTATATCTGATCTCCTCTTCCTGGGACAGGGGGATAGGATCAGACTTTGGGGTCCCAGCTACCGAATGAGATGGCACTGGGTTCCCCCAGGCCTGCAAGCAATGTGAACACACACACACACAGGCCCCAGGCAGGTGGGCACCCCATTATTCTCTTCTGTCCCCTTTATGCCCGGACCCACCCCAGAAGTTTTCCTGGGAGACATCTAACTAGTATTCACTCAAGAGATATTCCAGGAAATGTAAATATATTTTTACAGAAATATATGGAACTTTTAAAAACCTTTTTGGTTATATTTATTATTTTAAAATAGGTGAAGTAATTTTAGTGTTAGTTACATTGTCGCAGTCAATTATCAATTAATGACCCCTTTAGAAAAACCCTCTCTACTTCATTAAGTTGTATTCTAAAATCTGTACAAATTTGCTAACTGAGGGGCACGTATTTGAGTCCCTCAGCCCTCAGTGGCCTGCAACCCAGAGTGACTCAATTGGCTGGATTTGTCAGACTTTAGAAAAGTCAGCAGGGAGGCTGCCCGCCCTACCGGTACCCCAGAGCACCATGCTCACCTGAATTAGGGTCCGTCGGAATATCTCTCTCTGCCAGGTCCTGCTGATCCCACACACACGGGTGCTCCTCCTGTTTGATCCGGGACAGGAGGTCCTGGGCGGAGGCAGGCGAGTCTGCACGTGGAGACACACCAGCAAAGTGTCAGGGGACACAAAAATGCCCGCAAGTCTGTGCTTTGAGAAAATCTCTCACTTCGCACTTTTCCCTACAAATCAGGTATAATTAACGCATGCTAATTAATTAAAGGTTTAAGTCAGCTTGGCCTCAAATAATGGAGCTTTTGATGGGAATAAGTGGATACTGTTGGGGAGTGATGAAACAGTGACTTCGAGAAAGGGTCCTTCTGTGCTTTGGGAACTTAAGTCCTGAGAGGAGGTTCATGACTGAGTACTGAGTACTGAGCACCCCCATGGAAACAGGTATTCCATTCCCCATGTGGAGGTTTTCTAGAAAAATGACGCCTTCCAGGAAGCCTTTTTAAAAGGTTTTTAAAATTTTATTTTTAGAGAGACGGAAAGAGAGGGAACAAGAGGGAGAGAAACATCAATTGGCTGCCTCTCGAACCCAGGCATGTGCCTTGACAGGGAATCGAACCAGCGACCTTTTGCTCTGTGGGGCAATACCCAACCAACCGAGCCACACGGGTTGGAGCAGGAAGACTTTTATCGTAACCATTTTAATGGGATTTTTCTAAGATGCTTTCTGCATCTTCCTTCTGCAGAGGCCATGAAACCTCATTTACCCTCTACTCCCTCTGGGCTCTGAAAGATCTCTTTGAAGACAGAAAACCTGCAAGGCCTTGGTGGCCTCGATGACGTGGGCTGTCCTTCCCGCAGCCACGATCTCACTCACTCATGGCAGTGGGGCCCTGACTAAGGCGGATGAGGCTGGTGGGCCTCTAACCCGTGGATAAGTAAAGAGCTACTGTATGTGAACCCATCTGCTGATGGCTACTTTGGTGCATCCACTTGACTGGGCCAGAGCACCCAGATATTTGGCCAGACATTCTACAGGTTGCTGTGAAGGTACTTTTTAATGATGAAGTTCATGTGGAACCTAGTAGACTTTGAGGAAAGCAGATTGCCCTCTGTAATGAGGGTGGGCCTCTTCCAATCAGCTGAAGGCTTTAAAGAACATGCTGGCCTCCCCTAGGGAAGACGGACTTCTGCCAGCAGACCGCGTCCCCAGCCTGCTGGTCTACCCTGCAGCTTCTGGATATGCTCCACTCCACAATCACGGAAGCTTTCCCCTCCCTTCCCGGCAGGGGCGGCTACTCGGCTCGCTCACCGGTAATGGGCTCCGTGGGGATGGCTCTCTCCTCCAGGCCCCGCTGACTCCGGACACACAGCGTTTCCTCCCGCTTCACCTGAGAGGACACGTCCTGGGCGGGCACCAGGGGCTCTGCTGCTGGGGACATAAGGTCACATCATTTGGTGGCTTTTTTCTGAACGACTGTCACCTGGATGCTCTCGGGGTCAGGAGCATGGCTGGCAGCCCTTGCCAGGGAAGGGTACCGGGGTCTCATGTTCCTGCGGGTGACTATGGGGGACCCCAGTGAGCGGAAGGTCTCGGGAGCAGAGAAGCAATCAACATTCAGGACAAAGGCTGGGCCAAGGAACAAAATGTGGTGTGCGAGGCCAGGAGAGGCTTCCAGAAACAGCCTCACACCGGGGTGGGTGCTAATTAAGGCCAGACTGACGTTTGTGTAGATGTCATTTGTCCTTGTTTGTCACACCAGTCAGAAAGAGGTGGCCAGACACGGCACAGACATACACACTCACACAGAAACATGCACACACCCACACACGCGTATATAATTAGCAAGAAGCTGGACTGGGCAGAGATACCACCCAGTCCTCCGTAAGGATGCACAGCACGCATCCTCACGCATAAAGGACAGTGACATTTCCTGTACGTAGCCCCTGACACGTGACAAGAGGGCGTTTTCTTCCTGTGCTGTTCTGTGGTGTGACGCACTAGCCCGGGCAGCAGGGAGATTAGAGGGGGACTCGGAAGACGTGGTCCTGGTCTGAACTCTGCCCGCGGCCCTGCCAGTGGGTCACTTGACCTCTCTGGCCGTCTGCTCATCCCACCCAGGGAGCGCGCACAGTGGTCCTTGTCCCATGGGCACAGGGAGGGCTGACGACTCAGTGCTTTGGGTGTGAAAGGCAGCCTCAGCCGTGGACCCTGACGGCGGCAGGTTCTTAGGTTTTCACCGTGAGCACCTTTGCCACACGCGTCTCTGCCACAGGCATTTTCACGGCCCCACTAACAGGCCGCAAGGCAAGTTCAGCCGCGAGAGAGAAAACTAACAAGAAACAAAAGAGGGACATTAAGAAGGACGTAATAAAACACGACGAGTTACTACTAAAACTAAGAAGGCATGTTACAAAGAGGAAAGCACCCTGTCTTTGAGGCCTTTCACTTAGGTGCGCCCCGCACTTCGTTTGCTTTTTGGTTTGCGTCTTTGCTTGGACTGGCCTTTGCCTTTTCGCCACTGTTTGTTCCCTTGTTAAAGAGAGGTTATCAGTTTCCGATGAAGAATCAGTAACTAATGCTCTCGCAGGCTGCTGTGGACCAGTGGGCGTCTGTCATATTTGCACAGCACGGTGACCTCTTGTTGGGTGGGAGGGGTCCCTGCTCACCGAAGGATCTGCAAAGACTTTCTAGTGATCACTGTCTCGTGGAGGGTGAGAGCTGGCTTTACACATAGTTCTTATCACCCACCCAGTCTTCAAAGACCACCATGGCTCCTCGTTACCATAGAGACCACTATGAGGGCCAGGATTTCCATAGGAACAGGAGCCCCAGCCAGGCAGCTCCGCTGGTTAAAGCATCATCCCGATGCGCCAAGGCTGACGGTTCGAGCCCCGGGCAGGGCACACACAAGCATCAACCAGTAAAGCATCACTAAGTGGAAGAACACATCGGTGTTTCTCTTTCTCTCTCATAAATCCCTCAATAAAAATAAAAGTAAATTTAAACTGCAAGAACCTCATCATTGCCGAAAGGACCCCAAACTGACAACCAACTTAAATACACGAAATCTGCCAAATGTAAACCAAACTGCCAGCCAGGTATGTGATCCTTCATGGTGGAATTGCCTGTGCCCAATTGTGTGGCGACATGTATGTGGCAAAAGTTCTCACAGCAAAAATAGCAAACACGGGAACAGAGAGGTGACAGCTTTACGAAAAGGCAGAGAATACAGTTCAAGCGCCTGATTCCAAACTGTATTCTGGTCCAACACCACTCAGACCCACGAAGGGACCTCGAGGGCTGGGCTGGGACCGGCAGCCTGGCCCGTCACCGCAGTGGGCACGACACTTCAAGAGCTGGGTTCCCTCTGGCCCGAAGGTTCCTTCCCGAGTGAGGGGAAAGGCTTGGGGGGGAAGTCTGCCTGGGATGTGGGGCTCTGTGTGAGGACAGGGTGACGATACTGAGGTGACACCCAGACAGCCTCCCTTTCTACCCTCCCCTGATGCTTCCCACTGGGATGCCGCAAGCCTGCCCGGTCCCCATGTCTCTCCCTGGCTGACCTGGGCGTCCAGAGCTGCCTGGCTCTAACCCAGCGCTGGGGGGTGTTTTCAGGCCCTGAGACCTCTCCCTGGATGTAAGCGCCAAATTTCAGCAGTGGCAGAACCGGCCCCATGAGCAACTCAAGAGAAGCCCCCGTTGCCTTGGGCAGGGGTGACGGGGCTTCTCTCCCGCCCGGCCCCGGACCTGGGGGTCTTTCCAGCTGCCCTCACCTGTGTCTGGCTCCATCAGGACCTCTCTCTCTTCTGGGTCACGCTGCTCCCACACGCAAGGCTCTTCCCTGCGCTCGGCCTGGGACGGGGCCTCTGGCTTGGGCCCTGGACCCTCTGAACCTGGAAGGAGTTGGAAGGAAGGACTGAGTGAAGCTGACCACGGCGTCCCGATCCACGGTGATGGTAGAACTCCCCCCTCTCCTCTCCCCGACACCTCCCTGCCCCAGCCGACTGCCCCTCTAGGTGGTAAGCCATGATGTAAGCAGGCAATCTCTTATGAGGAACCTGAAGACGAGCCCCCAGCTCCCCCAGTCTCTGGTGTGGAACTAGCTGGTCTCGGACAGCCAACAGCAGGCTGACTGTAGCCCGTCAAGGCTGCTGGGGCGTAGCGCAGGTGACGCTAATTGCATTTCGGAACAGTGGTGGCGTTTGATTCTATAGGGATAGGCCCCGTTCCTGGCTTCTCAATTTTTATCCTGTTAGGAACCATTCTATCTTCCTAGCATCATAAACAAATCGTCCCTTGAGCTCCCGCAAACAGGAAGCACCCTGTCCAGGGGGTGGGAAGGAGGGTCCAAAGCATAGCGCACCCCTCCCCAGGACTGCTGGCCACGGAATCGGGAAGGTGTCCTCACCTAGGGACATGAAGGTCTTGTAGTTCTCCTTCACCAGGTTGTTGTAAAGCTCCTTCTGCCATTCATCCAAGTTCTTCCACTCGTCCTCAGAGAAGTAAACAGCAATGTCGACAAAAGTCACCGGAACCTGGGCCAAAGGGAGTTGTAGTCTGGCACCTCCCCCGCCTCCCCTTCCTGGGCCTCGGCACCCACCCAGCCTGAGCCCGGCCTGAGCTCTCCGGGGCGCCCCGACCTCCTTGCCCGGCCCGGTCCATTCCAGTGTGTCAGTCCACGCTATTCCTGACCTCCTCGTGCTTCCAGGACAACACTGCCTTTTCTTTTTTAAAAAGCATTTACCATGTCCTTTGTCATTTCGCTTTGAGGGGACTGAGACCTGAGCAGAGCTGGGGTCACTGTGCTTCTTTGGTGCTCAGGGTGACAGGGCTGGGTAGGTTCTCAGTGGGCATCAGTGAGCCAAGTACAGCAAGCCCCTGTCAGGAAGCCTGTATTTCTGGTCAGGTCACCTCTAGGCAGGCAGTGACATTTCTGTTACTGCCACGTCAAAGCTGAAGGCATGTGCTGCAGCTCTGCCACCTCCACAGGCTTGCTCGGTGCTGTGTCCCCAAGCATCCAGAAGCACACAGTTTCAAGCCAAGATATTTGTGGAATGTGCTGAATGGTGGTTGCCAATACTAGAAAGTTCCACTGTAGCCTGAGTCAGCCACCATTTCCTGTCCGTCCCTCGTTATTCGAGGCAGTCTGCTCTGTTATTTAAGCCGTTACTTCAGTCTGACAAGGATCCTGGCCTGTCACTCATCAGCGTGGCCTCACCTGGGACCGAATCATTCAAAATGGTTTCACTTCCGTGACTTGAGTAACAGAACTTCCCTCCCCAGACCAGAGGGCCTTACCTCCCACTACTTTCACATCTCTATTGGCCCAGCCTCTCGCCCTCTGAAATTCAACCCCACAAGCCTCTCCCAGGCCCTCACCCTCACCCGTTAGGCTCCTACCTGCACACGCAGGCCACAGGTGGCCCATGTGGCACCTGCGTGCAAATGAGAATGAGACAGCCCTCTGGGTGTCAGGCCCACGGGTGCACAGTGCGGCGGTGGGCAACGCCCTTCCATAAATAGGAAATGTCCGCCCTTGTGCCAGGTGCTCACAACCCTAAGGGTGTCCTGCACAGGTGTGACGTGCACACCTGGGTGCTGATAACAGCTCACCAGCCATCTTTGGCCACAGACCCCCTGACCCTCCAATAGACTTAGGCGAATCCCCAACCCGGGAAAACTATCGCAGACCACTTTCTTCACTTCGCTTCCCTGCTGCTAGATAAAAGTCACAACACTCTGCGGGTAACACCCTCTGTACGTTTATACCACCTGTCTCGAGGCTGCTCCGGTGGCCTCTTGCTGGCCTTGACCTCTCCTGGTCATCTGCCCCAGGAGACTTCTTTCAAACCCTTCCCCCGTCTTCCCCGGTCTATCATTGATTGCAGGGAGCTGGAGCCAGTCTCCCTTCCTTGCCCTTCTTCTTGCCAAGCCAAACCCCTCGCTGTGCGTCCTTCATTTCTCCTCCAGCCCCTTCGCCGGGTCTCGGCCCAAATAGTCCTCAGTCTCTCGTTCTCCTGGGCTTTCCCTCCAGGGCCACTCACCTCTGCCACCTCAACCAACTCTAGTCTCTCTCCACTTGGAGCATGTCCACGCGTCTTTTGACCCCTTCAAATGTGTCTAAGGACCTCCACTCTCTGGGACCACACCCTGGAAGGTCGGAGGTGGCCTCCTGCTATTACCTCTCACCCTCTCCGGCCTCTTTGAAAGGTCACACCACCTTTGTGGGATTTTCCGCCTGCCTGGCATACACGACGAGGCTGCCTCCTGCCCACACGACTCGCGTCATCCTTACGGCCTTCTTTCCCCTCCAGAGACCCAGGGTCCTGCCCTCGCTCTCCCCTGTCTCTTCACTCTTCCCTTTGCACATGACCCTCTTCGACTTTCCTTGCACCCTTCCAAGTTCACAATCCGACAGCCTTCCGAGTGGCTCCATTTAATCATCTTTTAAGTACCTCAAACTAAACGTACCCCAAACCAAGTTCATTGCCTCTCCCGACATCCCAACTCCTCTGCCTCACTTCCCCGTCCCTGTGGATGACCCAGATTCTGGAATCATGTTCTCGCAGCTGGAAACAGACCTCACTTTTGAAAACTCCGCTGTGCCAAGGCACAACAGCAGTCGGGGCCGGGGCCCGAGCCTACAGCCGGCTGGAGAGAAACACCATCCACAAATCACCTGCAAACTACTGAACAGACGCAACAGCGCTGAGAGGCACAGAGGGTCGGAGAGCCAGCAGCCCCCTTGTATCTGACCAAGGGAACGTGGCCAGGAGTCCACAGTGAGTTACAACCACCGCTGGCAACACCGATTTACATGCTCGTAGCGCTTTATGGTTGGGGGGGGTCCAAAGTATGCCCACAAATCCTCTGACAGTCCCTTCAAAGAGCAGAGCCTACTCCTCTTCCCTGTGAGTGTGGGCAGGACTTAGTGGCTTGCTTCTAAGAGAGAAAGAGAGAAGTGATGGCGTGTGGCTTCTGAGACCAGGTCGTAAGCCACACGGCAGCTCCTGTCCTGGTCTCTCCTGGACTCACTCCCACTGGGGGAAGCCCGCTGCCATGTCGGAAGGAGGCCCAAGCAGCCCGCGGGTGGCCCACCTGGGGAGGAACTCGGGCTTCCTGCCAACAGCCTAGCAAGCGAGCCACCCTGGAGGGATGCCCCCGCCTCCGCCAGGCCTTCAGGGGACTGGAGCCCCAGGCGACAGCTTGAGTCTAACTTCCTGAGCCAGAGCCACGTGCCTAAGCTGGCCCTGAATGCCTAACCCACAGGCAGTGCGCAATAACAAATAATTATTCCTTTAGGCTGCTAAGTCGGGGGACAGCTTGTTACCCAGCGACAGAGAACTAATACCTAGTGCTGTCCCATCAGCAAAACCAGGGCATCCCCACAACTCCGTGCCCCGAAGCACATCGTCACCTTCATCTTCCAGATGAGGACACTGAAGCTCAGAGAGACCCGCTGGGGATGCCCTAAACTCTTACTTACTTAAGACTTCACTTCCTTCAGAGGCCAAGCCGGACTCCACGCCCGCATCCCCGATTCCGGACCCCACTGCCACCCCACCGTTCTGTGCGGGCACGGGTCAGCTCAAGGGTCCTGACGCCGGACTCAACCACAGACACGCAACGGGGCCACAGAGGAACAGAGCGCCAAGGCGAATGGTCGCCGGGATGAGGAAAAGGGCCACGTGTGGAAAAGCCGTCCTGGGAGCCAGGCCCCGTGGGCCGCGGCGGCAGGGTCCGTTTTCGGGAGGAACCAGGCCACGGCTCCAGCTCGGCTCTGGGCGGCCTCAGCGGGCCTCTGACGGACAACTCCCCAGGCAGCCACCGGGCACTTGCCGCCCCTGCAGATGCAGACGGGGACAGCCCGCTGCCCGACGCGGCGTGAGTGCTCACGGCGGGTATTTCTGCACGCCGACTAGAACCAGGGACTGTTACGGGCACAGAGGCGCAGCAGGGAACCAAGCAGAACTCGCACTGCGGTCAGAGACAACCAGCCGAGGAGACAAAAGCAGAAGTGACTGTTGAAGACGCCTGAGGGCGTCAGGGCTCGGAGAACACAGGGCAGGGACGGAGCAGGGCGTGTGCCGGGGCTGGGAGCCTCGGCGCTGCCCCGGCCGCAGGAGGCCACCCGGATCAGCTGAGGACAGGGCAGACCTTGGGGGAACCCACGGGGAAGGAAGAACTTTTCGGTGGAGGGAGGTCCCGGGGGGGATGGGCAGCGTGCTGGCAGACGCAGGCGGCCACTGTGCCGGGGAGGAGCGGGCCAGGGGGTGGAGTGGGCGTGAGGCCTGAAAGGTGGTCCGAGGGGGGGCCTAATGCTGAACCAGGTGGGCAGTCTGGGCGGGTTTTAAGCAGAGGGGTAGTATTTGTGGTTGGTATTTTAAAAGGATCCCTCTGGCCGCTCTGCTGAGAACAGAGTGGGTACGGGGTGGGGCAAGGACGGGGACCAGGACGGGGACGAGGAGATCAGGAAGGAGGCCACGGCAATGATCAGCTGAGAGGTGATGGCGGTGGCGGCGGTGGAGGTGGCGGTAATGGTCGGACTATGGATGTTGTTTTGAAGAAAGGCGAAGGTATTTACTAAGCAGTGGAAGCGGGTGTGCGGGGGGCAGGCGTGAGGCCCACAGGCGGCCTCTGGCCTCGGCAAAGGGAAGGAAGGAGGGTCTTTGCCGGAGGTGAGAACGGTTGTGGGCAGGACCGGTGTCAGGTCGGGGACCAGCTCCGACGGCTCACGTTAAATCTCAGACGTTCACTGACACCCCGAGGGAGACGCTGAATGTGAGTGTGGGCGAGACCCGGAGAGGGGCAGGGAGGAAAGGACGGCATCCAGGAGCGGGGCGCACACCGGCGGTGTCTCCCACGCTGGGGCACACGCAGGCGTGCGGGACAGAGCACAGAGAACGAGCTGGAGTTCCGACAGAGCCCGGCCCATTGGTGCCAAGAGGAAAACCTGAACATGACAGACACCCAGACATCCCAGGGAGCGTAAACACTCAAAGACAGAAACATGCAGGTTCTGTGGGGGCCAGGTGGAGGCCAGCTCACGGAGGGAGAATGTTCCAGACCTAATGTGAGAGAGAAACATCAATCAGTTCCTCTCGTAGGCACCCCGGCCAGGGACTGAACCCGCAACCCAGGCATGTGCCCTGACCGGGAATTGAACTGGCGACTTCTCGCTCTGCAGGACGATGCTCCAAACAACTGAGCCACACCAGTCAGGGCTAAGAAGACACTTTAAATTAAACAACAGGGAGCCAGAGAAGTTTGTGAGGAGGACGGACAAAATAAAATCAAGGGTTTGTTCATTCACCCCTGGGGACCACTACATACCTTGGGGACCTGCCCCTTGCTGCCCGGAGGCAGCCGCAGGACCCAGAAGTTCCTGTTTCTCAGCAGGTTCTCCATGTTCTCCAGCCGCCGCTGCAGCAGCCCGTACTCCTGCAGCAGCGTCCCCAGCACGGCCCACTTGCTCTCCATGTGGTTCCCGAACTCCACGGCCGTCTTCTCGCAGTCGGCCAGCTTCTTCTCGGCGGTCCCTGTTCGTCCCTCCAGATTTAGCAGCTGGCTGGCCTGGGCATCCACCTTCCTCTCCACGGCCTGGATGGCGGCCACCACGGTCCAGAGCGAGATCTCTGCCGTGGGCAGCTGGGGCTCTCTCATCACGCGGTCAGGGAAGACGGGCGCCCTGTCCGGGAAGGGCGGGAACTGAAAAGGCATCGGTCGCCGGGCGTCCATGTCCCATTCTTGAGCCTGGGTGCAGAGGGAGAGAGGGACAGCCCGAGATGAGACCCTGTGTGCCTAAGAGCACAACTAATTAAATGCCACAAGTTCTCTTTCTTCTGCCAAGCCCCCGCCTCTCAGGCTCTGGTGTGCATGACTGTCTGCAGCAATAGCTCCAGCGGCCACCCAACCTCCCCGTTTCCTGCGTGCAGGAGTCAGGCTGGCCTCACGTGTCACCCACCTTCACCTTGGGCCTAAAATGTCCTGTATGACCTTCTTTGAATAGAACAGCTCTTTTCCTCGAGGGCAAGCTTAACGATGAACTCTTCAGAGCAGCCTAGTGTTTTCCATTTCAAAGTAAGAATTTTTATGTATGTCATCTGAGCCCGATCTTCCCAGCAAAACCTGAGCAGCTCAGGGCACTAACGATTATGTCTGCTTTAAAGAGGGTGAACTGAGGCACAGAGAAGCGGATGGTCATTCTATAGCACCTCTCCTCACTGCCACCTGGAGCGGCTCTAGGTGCTGCTGACACCCTCCCAGCAGGGTGGCACCAAGGGGGACACCAGGGAGGCCAAGCGAGAGCACAGACGAGCAGCCTTTTTCCCATAAAGAACTGTTGATTCTTATTTCCAAAACGAAAATAGGTTTGCCAAAAATGTCACTCACTGAGGAGGAAAGGACGGGACATCTCTAAATGGAAAAGGAGACCTCTCAGCTCCCTCCCTGTCTCCTGGGGAGGGGTACGCCATGCCTCCCCCAGCCACCCGGCTCTAGGCCCTCACCCTGGTAGGCCAAGCGTCATGGTTGCAGATAAGACAGCCAAGCCCTATAACCAAGTGAGGGTGGTGGCCATTCACTGGTGACCTGGGAACTTGCCCCATATCGTGCCAGCACCCAGGGCTTGCTGGACAACGGCAGGTATAGCAACGGCCTCCCCTGGCCACCAGGGACAGAAGAGGCCCTCAGGCTGGGCAAAGCAGAGACCTGCTGCTTAGAGGTGACCTGGGCAGGCCCGGGACAGGCACGCCAAATGCCCTCTCTAACTCAGACCAGCTGTGACAGCCCCAGAGGGAATCACTGACACGGGAGGAAGAGGACTGGGGCTCTGGGCCCCAGGCCCTGCTAAGTAAGGGGTGACAGTATTTCCATCAAAGCTGGGCACGTGAGCTCGTTCAGGCTTCCCTGCTGTCTGGCCACAGAAGGCGACAAGAGCTGACAAGTTTAGGAAGTCTCCAGGCCCAGACAACTTTTCTGAGGTTTGGAGACCTGACACCGAGGAATGATCACAGGGCTCCCGGCTGAGACCGGGCCATCGGCAGGGGGCTCTGGGGGTCCCGCCCGCCCAGGGCCTGCTCCCACTCTCTCCTCCGGGCCTCTCTCGGCGGCCTTTGTAAGCAATTCCGGAGCGCAGGCTCCCACACGCGCCTGCACGCTGCGGTCCTCGCGGGGCTTTGAGAAAGAAATGACCGTGCCTCCTCGCACCCCCAAGACGCTGATTTAACTGGGCTGGGCTGAGGCTTGGGCGGCAGGAGTCTTAGGAGTTGCTCAGGTGATTAGAATGTGCAGCCAAGTTTGCCAACCGCCGGAGAGAAGGCAAAGTCACCTCCCAACGGCCCCGTCACAGCGGGTGCAAGGGAGAAGTGAATTACTCGTCGCACTTGGTCAAAGATGGAAATACATTTAAAACAGCTTTCGTCAAAGTGGCTACCGTGTAAGCCTGCGGCGGCGGCCCGGCTGCTGCCCGCAACCCTCCTGCACGGCGGAGGGGCGCCCGGCCGGTGCAGACGCGGTTACGGCTGCGCCAGGTGCCGGGAACCACGCGTTCCGGGCGCCTCGCCCCGCGAGGCCTCCGCCAGGCACCGGTCCCGGGCCCGGCCGGCACGCGGCCTCGGGGGCCTGCGTCTCGGCGGCGCGCGGGCCCGGCCGGCCAGGGCGCCGGGGATCGGGGCCGGGCCTGCCACGGGGCCCGCGGCGCCCGCCTGCCAGGCTCGCCCGCCCGGGGCCTGCGCCTCCGCGCCCGCACGCCCAGGGCCCTCGGTGCCCGCAGCCCCGCAGCCCCGCCCCCACGGCAGGCGGCGCGGCCATGGCGTTGGGCTGGGGCTGCACCCACCTGCATGGGCGGCATTCCCTCGGCCATTTCCCCGCGCAGCGCCGGCTCCTGGTGGCAGACCTCCTCCGGGGGCAGAGCCTGGGCCCAGCTCCAGCTCCCGCTGTCCAACCCCAGGCCCTGAATGCCCAGCTGCTGAGGCTGCGGCCGTGTTGACACAAACTGCATCCTGGGAGTGCTGTTCCCTGCTCGGGCCGGCCAGGGAGAAGAAGAACGGTTTCCAGGCGCCTTCCCCCTCGCCGGGACCGGACAGCTCCATCTACAGCCCGTAGGAGCAAACAGTCCCTTTTGGAGGCGCTCCCCGCCCCTCCCCAGCCAGCGCGCCAGCCAATGGCTTCCGAGCTCCTGCCCGCCTGCGGGACCAACGCGGCCACTCCCTGGCCAGGGCCACCGCCACCCTAAAGTGGCCCCGGGCGGGTATGCTCGTCAGCGCCCTCCAGTCTGGGATGGCCTGCCTTGGCGTCCCAAACAATGCAGGGAACTGATTTCCGCCAATGCTGCAGATGTATCGGGCATCCCAACGAAAATGGTGTCTGATCCTTTAAAAATTTTTGCAAAAATAATCGTGTCTCCAGACTCTTCGGTCTTTCCCCTTCCCTTACTCCCTTGCAGGCTTCACCTCCCCGCTCTCCCTCTTCCCAATTCAAATTCACCTGGACCAGTTCCAGGCCTTTGCATTGGTCTGGATGATGGAGAAGTGATCCGGGCTAATGTGTCGGAGGACGGCTGAACTCTTTCTCCCAGGAAAGGCCCGCTGCATTTTAACAGCAGCCTCTTCCAAAACCTTGAACTGTAGGTCAATGCTACTTTGAAATGTCAGGCCAAGGTAGGGTAGGCGAATGGAATGTATAGGGGGAAGGGAAATTCATTCATTCCTTCCACAAGTATTTACTGAACACTTACTATGTGCCATGTGCTGCTTAGGCAGTCATGGAGCTTTGCGGTGGGATGCACCTGCGTTTAAATTCCAAAACCACCAGTCTCTAGCTTTGACTGCTAACGTTACTGAACTTCTGAGCATCACTTGGTCTCTTCATATATAAATGGAAAAAAAAAAAAAAGGCCGACTCCACAGTTGTAAAATCAGACAAGATGAGGACAGTGCTTAGCACATAGTAGGTACTCAACAAGGGTAGTTACCACCAAAGGGTAAGTCCTTGTAATTACCCTGAAAATAGTGTCTATGGTGTCTTTCTAAATGACTAGTGCCCACCTGCTGCAGCGCTAGCCCAGACTGGCACCCTTTTTTCCGCTGCACTTAGCAAACGCAGGCGGCCTTTTTGGCCCAAGTGAGGCATGTTCTTAGAGCTCCATACTTCACAAGGACAATTATCAAGGCCTTCCTCTGTAAGACATGCTTCCAGGATAGAGAATAAGTGCCTTAGTACTGTGGTCAAGGAGCACGCGGGCTAGCAAAGGTATGCTCCCAGAAGCCAGGTTGCCCTCCCTCCATTGCCTGGCTGCAGGCTGCCCCCAGTGGTAAACATCATGTCCACCGTTATTAGGGGAGCCAGGCAAGTAGAGTCTGAAGAGCTGCAGGTAAATTCGTGTGTGCTGGAGCGCACATTCTGGCACATGGATCATCAGCCGCTTCTCTTCCCCACAGGTGGGGAAGAGGCCAGGTCAGCCCCAAGGCTTTAAGCTATGGTTTCGGTATTAAGCAGTTAAGTACTTCCCTCCTTACACAATGAGACCTCCCTGTGGCGCAGCTACTCCGATTCTCCTTCCCTGAGGGTGGGTTTCCACACTGCCACCCACACGGTCACCCCTTGCAGCCAGGGAGTGGCGGCCCAGGGCTGCGGGTTCAGTTCACTGTCAGGAGCAGCTCCTACGGGGCATCTGACTGGAGGACCTTCTCAAGGACAGGGTGGAGGGGCGGCCGAAGGGGAGGGAACTCGTAAACGCCGGAACGTTTGTGTCGTGAGGGTTCATTTTACGTACCAGCTTGACTAGGCCAAGGGATGCCCAGATAGCCGATCACACACTTCTGGGTGTGTCTGTGAGGGTGTTTTCAGAACACATGAGCATTTGCATTAGTAGTCTTGAGTAGAAGTCACTCTCCCCATGCGTGTGGGCATCATCCAATCCGCTGAGGGCCTGGATAGAACAGAAAGGCGGTGGGAGGGTGCCCTTTGCTCTCCCCTTGAGCTGGGACATCTGTCCCTCCTGCCCTGGGACAGCGGCACTCCTGGCTCTTCAGCCTTTGGACTCGGAATGTCACCCCGCTGGCTCTCCCGTTTTTCCAGCTGCAGATGGCAGACTGTGGGCCTTTTTGGCCTCTGTACTGCAGGAGACAATTCCTGTAATAAATCTCATCTCTTCGTAGCCTTTTGGTTCTGTTTCTCTGGAGAACTTTGCCGTTTCCTAAGAACCCGTGGTGTTCCCCGTGCACTCCAGGTCCTTTCAACAACTACAAGCTTTATTTGAAAACCAACCAACCAACCTCTAGATTCAATCTTAGCTGAGTGAAGAGGGTGAGCAGATTCGTTCCGTCTTGGCGTCTCCCACGCCTAACTGTGCCACTCGCTTGGGGACTACGGTGTCATCGATGGAGGAAAGAAAATGACAGCGTAGGGACCCTCAAGCCCCCCTTGCCCGCTGGCATGTCTGTGGCTACAGCCTGTCTTCCCTCTAGGACACTGTCCCTTTTGCCAACGAGGGGTAACTACTTAGGTTTCAAAGTCACTGACATCCTGGGTGTGATTGAAACCAGAGGCGGGGCTTTCTGGAGGGGAGGGGTACTGCAGGCAAGGCGATAAAGCTCCAAGACTACTTAGAAGGGGTACCAAGTGCTACTGTGGGGATCAGTCAAATGTTTTATATTACAGTGTTACGATCAATTTGCTCTTGCTAATGAGTTCAACATCCTTGCTTTCAGATCCACCTTCTGCCACCATTTTCATTCAGACTTCAGTCACACACACACACACTTTCACTCCATATCCGTCTAACTTCTGAACAGTTCTGCTTTACACCTATGTAAAGTTTGAAGAAAATATTATTTCCCCCTCCTCAGTTTACTCTCAGCCTTCTTCAAATAGGCATTTCACCACCTTCTTCCCAAATCTTGACGCAGCAGATGAGTGAAGCTCTTGGCTCCTCTTCGGTTGTTAATGGCTCTGCGCTACTTCCCGTTTTATTAAATGTATAACCGCTCGCTCGGTGATGAGGACGCTGCTCAGCAGCTCTAATGCAACAGGCACCGACGGTTTAAAACCCTTTATACAGGACACGTGTTTTATGTTGGAAATAGTTGCACGATGTTCTTTTGAATCTTCTCAATGGGCAACCCTTCAACTTTTAAGTGTGGATTTGATTGCTAAAAACGGTCAAAAGCCTTTCAAAATAAAGCCTAGTGTTCACGCAGAATAATGCTTTTTTTCCCCTGAAAGCCACAAATAATGTATTAAAACCACGTATTATTGTTAAACCTGAGCTGGTAATGACGTCACCAAGGGCCCTTACTGTTCTTCAGCAAGCTGCTCTGACAAGGAGGTGCCGGCCTCACCACTAGAGGCTAGGGAGGCCGGTGCAGGCCCTGGGGCCGCCCCCACCTCTGCCCACACAGCAGGGTGCCAGTACTGTGTGTCCCAGGTCTCCGGACAGCGGGCACAGCTCAAGCGACTGCTGCTCCTCCCACAGCCTCTGGGGCTGCTGAGTAACTACTTTCTCAACAGCCCTTCCCGGTTCTTCTTATCCTTTGAAAATGCTATCAGCCCTGGCCAGTGTGGCTCAGCTGCTTGGAGCATAGTCCCATAACCAAAAGGTGTGGGTTTGATTTCTGGTCAGTGTACACACCTAAGTTGCAGGCTTGATCCTGGTCTGGGTGTCTAAGGGAGGTAACCGATCAATGCTTCTTTCCCTCTAAAAGCAATGAAAAAATGCCCTCTGATGAGGCTGAAAAAATGTAATCAACTGCATATTGTATGGTTAAAACAAAATCTGATAGTTCTGAAGTTTTGTCTGTTTGTGTGGCTCTGGAGTAATTATAATATGGTTAGAAGGAGACTATTTATTCAGTAATGATGCTTACCTCTCCAAAGGGTTCGCTCTGTTGGGTTGAGGCGATCGCTCAGTAGGGCAATCGGGAGAAGCCAGACAAGGATAACAGGGCCAGGAGGGAAAATCTTACGTCCAGGACTTCAGGACTGGAAGTGACCTTATATTGCCACCCTGTTCGATGTGCCAGGAGAGTTAGGGACATGAGAAGAGGCTCCACAGATTAAGTGGCCTGCTCCATATCAAGAAGGAAGGGAATGCTCAGCCAGGACCAGAATCCAGGGTTTAGCCCCTGCTCAGGTGCTTCTTACGTAGCTTAATTTTTAGACGAGGGGTCAAGATTTCACAGCAAATACTGGCTCTGCTTACACACAAAGCCAAAGCCACCGCGCCCAGTGAGGGGTCACGCCATGTTTGGTCTGACTGTGGCCTAGTGGCTTTCAGAGCGTCACGGCACCCTGCTCTCGAGGATTCTGACTGGACGTCTTTCTGCATTTAGGGACAGATGGCCTTACAGTGAAGTAATTTGTTTTGAAGCAGCAATTTGACCAAGTTGACAATTCTGTGTGTGTGTGTGTAAAACTTTGCGGCCAGTTATGCTTCAAACAAACAAAAACTGGAGCAGGGCCAGAAAGAACACACACCCTAGAAGTGACCAATTACTCCTTTTGTGATACCGATACCCAGCACTTTCCACGTCCTTTACGCAACGGACAGTAAACTCGGATCTCTGTCAGTACTTATGAGGCCGCCTTCTGAGGAACCCCGATACAGGTGAAGCAGATCCTCTATCCCAGGAGCAGCAGAAATGCCACACTGTGCCAGTGCTTGCCCATCCCCAAGTCACAGATCCTGGCGCAGGGACCACAGGGCTTCCCTCCCAACCACAGCTGACTGGGCCAAGAGGAGCGTGTGACCCACGGGCAGCCCATCCAAGGGAGGGCCGAACCCTCCAGGGCCCGGTATAGGAGCAGGGCCAGAGCCCACACCTTCAAAGAGACGAAGGAAAACCAAGGGAGCCAGAGCCCCAGGACGTCACGGCACACAGGAGTCTGTGGAGCCGGGAGCACCGAAGACGCACAAGCCGGAAGCTGAGAGCCCAGGCCTCACGGGCTTCCGCAGATCAGCTTTGCCCCGTGACACGGCTTCAGGCGCGGGGGCCTTACAGCCCTCCTGGTGGGTTGGGCGCAGGTCTTGACAGCTGGCGCCCCGACAGCTGCGCGGCAGGCTCCGTGCTCAGCACTTTCACAGGTATCCCTGCACCCAACACCTCGGAGACAGAGGTATCGCTCTCCCTATTTTACAGATAAGGGAGCTAGGCTCATGATGGTTAAATAATACATGTGTGGCATGTCACCTCTGCTGATACCCGGACTTGAATCTAGGTCTGAGTCCAGGCTCTAACCCACGAAGCTGTACTAACCCGAGAAGGGGCCTCGTATTGGGGCCCCGTGCGCAGCCCCTGCCCCGTCCCTCCCCACCCCCCACCTGACCTAACTTGACTACCGGTTGTTTTTAAGAGCCTGACACTTTCCTAGTTAAAGAATGCCCTCTGGGTACGAACTTGCTTCCTTCGGGAGTGAAGAGAACAGGGTCAGAGGTACCCACCAAGCACACAGACAAAACATGCATCTCAGATAACCGAGTTCCTGGTAAGAGCTTGTGGGAAAGACGTGCTTTTATTTGTTGCTACCGAGCAGCCGTTGGGCAGCTAGCTGCTGAGGGGAGCTACAATACGGGGGAAGCAACGGGGGCGTTCCTGCCCGCGAGAGGAAAGCTGAGCAGAAATCTGGGTTCTCCATACCATTTGGAGAGCACAGATAAAGGAACTCTATCAATAAGGCTTCTGCACACAGACAGTGAGCATGTTATTCTCAGTAAGCCACAGGGTCTGGTCCTGGTTGTGACAGGCATGGACACTCAAATCTCTCAAAAATGCCCCCAAAGAAGCCCAACAGGCCTCCAATGAGAACTCTTCCGACTATTACTGATGAGGGAAATCACGTGAAGCATTGCTTGAGCTAGAGCTCAGCAATGGTGCTGCCAATACAGAACATCCAGCAGAAAGGATCAGTCATCGGCTTTCACTTTCTAGACAATCAACTTCCTTTTATTTTCACGTCTGTGGCTGAACCAGAGGTGGACCTTACGGTGACAATGGAAAACCTAGTGAGCAGAGCGAATGGAGCTGTGTGGTCAACCCCCGGATCCACTCTGACAAGACAGTGCCTACTCCCAACAGCCCAGACTTCCTGGTCCAGAGGGCAGACTGCCGAGCACGCTTCCGGCTTTCCCCTTCCCTATCACATCCGCTCACGACGACCAATCCACAGGTACTTCTTTAAGTGCTGAGTTAAACGCATGGCTTCTCTCAGGAGTCCTTGATGGACCAAGCTTCTCCACACACTGAAGCCTTTCTGTTGGGCTTTCTATTTCCCACTGATCCATTCTTGAATCTCAGGCAAACAAACTCTAATTTGGAGCTTGCCCGGAGTTCTACCTGATGGAAGGAGACTAGAAGGTACCAGAGCTGAACTCCTAGTCTGTAACAGGGCCAAAGAGGAGGACCACACCCACCTCCATCTTTGCTATGGCCCCGCCCACTCCCTTCCACCCCGCTTGATGGTTCTTGCTTCCCTGGTACCTGAACTGTGTTCACTTCTTGCCAGTTTGGGACCCTGCCAACTACGGTTCCTTGCAGAAGGTATTGTGGGGACTATCTAGCATTTTAACCCACGGATGTCTTCCATTAGTTCAGTAAATCTTTGAGTTACTCATGTTATCTGGCCCAACGTCACACCTAGAATCCCTTCTTTAGCATACCCTGGTAAGTGCTGACATCTGTTCAGGAAAGGGAATGCACCACCTCCGGATAGTACTTGACTCTTCTACCTTTTCTTTAGGGAGATCTGGGTGCAAACCCAGCCGGATCTCACTCAGGTTCCTAGTGGGTCACTTGTGAAACTAGAATTCCCAATTTTCTCAGGGTACGAGTCCAGATCCTCACTAGAAAGCTCCCAACATGCCAGCGCTCTGTTCCTCACCTGTCTCGGTTTGTTCTATATTCTTGGGCTGCTTCTTCGCCTTCAGATTCTTAAGTTATGGTCTCACACACATTTCTTAGGTCTCCCACAACCCCTGGTACTGTGACTGTCACACAGCAGATGCTGTAACTGTGACTACCCTGAAGAGCAGCATGTTCAAACAGAGCCTGCTCCGGAGCAAAGCTGGCTGGGGTAAACACTTTCCCTAGTGTGGTTACATACAAGCAGGCAGGGTAAAGGCTGAGCGAGCTGATAAAAAACTGGGTCCTTCCCTTACCATTTCATCAACAAAGTGTCCTAACTACTCACTGACCGTTTCGAGGCACCTCAGACAGATTCAGGGGAAACCAAGTGTGGGTGACGAACAGCTTACCTGCCCAAGAGTTAGGGCCTCGGCATTCTGTCTTCCACCTCAGGCTCAAAGCAAGAATAAAACAAACCAAACTGACTTCAGTCAAGTTTCAGCAGGAATGTGTCTGCTTTGATTTTGTTGCTTATTTGGCTTTGCCTGGATAGAAGCCAGAGGCAGAGATAGGATTTTGGCAGAAGGAATGTATCTCAAGATTTTAAAAAGTGTTCTTAGAAGCTCACTTTTCCCCTTTCACCAGCCTCATTTTGCAGACTTGAAAAGACCGAGATCTGTAAAAGGAAAGAACGGGACTTACACCCAATTGCAAAGCCACTTAGGTGCAGAACAAGGCTGAGATGCCCCCAGGTGACTGAATGGCCCCAATGAAAGGACACATGGTGGTACCTAAGGTCCCTAAAAGCAAAACCTGCAGGAAGCGGCCATGCCTGTCTGTGAAGGGGCTTAGCTCTCAGTGACCTAGGAGGCCCCTCAGCCTGCCCACCGCCAATGCGGAGCGGCCAGACCGGTGGACACTCTCTCTGACGGCTGGAGAAGGCTGCGTAACCTCACTGGCACCCACTGCTGGGGAGACGGAAGCTGGGCGTCCACAGGCACTTTCTGAAACTCTGCGACACTTCTGGAAAGTGCTGTAACCTTTTCTGAAGACCATCCAGAATATCAGGCAGCAGAAATAGAAAAGTCATCGTATCAGCTTATAAACAGTAAGGAGGAATTTGAACTAAATGACTCCAAGAATGTGGGTGAGGCACGAATGTCAGTCAGGCTGTTCTGTCACTTCTCGGGGACCACAGGCTTTTGAAGCTGAGGCCGAGAACACTGCTCCCCACTTTCTACCCGGGACCTCGGCAGAGGTTTCTAGCAGCTTCCGTGCCAGTGAGGCTGGGGCTGCAAATCAAGCTGGTGAAAGCTAAGAACTGTTGTCCTTAAGGAGCTTTCAAAGTCAGATTCCTTGCTCACCCAATACTTTTTAAATATGTACTTAAAAGTTAGTCTAGGAAGCGCAGGAAGGCCATACTGAGCTGTCATTTGGGGAGAGGCCTGAATTAGCCCGGGGGGACTTGAGCTGGTGTCGGGAGGGGCAGGAGCAGGGCTGTGGCCTGACCCCTCTCCTGGCACCTGTCTCACCATCAGGGAACTAACGGTCGGGCGCAGCGAGACGCGCTCCGCCTCCGGTGGGCTTCCAGCTTTGGTGGCTCTTCCCATGCACCCGTCCCCACCTAGAGCTGCAATCGCTCTCCATCTGCTTCCCTGTGAGGGACCAGCAGAGGCCAAACCTTGCTTCCCTTGCTCTCTGCAACTGCCGATTAGGTCACATTTTTGAAAAGGAGATGCTGGACTCCTTTCTGGGTCTTTCTGGATTTCAAAACATGGCGTTCTTATAATGCCGTCAAGTTCCCAAACTAAGTCATGTCCCTAGTCAAGTGCATAGGACCCCAAACGCATCAATGTGCCAATAGTGATTACTTGTGGGGGCCTTTCTTTCGCCCTGGGTGAGCATGGGTAACCAGGAAAGGAGGGAGGTTCACAAAACGCCCCCCCCACTGCTCTCCCCATACCACTGACTGGCCTCCAGACCTTCAGTGTTAACGCCTAGGCCAGACGTTTCGAGCCCAGTGAGGAGGGGACCCGGAGGGTCAGGCGGCGGTCCCGACGGGTCACTCTCACCCCCGCAGCCTCCACTGTGGCCCGCGCGCAGGTGGTCCTTGAGCGTCTGTTTGTAGCGGAAGCTCCTGCCACAGTAGGCGCAGGGGTAGGGCCGCTCGCCCGTGTGGATGCGCTGGTGCTTCATGAGGTGGTGCTTGCGGATGAAGCTCTTGCCGCAGTGCGCGCACTGGAAGGGCCGCTCGCCCGTGTGCAGCCGCCGGTGGTTCAGCAGGTGCTCCTTGCGCATGAAGCTCTTGCTGCAGTCGGTGCACGGGTAGGGCCGCTCGCCCGTGTGGATCATCTGGTGGCGGATCAGGGCCGAGTGGCCGTTGAAGTCAATGCCACACTGCGGACAGGAGAAGGGCCGCTCCTGCGCGTGCCCGCGCTGGTGCAGCAGGAGGCTGATTTTCAGGCTGAAGCTCCGGCCGCACTGCGTGCAGCGGAAGGGCCTCTCGCTGGCGTGAGCGCGCCGGTGGCTGGTGAGGCGGGCCTGGTCCACGAAGCGCTTCGGGCAATCGGGACAGGAGAAAGGGCGCTCGGTGCTGTTATGGACCCGGAGGTGGTAGGTGAGTCTTGACGGGTGAGTGAAAGTCCGGGCGCAGTGCGGGCAGGTGGGGGGCGTCTCACTGGCGTGGGCCTGGGGCGTGCTGCCGAGCTCGGCTGGCTGAGCAAAGTGCTTGGGGCACTGGACACAGGCCAGCGGGTGCTCACCAGCGTGGCTACACTGGTGGGTCAGCATCATGTCCGGGCTGAGGCTCTTGCCACAGTGGTGGCATGAGAACATCTGCTCCTCAGCTGGAGGTGGCAGGGGATAGCTGCCCAACTGAGTGAAAGTCACCTGTCCCTCAGAGGCTTCCGCCAGCTCAGTGGCTGGACGTCCAAAAGGTGTCATGGATGTAGACTGCTGACTTTTGAAAGTCACGTCTGAAAAAGTATCCTTTGCTGTTGCTGCAGCTGGAGAAGGGAAGGTGACTGGGACCTCAGGGCACAAGGAGGCCCTGGCAAGGCCTTCGGCTTTGATGACAAGCTGTTCATCTGAAAGAAAGGACTCAGGGTCACCCCCACCGACAAAGGGCCCACGGCCACTCAGCGGCCCTCCCCAGCTCTCAGGCTGCTCGGAGCGCTCAGCTGGCTCCGGTCAGAAGCCCAGGGGAGGGCTGAGCACACTGTCCCCCCAACCACGGTCCCTGAGACAAAACACCTGAGCCTCCTCCACGCTCCCTGCTCGGAAAAGGAGCCACCTTGGCATCCACCTTCCCAGCATTTCTTTCACCACGTGCCTCCTCTGCTCACGAACTGCGGAAGAGCCCCTGTGCCTCCTGTGACGGGGCCCGAAACCACGTGTTCATCTCCTCCTATTCCTCTGTATGCTGCCCGATACACCCTCGTGACTGGGAGCTCCCTTTGCTGTCCCTGAAAATGAAGCACGTTCTGCTTCGCATCTCTGCCCATTCCAGCCTTCCTTTTGTAGAATGCGCCCCCTCTCTTCCAAGTCACACCCAGCCACCTCAGACCCATCTTCAAGGCCCAGTTCTGGCTTCACATCCTTCCTTAGGCCTTATCTAAAAACGTAAACCACAACCAATGCATGTTCTCCAAACTCCGTATTTCCCGTATGTAATGTCCTATCCCACTCACCCTTGACACTTAACAACAGGCAGGCCTAGTACTGGCATGTGTGTCCCCATATAAATATCTTGGAGAGCAGAAACTATTTCCTAGAGTCTAAAAGAATCGAAGGCATAAAAGGTATTAAAAATCAGGTTGCAATAAGTTACGTAAATAATCAGGTCCCTTCTGACCTTGAGATTCTCTCCTATAATTCAGATGGCAAAATATAATGGTGTAATTAAATCAGAAGGAAGATAATTTGTTTTATTTCCCATCACTGCCTCTCCTGAGGGCCAGCTCTTCACTGACATTCCCATTTGTGTGCCCTCAAGGACATTTTTGTCCTCACTGCTTGTCTGCTTGTCCTGCCCCCACCCCCTTATTCTGTCCCATCTCCACGCTATTTAAATGTTCTTCTGTCTGTCCCCATCCTCCTATTTGTGCACTTATTTTTCTTCCTCTGACAACTGCTTTCTCATTTTAAATTTCTTAGTGTGATTTCGGTTTCACTTCTAACTTACCTGAGCATCTCTCCCCCTTTCCCACTCTGCCCCACTCCCCTGCCTGCACAACCCACGTCACCTGCTGTGTCTTCAGCCAGTCCTGGCGTAAGCTGGACCAGGGCACGGAGGTCTCCGACTCACTACTCACCGGCATAGGTGCCCTTGTAGATGTCACTCTGCTTTGACTCCTGTGGGGCCCCAACCTGGGGCTCTTCCTCTTGTTTAATCCAAGACAGAATATCTGATGTTGAAATGCCAGGCTCTGTTTGTGGGGGATGGGGGGAGGAAATGGCCTTCAGGGACTTGAATCAGGAAGTAAGAGCAGTCACATTGGTTTGCTGGACGCTACATTTTGCCCAAATTTCACTCTAACCATAACAACGGAACTGAATCAACCTTTAAAAAACTGCATACAACACCTAGAGAACCAGTTCAAAATGAAACTAAATGTATTTATTTTTACATGATGTATGTACTCAGCTTGACTCAGTATTTTTGGTGAGCCCATTTCAAAACAAATCAATTTTTATTTTGGAAATGACACATTGAAATGATCTAAAATCAATAGCGCCTTTCATTTCATTAGCACAATTACTTTAAAAATATTTTTTTTGTCTCAGTTTTTTAATGAAATAATGAAAACAGGCATAGTCTCTCCATTTAAGCAGAAAGGGCTCACAGATGCTAAATAAACACTAAGAAACACCACATTTTCAAAAGTTTGCTTTAAAAGACAGCAAAAATAAAAGCGAAGAAATAATACTGACCAAAAATTTTTTCTTAAATGTTAGTTAAAAAACAAATACGCTTCCAGAATTACAAAGTTAGGTCAGTTTAAATACAGACATGACTCCTCAGAAACATATTTTTCAGGTGCCCAATTCTAGGCTTTTCCTAAAAGATCGCATTACCTTTGCTTATGAAATGATACAGGTCATTGTTTCCTGGACTAGGATGGGAGGAGAAGTGTATGTGTGTATGTAAGCCCCTTAGGCCTTGGGGCTTCTTTCAAAAGCAGAAAGAACAGCCTCCAGAGGCCTCGCCCAGAACATGTCTCATTTGGTCAGTGCAGAAAGAGCTACACTTGCAATTCCAGCTGAGGTCTACAGAACCTTTTTTGGCCTAAAAGGACAAGCTGGCAAGCTAACAAGGTCCAGAGAGTGAATTCATGCTCCCTATATTATTTCCCAGAAAAGCCCTGTAAGCAGGTTATGGCTTTGCTCCTAGCAAATGAGAACTCACTGGGTTTTCCCGACACCCTGAAGTCAGGCAGAGACCACTGAAACCTGAGGGCATATCCCAAGCAGAAATGAAAGGCTGGACCAAACTGAGGCCCCAAAGGCTGTCGGGTTCCTCGGAGACCGGAGACGCACAGGTTTCAGCAGGTGGCAGGCTGCCTTCCCAGCCGTCCTACTCTGAGCCACAAGGCTACAATGTATGAAACATGCTCCAGCATCGTTTCTTTTTCTTCAAAATTAGAATAAAAAACTTAAACCCTCACCCAAGAATATGTTCACTGATTTGAGAGAGAGGGGAAGGGAGCAAGAAAGAAACAGCGATGTGAGAGAGAAACACCATCATTTGTCTGCCGCACGCACCCGACTGGGGATCAAACCTGCAAGCCTTCAGGGTACAGGACGATGCTCCGACCAACTGAGCCACCCAGTCAGGGCCCAGCTTTTACACAAACACATATATAAAGGAAGCAGCAGAAGAGCAAAGCGTAGGTATAAGGAAAATGACCTTTCACAGACATTTAGAAGAACTTTCTATTTATCAACAATACGAGACTTTAAAAATGCGTAACTGCTTCTCTGCATCAGCTTTCTGAATAACAAGTTAGTGTTCCAGAAACCGCAGCGGTTCAAGCGGTCTGCCATTTTTGTGTGTTTATCATTATGAAGTCATATGTTACAAAGCTGATGAGTTTCAGTCCACTGCAGCCATTATTCTTTTTAATGCTCAAATTGTCCCTTCTCTGGCCAGCAGGAGCCCCCTCAGATCTGCTCTGCCTTTTCACAGCGTCGAACACCTGATTTTCTTCATTTCTGACATGACAAACCATCCCAGGTTCACCCTGGACAGTTCCTGCTCCAAGCGCACAACCAATGATCTCTGAGAAAGGGAATTTAGAGACCACAGTCGGGATGACTAGGGTGCTGTCGCTGCTTCTGGTCTTTTCAATGGACAGAGCTACAAAACACATAACTTTTAGAAAAAGGAAAGTGGTACAAGTTTATATTCCTATTTAAGGTTACAGGATTTTAATTAAATCCTTTGACTCAGTACTTGTATCTTTTCTGTATTACCCTGAAAAATTTTGGTTCCTAATGCCATTTAACATTATCTCTGCTTTTCTGAATATGTTTCAAAGTAATACCAATATTATTAATAAAAATATGAACTCAATTTTTTTTGTGGTTCCTCTGGTCTTTAGGATATATTCCTCTAGGGATGGTTAAAATACTGTGTTTTAAAGTCATCTGAAAAAAACCTACTCTGTGTATTTGTCACCAACATGATACAGTTTACTTATTTCAGTGTGTGTTTGGTTTAAAGGAAAGTTTTTTTTTAATAAGAGGAAGTTCATTTAAAAAGTCACAAACAGTGGAAGGGAGCCAGCCGGCTGCACAAGCTCAGCACACAGTGACAGAAGCAGAGGAAGGGCCCTTGGGGCTGAGGAGAGAGAGGCTCGGGCAGCGCACCCCTGGGGGAGGCGCGGGAGAAGGGGGAGATGCAGGAGAAGGGAGAGGTGCGCGTGCTCCCGAGAGCGGGCACACCTCACAGAATGTTTTTATGTTAAGTAAACTGTTTACAGGGTTCCAGAATCAAAACTATAAAACTCGGGACATTCAGAAGGTCTAGCGCCCACCTCTAATCCCTTTCCCTGAACAGACGGCTGTTCTCACTGGTTTGTGTTCATCTTCCATCGCTTCTTTGTGAAGATTAAGTGTGCGTGCACGTGATGTCTGCCCTCTTTGCGTCATGCCGCACAAGGCGTGCTGTCCCTGGGCTGTCCCCTTGCTATATGCTCTGAACGTGCCCACAGCAGCTTATGGGTCTTTCATGCCTTTCCCCAGCTGTTCTGTGTGGCTGCACCGTTGTTCAGTCAAGAATTCCCTGTTGATGGGCACTTGGGTTCTTTCCAAACTTGCGCTAGAATACCGGCCAGCAGTCAACCATGAAAGCTATGCAAGGCTGAAAAAGAGCCAGCCAGCGCTCCAGGAAATCCCAGGAAGCTAACCATTCTTTCTGAGTAACGATGCTAGAAGTCCCTCTGGTTACTTAACTAACTAGGTCAGTACAACTAGGTTACTATTTATTTTATTAAACAATTGGGTCGTAACCCCACAGCCAGCCACAGGACGCAAAGACTGCGGTTATAGCAACTGTGTTTGGTGGAAGTGGGGGGGTATGTAACCCAGTCAGCTTTCAGAAGTACAGGAGCCGGAGAGCTGGACACTAAGGTGGCCTGATACAAATACCCTTGTGGTGGCAGCATGGCAACTGCTGGCCAGGCCACCACAATGGCACTCAGAGCACATTCCTCAAAGGCCTGGGGAATCCCAGTGGCGCACACAAAATGAAAGTCAGTCACTGGTTTACACTAACCACAGGCTCTGGAGAAAGCCAGATCATCAAGGAAAACTGAATACTGACCAGGTAAGAGAAAGTTGGGAAGTGCTGAGGTTTTAGGTTTGAGAGGCAGTTAAAAATTGAAAGTCTGATCACAAGAAAATGCAAGATTGTAATATCTACACTGGTTGAGTATTATTTTAACTATGAGAAAATTTGACACCTTAAGCAGACAATCAAAATATTTTATACATCAAACTACCATTGGCAAAAATATAAAAACTTTTGAAACTTTCTGTGAAACAGGTGTGGGGCTATAACACAGCTGAGTGGATGTGTTAGGTATCTGTATAGTAATTTAACACCTCTAAGTCTTACCCTTTCTAGGATGATTCTTGTTCTCAAACAGGACAAACTAAACTAAAGGGATTATATAGGATGTGACTTAACCGCTGATTTTATCAAAAGATAGTTTTGCTGGACCAGAGTGAACAAGGGTACATGGGATAATGGTGACGCACGTGAAACACAAATAATCAAAGATGTCTCCCCAGCTCACTTCAGACGGACAGACAGATGGAAAGGGTATTTCATGAAAATGGAAACAAAAAAGCTGGGGTAGCAATACTTCTACCAGACAAAACAGACTTTAAAACAACAGCTATATAACAAGAGACAAAGAAGGACCCAGAAACTCCATCTTTGGGTATTTATCCGAAGAAACCCGAAGCACTAAATCCAAAAGACACATGTCTCCATATGTTCCCGGCAGCATTATTTACAATGGCCAAGGCATGGAAGCAACCTAAGTGCCCATCAACAGATGAACAAATAAAGAAGCGGTGGTTGCCCTGGCCGGTGTGGCGCAGCTGGTTGGAGCAACATTCCCAACAAGGAAAGGTTGGGGGTTCAAGTCCCAGTCAGGGCAAACATAGGTTATATATTCAACCCCTGGCGGGGTGTGTACAGGAGGCAACTGACTGATGTTTCTCTCTCACATTGATGTTTTCCCTCTTTCTCTCTCAAAGCAATGAAAAGAATGTCCTCAGATGAGGATTAAAAAAAAAAAAAAAAAAATCAAGTGACCAAATAATGGCCACACACACACAGCAGGTCTGCAGTTTGGCCCTAGTAATAGAGTTAAAGAAGAACTTCAGGAAATTTCAAGTTTATATTTTTCTGTATTCTCCCACTCACTACTTACTATTCCTTACTAATTGTATGCAATTTTATCTAGGACACTAGGCATCCATGACTATTCCAAAGGAGGATATAGTGATTCCTCTTTCCCATCATCAGATTCAGATCATGGTGATGGAGAGAGAGCATAAAATCCCATTCTGCCTATATATTTTTATTTAATTATAATGCACGGTTCTTCTGAAAGCTCTAAAATGTAATACAATAATAAATTATGGATTTTATTTTATTAGAAATACAGATAAAATCTGAAATGTATTTTAGAAAATTAAGTACATCAATATTCTAATATAAACACACTGGTCTAACAACAAATTTCGTGGTATATTAAAATTGATTAAAAGATGATGTTTGAGGAGAGAGAAACTGCTTGCTCAAAAAATTAGGAAGTTTTATTATTTTTTTCTAATGATTTAAATGCTTAAGTGGATAATCATCTATCGAAAAGACATTTTATTAGTTCTGTCACTAAAGTCTCCTAAAATTAGTATCCTCCACTTAGTATTCATGTGAAAGGGTCTGTTATGCACCTTAATGACCAGTGAGTTTAATACTGTTCTCCACTGAAAGGAACCAGGACTTCTAAAAAAAAATTTTTATTTCTTGATTTTAGAGAGACCCAAGAGGAAAGGAGGGAGGGAGAGAGACAGGCAGACAGAGACAGAGAGACATCAATTTGTTGCTCTACTTATTGATGCATTCATTGGTTGACTCTTACACGTGCCCTGACTGGGGACTGAACCCGCAACCTTGGTGCATTGGGGCGCTGCTCCAACAAACTGAACTACCTGGCCAGGGTGACCCAGGATTTTTTTCATGGGTAAGGCGAAAAGAAATCTACACAGGCCTGTGTTAAAAAGGCCTGCTTGCAAGGCGGGCCCTGGCTGGCAAGCAGCTGCCCATGCTGATGTGGAACTCCCCGACAGGTAAGAGTGCCTCAGTGGGCCCACGCTGTGGGTGTGGTTTACGCTGAACGCTGGCTCTCCTTCTGCGAGCCTGGGGTCCTGGTGCGTGCTCAGCAGAGGGGCCGACGTGACCAGCTCCCATGAAAACCCTGGGCGTCGAGCCTCTAATCAGCTTCTCTGGAAGATAACATTCTCCAAGTGTTGTCACAAGTCTGTGCCAGAGGAGTTAAAAGCGTGTCCTAGACAAAGAAGGGGACTCTGGAAACTCATCTGTTTCCTCCAGACCTTGCCTCATGCTTTTTATCTTTGCTGATTTGCTTTGTATCCTTTCACTGCGATAGATTGTAGCCCCGAACATGACTACAGGCTGAGTCCTGTGTGTCCTCCTAATGAGTTACCGACCAGAGGTGGTCTTGGAACCCCAAACACAGCCTGGAACTTTTTTTAAAAAAGAAAACAAGTATGGAGTTGGTACTGGAAGGATACAGGAGACAATTTAAAGTCCTCTCACTTGCCAAGCTGACAGTATGAACTACACAAAGAAATTAACTGGCTTAATAAAAACTCTTAAATATATAAACATAAAAGGGGGGGAATATAAAGGGTTCTTTTTTTAAAAGGTTTTATTTATTTTTAGAGAGGGAGAACAAAGAAAGAAAGAGGGAGAGAAACATCAGTTCTAAAAGGTTCTAAAAAGAGACATATTTGAGGGTCATTTTCAATGCCATATATTGACTGGTCTAAGTCATATAACTCCTGTCTTCAAGACCTGGTAAATATCTAGATCATTAATCACCAATGAAAGCTATAACTGTGAAGAATCAAATCACAGTGTTAAGTAAATTCAAAGCTGACTCTGTTTAATTTGAAGAAAAAACGTATTCACGTACAGAGGTCAACTACTCACAAGCTGACAAGATGGAAGCTAAATGTAACTTTCATACATCATCACAAAACCAAATCCCTTACATCTTTTCCATTTGTCCCCCGAAGAAATGACACACTGGCTTATGCCTACTGAGGGCCACGTCGGATGACTAATAAGAGTGGACTAAGGAGTTACTTCCAGTAATGAATCTTTCTGATCAAATCATCCATCTTTCTTTGTGATGTAATTTTAGACTCATTACATATATCCATGACACAGATATTAATCAAATTCAACTTGATACATTGCCTAAATACTATCACCCACGCATTTTTAAAAATAATGCGTGGCAGATATATGCTTACCTCAGAGAGAATGGTCACTTAAGAACTGGGCATTTCATTACAGGTAAAATTTACCTCAAAAGAAAAAAAACTGGCCTCAAGGTTAATGACATCCATGCTGAACTACTTACGGAAAATGCAATGATGTCCACACTGATTGTGAAATACAGTGGGAATAGAGTAGATGGCTTGATGAATGAAGAGAGGGGTGCAGAAATGGATATACATGTGACGAGAAAGAGTAAAACGTTAGCGGTAGAATCTGGGTGACAGGTATTTGGGTGTTCACTATAAAGTTAAGACTTTTCGGATGTTTGAAAACTTTTGTAATGAAATGTTAGAAAAAAATAAGAGTATGGGATACAGGTTTTCTTAAAAAAAAAAAAGGGTCCCAGGCTGCATTTGGGGTTCTAGGAGCACCCTCCGGTTTGGCAAGAGAGGTTCATCTGGAAGAGACGTGTGGAGGATGAACTCTGTGAGCTTTCTATCCAGCAAAGAACAGAACAGCACGAGATTTTTCCGCAAGCACAGGTGGCCCCCGCGACAACAATACGACGCGATGTTGACTGGCAGGCCGTTCCACACAGTAACCAAAAACGTAAGGGAGGGTTAGCTAATGAGAGCTGGCTCCCACAGCGGGCAACGCCTGCTTTGGGGGCACCTGGTTAAGTGCATCTCTGAGGGACCACGCCGACTCCCAGCCCCCGTAGCTCTTCTCCACGACCAGGTGCACTGTCCCCGGAAGCCACTTCCCTCCACACCAACACCGCCGCTTGCTCTGCCACCTAAGGACGTGTTTATTTTACTAAATAACGGGCTCACAACCTCTATCGTGGAACGTCATCAGTAGCCCTCGGGTGTGTGGTAGTGATGGGGGAAGGCACGGGACACGGTGACCTCTCAGCTCACCCTCTGACGGACCCAGTCAGTCTCGCCGCCGTAGCACCGAGAGGCCCTGGAAGCTCCCGGCCCTGCTCCCTTGTTCTGTGCCACCCTCTCTGACCAGGAGAGGGAGACGGAGTGGCCCCTCTGCTCCCACTTACCTTCGCTGGGGTCGGTGGGAATCTCACTTCCCTCTGGCCCCGCCTGGTCCTCTGTATTATGCTCTCCTTCTGGCTGAATCTGAGACAGGACATCAGGCTGATTCATGGCATAATCTAGGAGGAAGAAGGGAAAGGGGTGTGACAAAGAGGAAAGCGAGAATGACAGCTACCTGCCACCAAGGCTGAGCTGAAGGCCTGAGGTCCCCAGTCCAAGGGGATCTCTTTTAGACTCTAAATTACTTCTCCCCATCCATTCACCCCCAACTACGGACAAGATCTGTTAGAAAAGCCGGGAAGAGGGGAGGTAGCGTGTGGGAGAAGCCCACGTGCTACCTGAGCACGGCCCGCCTGCTTCTTTCACTGAGTGAGAGGGACAGTGTGTCTCATCTCAAGGGGAGGGATCAAGGCCCTCTCCAAGTGAGGGCACCATGGATACCGCTGCAGCTGGCCCAGCCCTGACCCTGAACTTCATTCTCTGTCCTGACCGGCACAAGGAGAAGTTACTCCTGCTTAGCAAGGGTGAACTGGAAATCTTTGGCTTGGAACCAGAATCTGAAGTGTGTAAGGACAGCATGAGAATAAGGACCAGGGGCTGTTCTGAGCCCTCCTGGGGCTGCTGTCGCCTCACTCACAAGGTGCCCACTTAGCCTCACCCATGGAGATGAGAGACTCATAGTTGCCCTTCATGATGTTCTTGTAAAGTTCCTTCTGCCATTCTTCTAACTTTTCCCACTCTGGAGTGGAAAAGTAGATGGAGATATCATCAAAGGTCACAGGCACCTGAAATTACAATGACATTAGGGTCAGTCCCTCCCACTGCAAGGCAATCGCTCAATAAATCTACACTGAGCCCTGTCTGTTTATAAGAAACTGTGAGCTGCTGAAAGGATACAGGAAAAAATTACGACACGTCCAACCTCTAGGAGCTGACAATGTTTCAAGGAGAAAGGCGTTAGGTTTCAGGCCACAGTCACTCACAGAGGTAGGTACAAATGAGAAGCAGTATTCAGTTCACGTAACACAACACATTCTGAATATCCACCAAGTCCAAGGTTCAGCCTAAGCACCAGGATTACAGAAACAAGCTTTCTGCCCAAAAGGAGCACATGCTGTATTCATATCAACAACACGGAGGAGAAATTTCAGAAACAGCCATACTGGGGCTGTGGTGAGTCTAGCAGAGACAGGACTGTGGCCAGGCCTAAAGGTCGGGTAGGTTATGAACAGGCTAGAACCACGAACTGCCCATTTTTACAACTTGCTCAGCACCTAAAATTGGTCTCAGGGCAAATACAGATACTCAATAGTTTATTTTTATCTCACCTCACTACACAAGATTTGTGATTGTTTACAACAAAAATACAGACAATAAAATAATGACCAAAGCCAAGGGTCTGGACGGGCTTCTGGTTCAAGGTCGTGCACTAAGCACACACGTATGGACTTCCCGGAGCCCCCCCTGAAATGACAGCTCGTAAGATCAGGACTATCTACAAGGCAGCAAGACTGAGAAGGGGAGGCCGTCACTAGATCAGATTTTTGATGAGTTTCTCATTGAGACCCGAAGGATGGGCTCGTGCTGGGGTCGGAGGTGGGGCAGAAAGTGGCACCTCCCCACACACGGGAAAGGACTGCAGGCGAGGAGCCCAGAGAACCCCAAGCTCAGCGCTGGCAGACACCCCGAGCAGACACGCACGTGGTTATAAACTGCAGCGTGAAGGTCTAGCTGTAGTAGAGCGGGGCCCCGCTGTCACCCCCGCCAGCCCCGGCCCCCACCACAAACCTCATTGTAAGGAAACGTACCCACTGCCTGCAGACAGCGTGGGATTCCACGTGTGGGTGTTGACAGTCAGCTGCTCCTCGCCACGGACCTTACCCTGAAGCCCGTGTGTACCCAGCACCCAGACTCAGCCCTCTCCAAAACTCTCTGCCTGTAAGTACCCGACCAAGGATTACTCACTATATATATATTAAAGAAAAAACTAATAGCAGCAAGACAAACACTACGATCAATTCTAGAAGCAAAAGCACAATAAACTGAAAATCAGACAAACCTCTAATACAGAGCCCCAGAAAAAGTCAAATACATATTGCACCCATTAAAAAAATTCCAGCTGCTTTAAAAAAAAAAAAAAACAAAAAAAACAGAAAATATTGTTTTTTAAATCCTCACCCAAGGATATGTTTATTGATTTAGCTTTATTATTATTATTATTTTTTTTTTTTTTTTTGAGAGAGAGAGAGAGAAAGAGAAAGAAGCGGAGAGGAACATGGATCGGCTGCCGTCCGTACCTGCCCCATTGAACCCACCACCTGTCTGGTGTACTGGGGTGATGCTCCAATCAACTGCGCTGCCTGGCCAGGGCAGAAAATAAATTAAATCTCTAATTGTTAAAAAGTAGAAAGAATGGACGGGAAGGTCACAGAACTCTAGTTAAAAAGGTGAGAAAAACAAAGGAAGAGTTCAAAGGCAATCACCCATATCCATCAAACTAGCTCCAAAATGAAAACAGAAAACAGTGGGGAGGAGGTAACATGTTACAGACACAGACTCACAGAAGAAAACTTCCCAGAGCTAAAAAGACACCAGTCTTCTTTCTGATTGAAAAACCACACCAATGGCCTAAAATAAATTTAAGGAGAACTACACCCAGACACATCTTCAATTAATTTTAGAAAAACTAGTACAAATAAAAAACAAAGACTTCCAGAGAGAAGGAAATAGCTTTCTTCAAACAAATGAGAACTGAGGTGGTCGTGAACTTTCCATCAGTGGCCTCTCATGTCGTGAGACAAAGGACCGATGCCTTTACAATGCGAAGGAAGATGGAATATTATTCAGCCTTAAAAAGGAAGGAGATTCTGACATGCTACAACACGGATGAACATGGAGATGCTGTGTTAGTGAAATCAGCCAGTCACTCAAGGACAAATGCTGGATGATTTCACTTACAAAGAATCATCAAATTCACAGAGAAATAAAGCAGAATGGTGGGGGCCAGGGGTGGGGGGCCAGGGGGCACCAGGGGGTGTTGAATGGAGTCTCTCCCACAAAGCAAGGACACGAAACTACTTCCCATATACTGATCTAGCAAATCTTCAATATATGTAATTTTACTGAGAAATCTTTAAGGAAATGACATTACTTTATAAATAATTTTAAGAATTTAACACAGTTTACGTGTTACCCACTTACCCAGGGATGACAATAAGTAACTTTAAGTACCTTTCCTTTTCTGTTGGTCTTATGGCAAATGCTAAGTTTAAATTATCCTAAAGAACTTCTGGAGGGACTCCAGACCCAAATGAAACACACTGCAGAGGGGTCTCCCTCAGACACTGACTCTGAGACCCCCTCCCCTCAGAGTCCTTAACGTCCCTCTCTTAATCCCCACCCCACCCCCCGCATCCACTCTTTGGCCCCTCCCTTCAGTCCCGTCCCCACCACTGCACTGAAGCCACCCTGTCAACGCCCCTAGCGAGATCTGTATTGTCAAATCAGTCACTATCCTCATCTTTCTAGACCCCTCAGTGACACGCTCAACCCAAACAAAAATTCTCCTGCCTCCTTCCCACCCCCAAGATGGTCCCCATCTCAACAAATGTCAACCCCATCCTTCCCGTTCTCCCAGCGCAGAGGCCGGGAGTCAGCGAGCCTTAGGAGCACGTGCTCTGGGCCGAACCCAACTCCGTTATTTATACTTAGTGACTGCATGGCCTTGGACGAGTTCGGGCTCTTAGGAGAAAAACGGAAGCGCTCGTCACACGGTGAGAACTGAGTTACTGTTGTTCTGAGCCCCTCGTTGCCCAGTTCCCACCTGTAAGTCCTGTCGGCAATTCCACCATCACAACAGCCTCCACCCGTCCACACGTGTCCGCCTCCACCACCACCACCCTCACCCGAGCCCCGAGTCCCCCAACCATTACCGCTGCCTTACGAATTTTCTCCGTTTCTCTTCTTACTCCACGACCCATTCTCCACATGGCCAGCCAAAGGCATCCCCTCTAAACAGGAGCAGATGGGGCTCCTCCGCTTAAAACCCTCCAATTTCTTCCCTTAGGAGAACTAAGATAAAACCCAAACTCCTTACCTTGGTCTCCAATGTCCTACCCATCGGTGGCTCACAAACCTAGTCACATATTAGAATGAGCTATGCAGCGTTAAGGATTACTAATGCTTCAGCTCCAGCCTGGACCCACTAAGTCAGAATCTCAAGGGGTGAAGTCCATCAAAAAATTAAAACCCTCTAGGTGATGCCCGCGCACAGCCAGGGCCGAAAAGCGCTGCCCTCCAGGACCCGGCCCTACCTGCTCTTGCAGCCAGGCCCATGTCCTCACTGCGTCCCTGCCGCCTGCCGCCCTCTTTCCCCTGGTCGCTCCAAGTCTGTCTGTGCCTTCGGGAGTTTGCACCAGGTATTCTTCCTGCCAGAAAGCTCTCCCTGCCCACCAGTCTCAGCCTAAATACTAGCTCCTTTATGAGACCCTTTCTGACAGCCAATCTGAAATAAATCACCAGACAGCACCTTCATTTTTAGCGAAGCACTTAAATGTATTCATTTTCTTGTTCGTTTTTATTGCTTTTCTTTCCCCACTAAAATTTAAGCTCCAGGGGAATTTACATGATTGCGCACTGCTATGCCTGCAGGATGCAGAAATCAAGCAAAACAGGGAGTGTTCAAGAAGTACCTGCTGAATGAAGGAAGAAACAAACAGGCATGGCTGGGAACCGCTGCCTCAAGGCTGTCTGCCACAGCGTAGGAGTGATTTTTATTTCCCTTTTGTTTTAGAGGCTATTCCCTCCAGCAAGGCTGGGCCCTAGCACTGCAGCTCACTTCTTCTGTAAAGCAGCGGAAGGACAGAGTCTGTGTCCACCTGAGACCTACAGGTCACCCCAAACCCTACCCAAACCATTTATTCTACGTCCCTGCCCTTGCCCTCCCTCTGACTTTTTCACCAGAACTGTCAACAAATGCAAATTGACTCAGTTAAATGAAACTTAATTTAGTTTCCACACCAAGGCTGCTGCAGGCAGGTTAACAAAGAAAAGTGACTTGGGGGTAATGAACAGCAGAAGACAAAGGAGAAGAATATCCATCTGCCAGGTCACCAATTTTATTTGGAGCTTTCCAATATGAAGCTGGACACTTCAAGCGATCGCTAAATTGAACATGAAACACTTCCCAAATAGATAAACACAGAACAACTATGCGGTTCCCAAGACTGCCCCTTAGGAAGAGGCAGGTACCGCTTTCCATCCAGAAGCGAGGTACTACCTTTGGGATCTCTCCTTTCATACCCGGGGGCAGCCGCAGGACCCAGAAGTTCCTGTTTCTCAGCAGGTTCTCCAAGTTCTCCAGCCGCCGCTGCAGCAGCCCGTACTCCTGCAGCAGCGTCCCCAGCACGGCCCACTTGCCCTCCAGCTGGTTCCCAAGGTCAGCCACTGTCTTCTCGCAGCTGGCCAGCTTCTTCTCGGCCGTCCCCGTCCGTCCTTCCAGGTGCAGGAGTCGCCGGCTGTGCACCTCTACCTTCCTCTCGATGGCCTGCACGGCCGCCACCACCGTCCACAGGGAGATGGCCGCAGTCTGCAGGTGGGCCTCGTTTGCTGCTGGGGGCGTGGGAAGGGGAAGGGGCTGCAGGGAGGCGAGGCATTCGGAGTCCCACTCGGAAGTCTGGGTGCAGTGGGGAAACAAGAAAGACACCGAGGGTTAGCAGGAGCCTTAATCCAGACTCGGGCGAGATAAGGGCTGCCTAACCGCGCACCGGAGATTCGTCTACCCCCAGTTTTAGCAGGGCCTGCATCCACCTCGCCTTCATGGAGCTCCTCGACACCAAAGCCAAGGGAACCGCTATGGTGGGTCGGGGATGGGTGAGCTTAAGCCAGCAAGTGAAACTGGACCAAGAGCCAGCCTGGCACGTTCCCTAGACGCAAGCTCTGCTGGCCAGCGGGCCCCAGGCTCCAGCCGCCGCCGCCTCGGCCTGTGGGAAAGGCCTCCGTGCCCAGCAGCGGCCCAGGGTTCCCCAGCGCAGCGCGCTGATAAGTCCCTGACAGGCTTAAGCTCTGGCCGCCCCTGCTTACCAACCACGACCGTGTCACTCAGGAGCAGCCAGGGAAGCTCTGAAGGCTGAGTCGGAGGGCTGCAGAGCAGAAGGCAGGACAGACGTGTTTGTTCTCGCACTGCGCCACTGCACTGGGCAGACTCGGGCCAACGGGGGCTGTTTAGGGGCCAACCTTGGCCTGTGTAAGTAACTTCCGAACTAGGTCTTTAAAGGAGATAACAGGCTGTCCCACCACTGGGCACGCTCTGAAACGGTATGCTAAAAAAGCAGCGGAATTCCCACACACACCGGAGGGTGGCCGGGCATCACAGAGCTGTCGGCCACTGCGGTGACCGGCTCTCCGGCCCAGCTCGCCTCCGACCTTACTCTCTCTTCAGCTGCTCTGCACCCCCACTAAGCCCGACCACTCGTTCCGGGCTGCTGGGGTCAGCCTGCCCCACGCGCTGCTCCCTGGGGCGCTGCCCGCTGGGCTGCCCGCCCGCACGCACACCGCTCCCAGCCAAGCGCCGGGCGCGAACGGGGCCCCCGGTCCTGGTTCTCTGCCCCTGGGAGCCCCACAGCCAGGCGCACTGGAGCTGGGGCGGGAAACCCCAACGCCTCCGAGCTGCGCGGGGCCTCCAGCCTCCCGGTGCCCCCCGCGCCCCCCCCACCGCACCCCTCGCCAGGCTGCACCCCCCAAGCCCTCTCCTCACCCGCTGTGCCTGAGAATCATCTGGATGTCGCATTAAAACGCAGACGGGGACCCACCCAGCGCTTTAACCAGCTCCCGGGGATGCCGAGAAGGGGCGACGGGCTGTCCGAGGACACGGAGAAGAGAGGACGGGGACCGACCAACACTGTCCCAACCGCTTCTTCCCACTCCTCCCCGCTCAGACTCGCTCAGAACTTAACCCGCGCGCTCTCCTTTCCCTCCCACGGGAAGCCGGGGCGCCCCACTGGACGACCCCCCACGCGCGCCCCGGGCGCCCGCTCCCCCCCCCGGTCTGTGGGGCATGGTTCTCCTGTCCGCTCCCGTTTCCACGGTCAGCATGTCAGTCTCTCCCGGCTCTTCCGCCGCAGACGGCCCCGCACTGCCCCGCACTGCCCCGCACTGGGGCCACCGTGGCTCCTGAGCGCTGCAAACGTGTTTGTTTTGACTGACACGTGCTGTATCAAATACCCAGCAGCCCTCGCGGTGCGGCCCACCCGAGCGCCGGCCTGCGAACCACAGGGCCGCGGGTTCGATCCCCAGTCGGGGCACAGGCCTGGCTTGCGGGCCGGGTTGGCGGCGCGCGAGAGGCAACCGCACACTGACGCTTCCCTCCTCCTGCCCCTCCCTTGCCCTAAAAATAAACACATCAAATCTGAAAAGAAAAACACTCGTCGGGTTTTGAAGACGTGCTATGGCGGAGAGATGCAAACCTCGGCTCCTGTCCTTAATCCTGACCACGCGCTGACACAGTTTGCAGACGCGAGCTTAAATAAAAGCGGTCATTACGATAAATGGCACCCGGGGGGCCGCGAGCAAACGTCACGTGACACGCGTGGCTTCCGTCCCACTTCCATCGCCAGCGCCGGCCCGTGCCCACCTCGCCCGCGGTCCTTTCGGGACTCGAGAAGGCGGCCCCGCTGCGCAGTCCGCACCCCACCGCGCCTGCCCCCCGCCTCCCGCGCAGCTCCTCCGTGGCCGTCACGCCAAAGCCTCCGAGTGGGCCAACCCCAGGCCGCACTTCCCGGCCCGCGTCGCCTGTGCAGCCCCCGCTCGCGCCCCTGGGTCCGCTGTGCACGCACCGGTCGGTGCCCTCGCGGCCCCCGCCGTCCACGTCCCTGCGCCAGTCAACACGGCAGGGAAGCCCGCCCGGGCACCGACGGGGGGCGGGGGCTCCCCGTGTGCGCCCCCGCGGGCCTTCGCGCGCCTGCCACCGTCACGCCGCGTCCGTGGCTGCGCGGCGCCCAGGCGGCCCGCACCGAGCGCGGTTCCTGCCCGCAGCCGCGGGGTGGTCGGCGACAGCGCACTCGCGGGCACCCCTCGACGGGCTGCGCAGCCCGCGGCCTCGGGACGCCGGAGGGGACCATCCCGCCCAGGCTCGCGCTGGCCGTCGGGGTCCCACCCGACACCCAGGCCCCTCGCCGGACGGCGGGCCCCGGGGGCGCCAGGGCTCGGGGGCTCGGACTGCGCCCCGCGCCTGACAGGCCCGGCTTCCCGCCCTGTCCCCCTCCCCGCGGGCCCAGGGCCACGGCCCGAGACGCCCAGACCCTGCCGGGCGCGCAGCCCTCGCCGCGCGGGCCGCCCTTACCGGAGCCGGGGCCGCCTCGGCCATGGCCCTGCGCTGTCCCGCCCGGCCCGCGGTAGTCGCCGCCGCACGGTCCCACACAGGCGGCACCCGCCCGGCCTGCCTTCCGGGCCCGGCTGCTGGGGGCGAGAGGACGCGGCCGAGGCGGGGGCGACCGGGCGGACGGGCTCGAGGGACGCGGAGCTCTGCGGCGCTCGGTCCGCAGCGGCCCCTCAGCTGGCGCTTTGTGGCCACCGAGCGCACGCCAGGCCCGGCCGCTGCCTAGACGCGCCGCCCGCCCGCCCGGCCGCCCGCCCTCCGCGCAGCGCGCCCCCTGCCGGCCCGGCGGACGCTGCGCGGGGCGGCGGGGCCGGGCGGCGCGTGCGCGGGGGTGGCACCAGGAAACAAGTGTATTGTTTTCTCCCACCTGCGCTTGCTCTGCAGGCTGCCGCTTGGGGTCCAGCCGCAACCGGAGCCCATCTGGGGAGTGTTTTCTTCCGGGAGGCCCCGTTGCAGGCACCGCCTGGGGGGCGGCGCTGCGGCGGGAGGCAGCCCGAGTCAGGAGGGTGGGGCGATCGAAGCGGGGGCGCCGGGTGCCAGCGAGCTGCGGGCGAGAGTGCGGGCCACGGGGGCACACGGCTGCGCTGAGGAGGGCGTTCGGCACCGGCAGGAACTGCACAGATGAAGCAGTGCGCGCGCCACGTGGTCCGTCTCAGGGCCAGAACTTACTGTGCCGTTGTCCTTACCGCCGGACCGCGGAGGGTACGGTTCGCTGGGTCTGTGCTAACGGACAGGAAAGCAGCTCCTCCGTGTTCTCTACGGAGGCTGTGAGTTTCAGGGTGACGACCACTCACCCGGCGTTTCCAGCACAGTTCTCATCTCAGACCAGCTGAACATGAATCCACGTCCTCCTGAACCTGCGCGTCAACAGCTGAATCAAGCCCGTGTCCCCAACTGTCAAAAGACATAGATCAAAAGTCTGAGAGCCATCCTGTTGGGGCCCCGGCTTACTGAGCTGTTTTTAGACAGTAGCCACACCTGCGGCATGTGAGCGGAGATCTCCCTGAATACATATTTTTGTCAAATGGAATGCGTGGCCATTAAAAATTGCAATTCTGAGCCCTGGATGCTGTGGCTCAGTGGACTGAGCATCGGCCTGCGAGCCAAGTGTCGCTGGTTCGATTCCCAGTCAGGGCACATGACTAGGTTGCACATCAGGTCCCCAGTTAGGGGTGTGAGTGAGAGGCAACCACACAGTAAAAAGAAAAAAAGAAAAAAGAAAAAAAAATTGCAATTCTGTGTATCAGAATATCACCATGACAGAATTAACTTCTAGAAAGAAAGAAAGAAAAGGGGGGGGGGGAGTCTGATTTTTCCTAGAAAGAAAATTGATTTTTATGATTTTATTATTTAAAATGTATATAGTCAACTGCTGGATACCTCTGTGGCCGTTAAACGGGGACATCACTAAATAAGATACTTGCAACTAGCTTCCTGGGCCAGCAAGGCTAGTTCTGCCAGGACAATAGGGTGACACTGCCACCAGTTTATTAAATGGTCCTTCCTCTAATAGGAACTGTTAGGTCCCCCGAGAGTGAAAGGAGAAATGACAGGAGAACCCATGAATTTAAAAAGGATGAACTTGGCCAGCTGCGGCAGGTGGGCTGAGACCTGAGGTGTGAGGAGTGAACAAAAGTAAGGAAGGGGTTTTTAAAGGGGATAAGGGGAGAGGGTGTGCAAGGGCCTCTGTAGATGGTTTGGGGGGAGTTGGCTCTGAGAACAGAGAGGCTTACTAAAACAGGAAATTTACCTAATTCTTTCCGGCAGGCTAAGTAAGACATCTTTGAAGGACACAGGCCTCACCAGCAGGCTAAGATATCTTAGTAACAGGCAGTTACTAACATCCGCAGTTACTGAGGGGGTAGCAGATTTAACGGGGCTTGCTAAAACGGTACCAGAATTCCCGGAACCCAGGGTTTAAGCCCGAGTGGAACTTATTAAGGTAAAGACTTGACTCCTTTTTAATTCTTGGTCTCGAAAATTTTTTGGGTGGTGATGGCGTTTCATTGAAGCAATTTCACAGACGGAAGTCTTGTGCCCTGTTTCAAGAAGATACCTATTTTCAGAAGTAGCTTTAAGATTGTTGCGCTCATACTTTTTATTCCCAACTTCTAATATCTTTGTTCTTGCCGCTATACACAATCAGTAGGGGAAGAGTTTGTCCTTACAGTTTGGACCTGGGAATGTGACAACGGAGCAGTTTAACTGGTTTTCAAGTTAAGAAAATAATTGAAGATTTCACCTGCACCTCAGCTTGCCTTGTAGGCACACCAGTTGTAGCACCTTCAGTGGGACAGAATCAAAGGGAAATCTTTTCAGTGGGAATCATGTAAGCACATCAGTTTATTCAGCAAGTTCCTATAAACTGCTCTTTCTGCAGGCAACTATGGGTTATTAGTAGGTCTTACTATGCAATGTTCCCTGGGAAACACAAAATTAAGGTTTTCTTTGTTCTATAAGCCTTTGAAGGACCTAAGAGCTCCTGTTCCATCTTGTTTAAATATCTTGTATATGTACACAAGACAAATTCAAAATCTATTGTGTATCATAATTTGTTATTGGCGGAAGGGGTCGACAATCTTTCTGCTTGCAGCCAATCATTTTATATTACATCTTTTTAAAAACTTATTTATTGTTTTTCTATTACAGTCATCCCACTTTTTCCCCCATTATATTACATCTTTTAAAGCTATATTCATTCCTGAATATTAAACTAAGGGGTGTCAACAAATAATAGTATGCTTGTGCTCATAGCCTTCACTATTATTGGGTCCACAGTCAATGGTCATTTCATGAATTTCTCATCACTGATTTTACATCCCATAAATACTACTTGAAGTCAGCTTCACTCTGTGTGTGGGACCTAGGAATCTTTCATCAAGTAAGGAAAGCAGAAATATGGTTGAATTAATCATCACTCCTCTATGTTATCAACCCTAAAGAATTAAGGTTAATTCTTTGGGTCCAAATGTCACATATACCATACAGTGTGGCAGCATGTTTAATAATCTCATTAATTTTTTCGTGCAAAGCAAAATATATAGGAAAACGTTTTTAGGAATTTTTCTAAAGGAAATCAATATTTAGAATTCATAGCTTGGGTAAACCTCAAAAAAATATTTTTCTTCAGCTGCTGAAAATGGTAATCAGTCTATCGCAATTATTTCTACAAGCTTAAAAAAAATTAGATCCCAAACCGTGAGGCATTGTCTTACTAAAATTATCCTTGTAAAGTTAGCTGTTTAGAGAGAACAAAGGTATTTGGGGTGTCTCATTTCATCTAAGCTTTCAACTTTTTTTCATGCTCTCCATATTTTTAATCATGTTTCCATCAAAGATGATTTGTCATACATGTGTTATATAGTACATGAGTATTTTTTCCCTTGTGAAACATTGAAATAGCCATGTTGATACTGTGCTTTTAATTTGTCCTCCTGATACGTAAAAAATCACCAAATAGGGCTTTTCTTTTTTAAGATTCACAGACTAAATAGAATTAAATAATTAAATATCAGTTTCTAAAAACTATTTTATTTAGTGTTAGGAATGCAATTGAACCAAATTATTCTACAGTAATTAGAGTTATGATGTAATATAACCTTTATTATTTTTCCCTGTGGTAATACTTATATTTTTATAAACATCTGTAGACTCAAAGAAGCTCTAACATTCTTTCTAAAGTTATCTGGATAACATTCTCTCAATACCACATTAACTGTTCATATATTTACTTAACTATTTGAAAGTTCTCATTTATTCCACAGAACCAACACCTTTCATAACCTTCAATAATTATTGTAGCATTTTACTTTTGCAGTGTTAAAAATACAATCATATACACTTCAAAAGACTGTTAGCATTTCAACATATAAAGTCCATCATCAGATTCTGTGCTTCAGGTTACCGCTAGAACTCAGAACCCATAAACCGGAAAGGAGGTTTCCAGAGATTACCCATCGCTACGGATGACGTGCCGTGTTTCTGTTACTGCAGATTGCTGCACTGATGGGATATGATGGACGTCTACCCCGTTGCAGTTGTTCCTCATGTTCAGGTCTAAGATGACAGGAAGGACATTCCGCTTTGCAAAGGCCAGGGCTGAAGCCACAGAGCAGCAGCAGCATTTGGCCAAACATGGAGCCGGAGGCAAAGGTCAGCACCCGCGCACGCGGTTCTCACCAAGGCAAACCTGCAGCCCTGGCCACTGTGCCAGGACCCCTTACTAGGACTGCAGACGGAATGTTCTATGTGGTCTTTGTCCATCGAGGCTGAAATGATGGATGCTACTTTTTAATTTTTAAAATACTTTTATATTTATGTGATGTAGATAGGCTGAACATTTTTGGATTTTTACTACCAATGGCCACCAAAATTCTGAGATGGACGCATTTACTTTTTCTTTTCGTCTGTCTCCATTCACATTTATTATCCTTTTCCTGCGCTTTGCTCCCCACAGCCCTTGTCCGCAGGTTCCCCACTGCGCTGGCAGGCACCTCTCTCTGCCTACCTTGGGGTCTCCTTGGCTCTCTTCTCTCCAGTCTTATTTACTCTCGCGGCCTGATCTTGGTCCCGTGTACTTCCCTGCAAGTTATTCAGCGTAAAGCCAGCATATTAGGCAAAAACCGTATGGTGTCAACATTATCTTGAACATCTCTTAGCCTGCTCCGCAGGTACAGTGCACATGGTTTTATATAACTCGGTACAGCAATTCTTAGACACACCAATGTCTTAGATATGGACGGTAAGGTTCCAAGGGTCCAAATGACTTTCCCGGTGTCTCAAAGATGGCAGGTGTGCAGGTGTTAGACACAATATCCAAACCCATGTCCTCCTCCCTATAAAGCTCAGGCTCTTCCCACCGTAGCTCACTTCCTTGTGGGTTAGGACTTCCTGAGTCAGCCAGAAAAAACTCTGGGCAGATGGGAGGTGTTTACTGTTGGTTCTGGAAGACTTCAAGCTTGGGGCAGGATTCTTGTGTGACCACATGGGGAAATACCTTCCTTACCGGTGGAAACCATGGGGCTGACCTGGTGTGGATGGTTCCGGGAGCTAAGCAGAATCTTAAAAATAGCTGCCTCCATCCCAATTCGCAATTTCTTCTCCTCCGAAAGCATGGAAGGCACGTGCAGAGAGACCAGGCTGCCATTTACACACGAAATGTGGAACCCGCAGGGGGGGTCTTTGAGGTGCTTACCTTTCTGGTCCCTTGGAAATATCAAGTATCAAGCAAAAGGAATTATAAACCCAGAAACTTAATTAGGCTGAAAATTAATTACTCAAGGAAAAAAAAAAAACCAGTGATTCCACTTTCGGGAATATATCCAAAGAAACCCAAAACACCAGTTCTAAAGAATATATGCACATATATGCATCTCTGTGTTCACTGCAACATTATTTACAATCGCCAAGATCTGGAAGCAGCCCAAGTGCCCATCAGTAGGTGCGTGGGTAAAAAAGCTGCGGTACATTTACATATTGGAATACTACTCGGCCACAAAAATGAATGAGCTCTTACCCTTTGCGGCAGCATGGGTGGAACTAGAGGGTATTATGCTAAGTGAAATAAGTCAGACAAGGACAAATCTAAAGAACAAAATAAACAAAGAATTAAATAGAAACAGACTCGTAGATACCGAGAACAGACTGATGGCTGCCAGAAGGGAGTGGGGGGCTGGGTGAGAAAGGGGAGGGATTCAGAAGTACAGACTGATGGTTACAAAGCAGTCACAGGGCTGTAAAGTACAGCCTAGGAAACAGAGCCAATAATATTGTAATAACTAGGTACGGTGCCAGGTGAGTACTTGAAGCGGTTGGGGGACCCCTCTGTAAAGTATACGGTTTCCTAATCACTATTCTGTACACCTGAAACTAATACAGAATAATATTGAATGCAAACTGTAATTAAATATATATATATATGAAATAAAAACATTCCCCCACCTTTGAAGAAGCAGGAGCAGCTTTGGGAGAAACAGCCACAGGACACAAGGACAATGGACACGTGGCGATGAGAACGACATGCTCCTTGGCAGGAAGAGAGGGAGGCTCCGGAGAGCCGCAGTCACACTGAGGAAGTCCTGAGCCCTCCGGACGCCCCTAAAGAGGAAGGGGCTCCAGCGGCTTTGAAGGCTCACAAGCAGCAGTCAAGGGCCTCGAGCGCATCCCACTGCGGCAGAGCACAGGGCGCCCGAGGGGTGCATGGGATATTGGAATCGTCCGCACTCCTATGAGCTGGGAGGGAAGTAAGCAGAGTTAAGTGTTCTAGGAGGCCTGTGTTATCTGAGAGGAGGGTAAAGTCGTTGGTCAACCACAGCCTTATGGACTTTCTAGTATAACCACGAAAACAGAATAGCATTTATATTTTCAAAGTAGTAGTGGAGAATGATAATGTCATAAAGAAATCTCAATTAATCGAATTAAAACAGAAAGAGAGAAAAAACATGTCATAAAGACCGAAAGCACAAAATAAGGTGGAAGATGTGAGTACAAATCCATCAGCAATTACATTAGAAGTAAATAAATGCCCCAGATTAGAAGACAGAGATTGTCCTATTGGGTTAAGACGTCACTAACTATATTCTATTTATAAGAGACACAGCTAAACACAATCTTGATACCAAAACTCAACAAGGACAGTACAAAAAAGATGTACAGCCAATCCGACTTGTAACAGAGATACAAAATTAGATAAATTATGATCTCACTAAATACACAAGGGTGGGCAAAAATAGGTTTAAAGTTGTTCGTATGGAAATAATACAATAATTAATACATAATAATGCAAGAATAAACTGAGCCCTGGTCAGTTATCTCAGTTGGTTAGAGCGTTGTCCCAATACACTGAGGTTGCAGGTTCGATCTCCGGTTCAGGGCACATACAGGAATCAACCAGATGCCCTTGCTGGTGTGGTCAAGTGGATTGAGTGCTGGCCTGCAAACCAAAAGCCGCTGGTTCGATTCCCATTCAGGATACATGCCTGGGTTGCGGGCCAAGTCCCCAGTGGGGGGCACACAAGAGGCAACCACACATTGATTAAAAAAAAAAAAAATTCAACCAATGAATGCATAACTAAGTGGAACAACAAATCGATGTTTCTCTCTCTCTCTCTTTTCTTCGCTCTAAAATCAATAAGTTAAAAAATGTAGAAAAAGAATAAACTCTGTTTTGTGTACTCATAACCATAAATCTACTTTTGTCCCACTCTGTATAAAAATGATGGAACTTCATGACCAGGTTTGATTTACATCTAGAATACAAAGTGTGTTTAATTTTACAAAAAGCAATACATGTAATTCACCCTTTCATGGACTAAAGGAGGAAGAGTATATGGTTATCTCAAGCTTTAAAAAGTTGGTTTTTTTAAGCTCTGGTTGGTGTGGCTCAGTACATTGAGCCCCAGCCTGCAAGCCAGGGGGTTGCTGGTTCAATTCCCAGTCAGGGCACATGCCTGGGTTTCAAGCCGGGTCCCCGGTTGGGGATGTGTGAGAGGCAGCCATGCATTGATATTTTTCTCCCTCTCTTTCTCCCTCCCTTCCTGACTCTCTAAAAATAAATAAACAAAAAAAAAATTTTTTTTAAAGGTGTTTTTTGAGAAAATTCTGTATCAATCCATGATAACATGATAATTTTATTTTTGCAAACCAGAAGGAAAATTCCTTAATTTGGTCAAGACCATTTACAAGAAGTATAATCCACAACATGTCCTTAATGGTGAAATCAAAACGAGACAATGCCCACTGTCAACGCCTCTATTCAACATTATACTGGAGGTCCTCGTTAGCACAATAAGGTGAGAAACGGAAACAAAATATATAAGGATTGGATAAAAAAAATAAAATGGTGAAATTTTTTAGACAATATGATCACACACATAAGAAATCTAAAAGAACCAACAAATAAATTACTAGAATTAATGAGTGTTTAGCAAGACTGCTCGCATAAACCATGCATTCCCTCACTGCCTTCAGTTTGGCAAAACCACCTTTAAAATGATACCCCAGCTCTGACTGGCCTGGCTCAGTTGCTCAAGTGTCATCCTACATAGCAAAGGTTGCCAGTTCGATTCCCAGTCAGGGCACGAAACTGATATGTCTCTCCTACTGATGTTTCCCTCCCTCTCTTTCGCCTCCCTCTTCTCCCTTCTAAAAAAAAATAATAATAAATATAAAAATAAAATAAATGGTACCCTAGATATTTTTGTGTGTAAATTTTGACAGTCTAAATTAATAAATATCTTTACCCTCCTCCCAAATTACATTTAACTCTTATGATCCCGTTCCTTATTTGTTACTAACCAGTATTTTAGTTCTATCTTTTTTCCCCCACAGCATAATGAATTTTAACGTCTCCTCGGAGGAGGGGAGGTTAAGCTGCGTATTTTTGGAGACAACCTGAACGTGGTCTGGCATCTTGGTACAGAAATGATTTGGCCCATCGCTCTCCTGGGCTCAAGATAACAAAGCACGTAAAGTTGGCTCAGCCGCTCCGGGCGGGGGCAGAAGGTGAACAGGGAGGTGGTTTCGGGCAGAGAAGCAGAGCACCGGGGTGAGCTCCAGTTCTTGCAGACAGAGGCAGTGGGTGGACGTGGGGACAGCCAAGGGCAGCCTGATGCTCAGGCTGGGTCAGGCCGCTGTGGTGGCCTCTGTCTGCCTGGTTCACCAGCTAATGGCTCTGGAAGCGCAGCTGGATCTCCCTCTGGGCCCCCTCCTCCAAGTCACTGGTGTGGGTGACGTTCCTGCTGATGTGGAAGCTGGAGTCTCCTCGAATGGTCGGGGGGCGGCCTCAGCTGAGTCGGCGTGTCCTGCCATGGCCCTTGATGCACAGACATGCTGGGGCCTTCCCAGACCACGGCCACAACGGGGCCGGAGTGCATGTGGCTGACGAGGGCTGGATAGAAGGGCTTCCTCTGCAGGTCTGGCTAGTGCTCAGCAAGGACACTCTCTGACACCGAGTTGGGGTGCCCAAGCAGGCTGCGGACCCAGTGGGCCTCACAACAGCCTCCGTAGCGTGCCATGCCCTACAAGGCTGCTCGTGCTGGTGGCCGCGGGCACTGGCTGAGCATTGGAGGAGTGGGCAGGCCAGTTCCTTCTTTTAAAAAAAACCTGTAAATTAGATATTGATACTGTGTTATTTGGTCAATGATTTTTTTATTTACTTACATATCTTATAATTTCCATGTTTGACTTTCCTTCTTGTATCTCAGACCTCCACGTGAGATCATTTTTCTTTTCTTCAAAGTGTATACTTAAATTTTTCTTTAGTGAGGGTCTGTTGGTGATCAACTCTCTGAGTTTTTATCTGTCTTTGAAGAACAGTTTAGCTGGGAATAGAATTCAGGGCTGACTCTTATTTCCTCTCAATATACGGAATGTGTCATTACGCCATCTTCTGCATCCTTTGCCACTGTTGAGAAGTGGACCGCAGGCCAACTATGGTCCCTTTACAGGTGATCTCAGGTTTCCCTCTGGCTCCCCGGGAAGGCCAAAGTCCTGGTCTCAGCCAGGACATCAAATTCACATTGGAGAGCCGGGACCAGGTGAGGGGAGAGTGGGAAGATCAGAGGAATGGGACAAACATGTGACCTGAGCAGAGTAGCCCTGTGCTGCGTGGGAAGGGTCTCCTCTGCTTCCTCACCCTCTGCAGGAAGACTCAGAGGCCAGATTCAGCAAGAGGAGAGAACACTGGAACTCCTTCATGACCTTTACAGGCTAAAATGCTAGGGGGCACCCGGATTTGAACCGGGGACCTCTTGATCTGCAGTCAAATGCTCTGCCCCTGAGCTATACCCCCTGCCATACCAGTGAGGCTCAATGAACACCCTTTCCCTGTGCAGCCACACCCAGAGCCCAGAGCTTCTGCCCCAGATGCCCCTTCGCGTGGCTTGGCTGAGTTGCCAGACCTGCTTTGCTGCTAACTCATCCCCCCCTCATTGGAAGCAGCACCAGGCTCCCTCCTTCCACAGCTCCACACCCTCTCCACCGTCAGACCCTGGAGGAGGGCAGTAACCTGGGGAGCACCCCTGACACCCGGAAGGACCTAGAGTCACATCTGTGTAGTGGCTTTTGTGCTCAGCGCTGGAAAACAGACTCAAAGTCCCCATGGCCAGACTGAGCATGGAGCACCCCAAAGACAGGACACATGTGACTGGACACAGATGGGAGCGCTCTGCACGACGCCACACGGGAGGACGCAGCTGAGCCCTCTCCCGGGCCCCAGATCCCCACACCGCCAACCTTCACCTGCTGGGGAGATGGAGAAACGTCAGTCCCTAGGCCCAGGTCCACCTTCCTGGGCTCTGCTCTGCGGAGCTGGGTCGGGGTCTCTGGGAACCACGCTTCTCCTTGGCCAGGCGGCCCCCTGGTCGGTCCTGCCCACAGGGTTCCAGAAGGAGAAGGAGGCACTTGTTCCTTCCTGCCTGCTCTGGGGTCCTGTCAGTGTCACCTGGCAGTGAGAGTCCCTCCCAGTAGCAAGAGTGACGGCCACGTGCAGTTCGGTGCTCACAGGTCCAGCTTTATCATGACTCTTCAGGGACAGCAGCACCCCTTAGAGATCCAAGTCCCTGATCCCCAGGGGCGCTCCCCAAGCTTGTGAGATTGAACGAGTTCGTCCCCTCCTGCGTGTCCCCAGCCCTGGAGTGGTGGCTGCTTCTGCAGTAATGACCTCCATGATGTAAGGTACAGAGAAACTGGTGACTCTCAAACCAGAGTAGGAAATAATTAGCAGCAAAGAACAAATGTAATTAAATCTTGAATTTGGGGGTCTCTGAGTCAGAGTCAACAGTATTAGCTTACCCAGAAGTCAGGAAGTGATGTTTCTGCAGCTCAGTGCAAATGCCTCTGGGATGGAAGGGGGAAGCTATTCATCACCAAACACCGGGAAATGGGAAAATGTAGCCAGACAGCTCCGCAAATAATTTAGGAGATTACTACCCTCAGTTAATTTAGTGAATGGCGTTAGATTGTAACTCTGGAGTATCCAAGCATGGAGAAATGGAGGAGGAAGGGGAAGTGGGAGCTGGGGGTGGGACTACTTGTGTAGTATAAAACCAGCTTGCTTGGTCTATTTGTGTGTGCACCCAGCTCTGCAGACCTGTGAATAAACAAAGCCTTAGCTACTGCTGAAGTCCGGTGTCCTGGTGTTTTTGTGTTTCTCGCAATGACACTTGATCTTCCTTCCTGCCCTTTCAGTTCTCTTTCCTGGTTGTTATGGGTTGAATTGTGTGCCCCCCATGAAGTGTTGAATTCCTAGCCCCCAGTGTGCAGGAATGTGTCCTTGGCCAGGTAAGCTCAGTTGGCAGTGTCATCCCGATGCCCCAAGGTTGGGGGTTTGATCGCCAGTCTGGGTGCATACAAGAAGCATCAATGAATGTGTCACTAGGACAACGATAAATCTCTCTCTCTCCCTCTGTCTTTCGGGTCAGGGTTAATAATAATTTTAAAAAGCTGGAATTTGTTAATATGAGACAGCCATGGTGTAGTATGGGTCTTCAGTCCAATGTGACTGGTGTCATACGAAGAGACTCACAGGCAGAAGACAGCCATGTGGAGACTGAGGCAGAGACTGGGTGACGCACCTGGCAGCCAAGGAAGGCCAAGGATCACCAACAACCTCCAGAAGCCGGAGGCAAGGAAGGACCCGCCTCTGGAGCCTTCGGAGAGAGCACGGCCCGTCTGACCCCTGGATTTCAGACCCTGGCATCCGGAATTGTGTGGCAATAAATTGCCGTTCTTATGTCACCCGTGCTGTGGCACCTGTCACAGAAGCTATAGGAGATGGGTGTACCGGTTAACGAGAACTTACATCACATTCTGTTAACAGAACTGGCTCAGATTGTGTCTCTGGACTGGCCCCTGGATGATACTCAAAGTGGTACATTGGGGTCCCAGGAAACAGACCCTCAATGAGGGCTTGGGGATGGACTGGGTCTGCCCCTTGGTCTTCAAGGCTGTGCCCAGTGTCTGACTGGATCCTGAATCAGAAAGGATGGCTGTGAAGACACCGTTTCATCGGCTCCAGCCAGCAGCCTCCTGTGTGGGGACTAGCGTATGGTCTCCACAGAACTTTGTCAATTCAGCTCAAGGAGGAAAAAGACTCTCAAAGGGGGCACCCGGATTTGAACCGGGGACCTCTTGATCTGCAGTCAAATGCTCTACCCCTGAGCTATACCCCCTCTTATTAACAATGGTGTGTGATTAATCAACTTCTTTACACTTCCACTCACACACAGGCTGCTGATTCTGACTCAGCAGAGAGCTGCTAGGCCTGCGCAACTGTACAGGCATCTCTTACACCATAACTCTCATTCTTTTTCAAAATGGCACCCTCCCTTGTTGGCACCTTCTTGGAAGGTCACTAAAAGTTCCACTACACAACTCAAAAGGTTTGCCTCTTAGGGTGCTCTATCAAGATCCAGAGGTGGCTGTCACAAGGCAGTTTCATTTACTTTCAGCCAGTTAAGGACACACATCCAAAGCCTTGCCACCCCCCACCCCAGCTATTTGGTCAATTACATGTTGATTTCCTCTTTGCAGTTTGCTACTTTCATGTGGTTGCGTTTCAGTCAGCTCATCCTGTTTACTGCTGCATCTGCAAAATACTGGGCTATATTTTAACATTTAGCAAGAAATAACATTCAGAACTGCCCAGGCTAGACACCCTGGTCCTATCCAACCTTCCATTTGAGACAGGACAGTCTGTGCCAGGGTTGGTCTATCAGGCAGAGGATGCGACCCAGAGGCAAGTGGATCTTCACTGAGCAGACTGGACTGTCCATTGCCTGCTTCCCAGCTGAAATCACTTTCAAGTCAGCATAGTGTGGGACTGTGAGAAACGCTCACAACAAAAACTAGGACACAGGACGTGAGCAGTAAAGCGAGGCCTTTATTCACGAGTCTGCAGAGCTGGGCGCACCCTCACAGCCAGGAGAATGTGCGCACCAAGCAGACAAAGATGGCTGGTTTTATAGTCTTGGCTTCCCCACCCTGAAATTGCCACCCTAAAGTGATTAGCTTCCTCATCCTGAAATTGCCACAGCAAAGCAAAATTGACCAGCCTCCTCGCCCTAAAGTGAGAGCATCAGCTCCCCCTCCTCTCTCCTCCTTCCCCGTTTCTCCATTACTGGTTACTCCCGAGTTACAATCTAACATGTTCATCTAAATGCCCCTATTGTGATTTGTGAATATGCTAATGCTGTCAACTCCCTTCTCAGAGATCCTCTAATTACATTTGCCCTTAAGACCCTTTAATTACATTTGCCCTTTGTTACTAATGACTTTCTACTGGTTTGAGAGTCACTATGTCCTTGTTTCTAACAGGACCAAGATGACCTTGGCTCCCAGCTCCCCTCCAGACTCTGCATCTGTTTCAGGCATTTGAACTTCAGTTTTTATTTCAGCTTTCTGTCCTGTGTATCCTGCCCTCGCTGCTCCCTGCCCCTTCCCGTCTTTCCTTTAGCCATCCCCTCCAATCCATGATGACACAGATTTTCTAAACTGTTTCCTTGAATTTCTCTCTCAAAACCAAATCCCTGTCCTTCTTGTGCTTTCCCCAAGTGGTTCGGGGGCCTGGGAGATTCTTGGGCAGGCGGGTCAGGATCGATGGCAGGACTCTTAGTTGGATACAAAATAAACCAAACCCTAGCAACTTCGGATGACAAATCTTTATTCTGTCTTGCAGTTTCAGAGGTTCGGGAATCCGGGGGTGGCTTTGCTGGGCGGCTCTGCTTCAGGGTCTCTCAGGAGCTTGCAGACGGGATGTCAGCCGGGGCTGCTCACCAGAAGGTTTGACTGGGGCCGAGGACCCGTCTCAGCCCTGAACGCTCACTCTCACGTTGGAGAGAGGACCCAGCTCCTCACTGGCTGCTGGCAGGAGGTTCAGTTCCTTGTCACAGGGGCCTCTTCACACTTAATTTCATTTAAAAACACCCTACAGACACGCTCAGAGTAGTACTGACCAAAACTCTGAGCACCACGTGGCCTAGTCATGTTAACACATAAGCTCAACTATCACATGTGGTAAGTGTACCTTTAGTTTGGTAAGAATTTGTCAGACTTCTCTGGAGTGGTTGTACCATTTCCATTCTTACTGCTATGTATGAGTGATCCGTTTTTTCCAAATCCTTGCGAGGTAATAAGAAAAGCAGCCTCATCTTTGCCTCTCATGCTCTCCCTTTAAACTTTTCTTGGTGAAATTTTCCCCTTGTCCAAGTGACTTTAGTGATCATTCTTAGGTAACAGAGCGCCCCGAAGTTGCAGCCTGAATTCAGTAATCAGAATGTCCAGGCCCACGCCATAATCAGTACTCTGGAAACGATTCAACTTCTGTCCTCCCCTAGAAGCGGGAACGCTGGGACATGGTCCTTCATGTCCCTGTCCCTGCCCAGCACTCACTGCCGCGTTCAGGCGGCCAGAAGGAAGGGAAGGAGGAGAGGACAGGAGGAAAGCTCTTGCTGGATGCGTGTTCTCTGGACTGGCCAGTGTTTGAAATTACTCTGGGCGTTTCTTGGGGATTCCTCCGGGGCCACTGCTGGGAACAGCCGACAGCCTCTATGACCTGCCAATGCGTTTTTTCCGGGCTTTCCAGGATCTGGGTCACAGACTCAGTTTGGGTCCATGACCCCGTCCTCCTGTGCAGAGTTCCACATTGCTCCAACTTGGCTCTCTCCTGTGTGGCCCGGGTAACCCTTTCCTGCCTTTTATTCCCAGCCACCCTGGTAACACCTGCTGATTCCAAAGAGTGGCGCAGCCCCTCTCTGCCCACAGAGCTGGACGCACCTCACTGCAACCCCAGCTGCAGGACGCGTGACCAAGCCTCTGGTGGACTCTGTGAAGCCCCTTCCCTGTGCTCAAGGTCAGGGGCGGAGAACACCCAACTCCTCTGCGACAGAGGAGTGGTACTCACAGCACGGTCTGCCCGAACAGCGTGTCTCAGCAGTGCTCTGGTCTCCAGCAACCTGACGCTCTTACACCTGGCGGTGGGCGAGTGAACTGGTCGCAGACGTGACGGTGAGACCTGCAGGGCGCTGGGTCTCGCTCCTGCCTTTGGTGCCCGTACCTGCTCATCTTGGGCTCTCAGCTGAAACGACCTCGAACGCTTCATCTGATTGCATCACAGGAGAGCGGAAGCTGCACTTCCCTAGCCCACTGTCGGTGCACACGCTGGGAGTGCCTCCTGTTGTTCTGCAGATGCTGCCGCAGCGTCTCTGTACACGACTCCTGGTGCCCTTACGCTGAAGCTTCCCACGGGGACCCACCCTGAGGGGAGCCTCCTGGGTGGTGTGCTCACCTGTAACGTCACTATAGAGCGTTCCGTGTCATCACTGTGCCATCTTTGTTGCCGCTGTTTCCTCCATAATGAGTGAGCCACTTGTACTCCCGTCATGAGCAGATGAAAATATCACTTCTCACCAATTCTGGGTCTAGGTAAAGCTCCGTGTGCCCTAAGTTTTGGGAGGTGGGGTGAAAATGGTGCCTCTCTACTGTTTTTTCATTTCCCTGATTTCTAGCAAAATTGAGCATCGTTCCATGTGTTGTTATAAAAAAAAAAAACCTCTTCTGTGAATGGCTTAACCTGTCTTTGTCCATTTTTCTGTTGGGTTTTTTTTTTTTCTGTATAGAAATTCTTTTTAAAATAATAAAAAATTTAAATTGAAGTAAAAATACATGCAAAATTTACCATCTTAGCCATTTTTAAGTGGACACTTCAGTAGTGTTAGGTATGCCCACAATGCTGTGAGAGAGATCCCCAGAACTTGTTCATCCTGCTTATAAGCAGGTACAAATCCATTCTCTGTTATATGTGGTTGCAAAATTAAGAGTCTCTTGTTCAAGAAATTTTTTTGTCATATGAAACTTTAAATTTTGATATAATCGAATTTATCTTTTATAGTTTGTGATTTGGGGGTTGTGCTAAAAAATCCTTTTCTGTGTCATACAGATACATATTACAGACTGGTGTTTGTGGCACCCCCAAATCAATCTGCTGAGGTGGGTCAATTCAGAGATGATAAGGTCACAGGGGAACCCTCATGAATGGGATTAGTGCCCTCATGAAATAGGCCCCGAAGAGCTCTCTTGTCATTTGGGGGCACGTGAGGACTCAGCAAGAAGACAGCTGCCCATAAACCAGGAAACACGTCCTCACCAGACACAGAATGTGCTGGTACCTTGATCCTGCACTTTCCAAACTCCAGACTGTGAGAATAACTTTCTATTTTTATAAGCCACCCAGTCTACTGGTGTGTGTGTGTGTGGATGCACGCGCGCGCGTGCGTGTGTATGTATGTGTATAAGGGATAAAATACGGCCAATAACTAGGGTCACTAGGTTGTACAACCGGAAGGGCCTACGTATCGCGATTAGTGGAGTCACGCGACACACAACCTGTGTGACTATGCACGGCTGTCCTCACAATGACCATCAGCAATGGCCCTGGCTGCTGTGGCTCGGTGGATTGAGCGCCAGCCCGCAAACCAAAGGGTCGCCGGTTCAGTTCCCAGTCAGGGCACATGCCTCGGGTGCGGGCCAGGTCCCCAGCTGGGGGAGCGTGAGAGGCAGACAATCTGTGTGGCTCTCACGTTGTCTCTCTCCCTCTCCTTCTTCCTCCCTTTCCTATCTCTAAAAATAAATAAATAAAATCTTTAAAAAAAATAAAAAGACCTGTCATATAAATGCCTGCGGCTTTTCAGAGCTAATGAAATCGTTTACTCGGTTGATGAATAAATTATCTTCTCACGTCCGTGTGATTACCAGGAAGCTCAGAGATAAGCTTTGTATTCTGCAGTAGCAGCTTCTCCTGACCTGGGCTCGAGAACAGTTATTTTCCTGCTCTCCTAAACATTCGGGCCTTGCTTTTTCTTTTTCCTTCCATTTAAAATACACATAAAACACACATAACGTTTGTAAGTGTAGGGTTCAGCAGTATTAATTAATTCATAATGTGCTTCCATCCCCGCTGCCCATCTCCAGAAATTTTTCATCTTCCCAAAGCGAAACTCTGTCCCCGGTGATCAATGACTCCCAGCCTCGCACCTCCAGCCCCCGGCACTCGTGAGCCTTCCTGTCCCTGTGACTTTGACGGCCTCCTGGAAGTCAGCCCTTGACTTTTTAAACTTGCTCGGTCAGTTGGACTTTTATTGCGTCTTTTATTGCAAGCGGCCTCAGATCCTTTTTTTTTTTTTTTTTTGAGGCAAGCTTGGTATAAACAAATAAAATTGAGATGGTAATAATTAGGCACCGGAGGAACACAGAGCAGCCTAGCACAGACTTCCTCTACCCCTGCAGCAAGTGAGCGTGGCTGAGGAGGTGCAAACGAAAGGCGTGAGGAGGGTCACAGGAGACATGAAGTCTCTAACACGTGTTGGAAATTGCATTCCACCAGACCGGGCCCGTGGGAGAGCAGGGAACAAGGGACCTCTTGACCTGTGGTCAGCGCCCTACCCCTGAGCTACACCCCGGACTGGATCCTTTCTTAATAAGAACTTCTGTAATTGCAGCCTTTCCCGAGCCCTGCACACACCAGCCTGCGTCCCCTGGGAGCAGTGGGAGCTGCTGCCCTGGGCGCCCACAGCCACACGTGTCAGAAGCAGCTCCCTTCCTCGGGGTCTGTGCACCTGTGTTCCCCCGAACATCCCTCTTCTTGGGGCCCTTCTCACCTCCTCCCTCACTAGTCATGAAGATGGTTACCACCGGGTGCACACACGGGGAATTCTGCCCATTCTCTTAATTAATAGCCAAGGTGTTTTTTTTTCCGTTTTCTTCATCTCCCACTCTGCTTTGGTTTCCTTCCCCAGGGACCAAGGCCTGGGGCCGGTCGGCAGCGCTCAGCAGCGTGGCTTACCCCAGGGGAGGCACCTGGCCGAGACAGCGGCAGCCCCAGCTTTCTGGAGGAAGAGGCGTGGGCAAGGATAAACCTAGATGTCAGCACCGCTAACGTCCTGGGGCTGGGCCACCAAGCCTCCTGGCTCCAGACCTCCAAGAGTCCCTGCTTCTAACCCTGAGCCCCCATGGCGTTTGTTGGGGGCTCTCGGTTACGCTGTGCTGTACTGCGGGGTCAGGTTTCTGCTAATTCAGGTGGTTCTGGAGTGAGACGGGCCTACCCGATAGAGGAGCACACGTCCTTGGCCACGCGTATGTGAGGGGCTGTGTCCCTGCTAGGACCGCCACACGCGCTCGCAAGGTCCATTGGCAGGAGAATGTAGGTTTGTCAAGCTCCTAAGACTCCGCAAGGCCCGGCACGTGGCAGTCGCCTTTCTTTAAAAAAAAAAAAAAAAAGAAAAGAAAAAGCAAAAGAGTTAAGAGTGTTGGCAAGTGGATGATTTTTTTTTCAGGATTCTAAAGACTTTGACGAAGATGTGCCTACACTTTGCCCAGTCTCAGATTCTCTCCCTCGGAGGGATTCCTAGAAGTGAACATACCAGGCTCAAGGCCATCGCCCCCAACTGTGGCAGCAGTCCTCAGCAGTAGCTCAGGGCTCGGGGTCTCCTGTGCTTGCCCCTTCTCTTCTTCGCCCCCCTCCCCCAACCCATGGTCCTGCCACGTTACAACATTCACTCGGCCCCTCACTGGGCTGTGAACAATTGGCTTCAGAAAAGCGTCCACAAATCCTGAATGGGACGACCATCAGGGATGGAGCGGGGCTCCCAGACTCGCAGCCCCAGACCCTGCATCCGGAGATGCAGCCTGGTTTGACCTGGCCCCCAAGGCCTCCCTCCTCAGACTCTCCACGACAATACTCCAACTAGGATGCCCTGCGGGTTACCTGGGAAACCAAATGCGCTCTCAGAGGGTTACTTAGCGAGGCTGCAACCAGAGCAAATGGGACTGAATGCTCTTGAGGGTGCTTTCTCAGGCCCAGAAAATATCTACGAATTATTCCTGCTCTGAAGCACTGTCCGTTCTCTAGAGGCCAGAACACTCGCATGCCCAAGCTGGGAACCTCAGTGTCCTCACTCCCTCCCTCCAGATCACTGAGCCCCGTCACTCCATGTCCTGAACACGGCCATCCCTTCTCCTCCACCTAGTGTCTCGGCTCTGTGACCTGCTTCGTGTGTGCCAATCTCTGTCCACCCACCGAGGGGCAGAAGGTATGGAACTTAATTATTCTACAAACCAACTTGACCTCTGGTTTGTGTCCTATCCTGCTAAGTGGCAGAAATGTAATGGCCGAACGCCCCCCGCCCCCGGAAGACCCCACAGTTTCCCCCGTGTTGCAGCTGAGTTCTGAAGGGGCTTTGGGGTGCTGCAGTGGCGGGTGGCTGGGCGCCTGGCTCTCCATTTCACCTTGGTGACACTGAGTGCGGGACCTTCTGATCTCATGCCGGTGCCCTCGGCATCTCCTCCTCGGTTCCCTGGCGCTGCCAGCCACGCCCATGCAGCATCGGCATGTCCCATGTGGCTGTCCCATGGTGGGGACATTGTTCTCTGCTCTGGCACCAATCTTACTCCCTGAATCCCCCAACATGCAGAGTGTTGGAATTTGAAAGCTGAGCGCTGACACCATGCATTCTACAGAGTTACAGGCAGAAGACCCACCTGGCTGTGTGGTGAAGGACTGGATAACCATCCTAGGAGGCTTGGTGACCATCTCCAGTATGTCCAGCCACACCTGAACTGTAGGAAGACGCCCCATCTCTCCATCCGCTTTGCATGAGCCCATTCCTCTCCATCCTTCCTAGACAGCGTGGCAGGGCCTTCCTGGGGCGTGGCACTGGACACATCCCATGAGCCGTCTGCTTTGGTGTTCACACCGGCCCTGTGGGAAGGGGCAACGATTGCTTATCCCCGGTTTACAGCTAGAGAAGCGCAGAAAAATTCACTACCCCAGACAGTCTAACCCCAGAGCCAAAACTTGTGACCACATTGCAGGAATTCTTTCTCAAACACAGATTGCATTGGGTCTCTGCCTGCCGGGCAGCGCTAGATAAACCCGCCAATTCCTTCCTGTCTGATTTCCCCTCTCCCATATTTGGGAGATACACAGTTCATCCCCCATGGCTTTAGGCCAACGGTTATGTTACAATTAATTAGGTCACAGCCCACTCTTGCTGGCAGTCCTGTGAAGAAGTCACTTGGAGAACTTCTGCTCGTGAACACGTCCCTTCTGATGGCCAATCCTACCGCTGCGTGCTGATTCTAGTTTCACTTCTACGGGGCAATAGCACCCTCCAGTTTCATCCTAAAGTGGGAAAGTCCTCGGAGAAGCTGGAGGTAAGTGCTTTTCTCCCCAAGGCCCAAGGCAGGAGCCCACCAAGGTGTCCCTCATCTGTCACCGAGCCCTGTGTTGCTAGTGATGCTGGTGATGTTGCTAATGTGCCAGAAACCACAGTGACCGGTTCTGAGCGTGCATCTGTCTGGGTTTCTCCTTGAGTCTCAGCAAAGTTCCTTCTGAAAATGTCAGCCTGTCTCCATGGCGCTTAAGACAAAGAAGAAATTTTTCCCCTCAAACACCAATTCAGTTTCTTAATGTAAAATGCAAAACCAAATCAGAACCAGAAAGTAAAATGTTTTTTTAAGTAGAGCGCATAGTTGTCCACAAAATTTTCAGTGGTATCTGTAAAAGATAAATACTGAAATCACAGAATCCACACGACACAATGTTCAGAAGGTACAAAAAGTCTGCAGCTGGAAACAACCGTCCCCCAGCAGGTGAGTGGGTAAGTACACTGTGGTACATCCACACAATGGAACATTACTCAGCACTGAAAAAAAAAATGAGCTAACAAGCCATGAACAGACACGGAGGAAACTTCACTGTATATTATTGAGAGCAGCCAATCCGAAAAGGTTACATATTGCATGACATTCTAGAAAGGACAAAACTATGAAGACAGTAGAAAGACCAGTGGTGACCAGGAGTTTGGGGGTTGGGGGAGGTAAACAGGCAGAGCACAGAGGATGTTTAAGGCAGTGAAACTATTCCGTATGATCCTATAATGAGGGACACATATACATCTGTCCAAACGCACAGAATGTACAGCACCGAGACCGAACCCAAATTTAAACTGCGGACGTTGGGTGGTGGTGATGTGCCCCATGGTTCACCCGCTGTCACATGTACCATTCTGGTGAGGGGTGCTGATGAGGGGGGAGAATGTGTATGTATAGGTGCGGGGGGAGGAGGGTCTCTTCATCTTCCTCTCAATTTTCTGCAAATCTAAAATCAAAAAGCTAATCTTAAGAATAAATCAATAAATTTAAAGAATAAGATGGAAAAAAAAAGATAGGACTAAAAATGCTCCCTTTCAGTCCTCTAACAAACCTCCCTTGGAGGGAACCCATATTAATTGTTTCTTTTCTTTTATTTTTTTAATCCTCACCTGAGGATATGTTTTTATTGTTCTTAGAGACAGAGGGAGGCGGGGAGGGAAAGAGAAAGAGTGGGAGGAGGGGAGAGAGAGAGAGGGAGAGAGAGAGGGAGAGAAACATTGATTGGTTGCCTGTGTGTGTGCCTGACCAGCAATTGAACCTGCAACCTAGGTATGTGCACTGACTGGGAATCGAACCCACAACCTTTTGGTGTATGGGATGATGCTCCAAGCAGCTGAGCCACCCGGTCAGGACAATAGTACTTCATGCATTCTTCCACATATGATCTGTACATGTGAGTCATTAAAGCACAGGCTCTCCCTGACACTTTCTATATAAACACGAATGGTAGCGTAACATATAGGCTGTACTGTATCTTCCTTTTTTTCATCTACTTTAATTTTATATAAACAAAAGCAAAACCACCCTCCCTAGTTCCACAAGAAGTGCAATCCCAAAGTAAGGACAGGGTACAGACGCTCAAGGTCCCTGCAGGCTGCAGAGGGATGGCAGGGAGATCAGGGAAGGTACCCATACTGGAAGCCCAGCTGAGTAAAGGAAAATTTGGGATAATTATAGGGGGCACCTGGATTTGAACCAGGGACCTCTTGATCTGCAGTCAAATGCTCTACCCCTGAGCTATACCCCCAGCTGGAAGGAACAGGCCTCCTCAGGACTTCTTCTCCATTGGGTGGCCACACCCAAGACACCTGTAGCAACTTTAAGAACTAACGTTTATTGAGCACTTATAATGTGTGAGCACGTAAACTGTTCTAAGAGCTTCACATAGATGATGTTAAAAATTACCTGTGGTAGTACTACCTGGGCCACCACCACCATCACGGATGACGGTGACACAGGGAACTGAAGCCACTTGCCCCCAACCACAAAGAGTAAGTAGCAGAATCAAGAATCCAGTGACCGCCACTGCATCCCGCCCTGACCCAGCCGCCCTTTGAGAGTGGCATCGGGTGCTGGCCGCCTCAGGACTGACCCTTCTCCCCACCCCATGACAACCAGCAGGCCCTCTTCTCCTGTGTCTCTGCAGGCCCCACCCCCTTTCCTAATGGGGTCACCCAGAGCAGCAGAGAGGGGCCGGGAAGTCAGAGCACCTGAACCGAGGTGTTCTCAGTTTGGGAATTCCCAAGCTTTTGTGTGGTAATGCTTCTGCGTGGCATGGAACTGAAAATGTACAAAGTAGCATACAGAGAAAAATTAAGACCTAATGTGATCATTTTGCAATATATACACATGTGAAATCATTATGTTGGGTATCCAAACCTCTACAATGTCACACGTCAATAATATCACAATAAAACTGGAAACAATAATAAAGCAAAAAGACATCACTTTGGTCTATTAACATCCATCACCAGACACAGGGACAATCTTTTTCCTTGTGATGAGAAGTAGGCTGACCTCTCTCAGCAGCCCTCAGATACGTGCTACAGTATTGCTAGCTAGAGTCACCAGGCCGCACGTCACGTCCCAGGTGCCAGTGATCTTAGACCTACCTCAGCCTCCTCTCCTGTCTTGCAGGCTTCCTGGAGGATGAAATGAGGATGTGAAGACATGACTCAGCAGAGGGCACAGAGCTGGGAGGGGGAGAGGAACCCTGGCACAAGAGGGCAGGGTGGGTCCCAATTTCATTCGAGAGTGGATGCTGGAGCTACAGAGACCGGGCAAGGCCGGTGGGAGCCTAGAGTCCTGGCAAAAGTGACACACAGGGGGCACCCGGATTTGAACCGGGGACCTCTTGATCTGCAGTCAAATGCTCTACCCCTGAGCTATACCCCCAGGTACATGTCCTTCCTCACTCACACCTTGATATTTACACAACCACACCCTGAGTCTTCTGCTTCATGTCTCGTCACACTCCAAACTGGCCTCTCTCATGGGAATCCCAGCCTACCTTCTTCCCCAAGTTTGCTGAATCGATGATTTGGTCACCATCTTTCGCCCACAGCAGGAGACAGCAGGGGGTCCAGGGACCCTCTAGTTATCTAGATGAGAAAAGCCAGGCGGCCTGGAGCCCATCCCCACACCAAGCCGTGGGCCCGAGGGCCCGGCCCCCCTTGCCTGCTCATCTTTCCTTCATCCATCCTTCTTCCTTTCCGTCCTCCTCCTTCGTCCGCCACCTCTGTCCTCTCCCCCTTCTCTGACGCCCCTCACTGCCCTCCTCCCGACCTGCGCTCCTCGCCTAACCACCCAGACCTCCTCAGTCCTTCCTCTCATTCAAGTTCTGTCTTTTAAAAACTGACTCCTGCCCTGAGATGTACCTGGAAGGCGGACCTCGTCAACGAAGGGGGAGCTTTCACTGCCCCCGACAAAACAGACATCGGAAGCTGAGAAAACAGAGAGAGCAACAGAGCAGCCTGGGAGGACGTGCCCTAGTAAATCTGAGGCCGTCTGCTAAAACACAAGACTGAAAACAGCCCCCGGAAGGCAGAGCTGGGGGCCCGCCGCAGCCCACGTGCAGCGTTAATGACAGACTCAGCCTACCTGCTCGGCCGGTCCTCCCGCACGCCTGCCCGCGCCACCGCTCCCCTCCGATACACCTGCACACGCGCCTCTGCTCCACGGCCTGAAGGCGAGGGCTGGAAACAAACAGGGCGATTACAGGGGACCCCTTAACCTTTCTTCTTTTTACTCTCCTACAGTCTCCACACTTTCTGCACAGAATGTATTATTTTCAAAATCAGAAAAACCAATAAACCCTACAGACTTAAGCATATCCCCCTCTAGGAATGGCAAGCAATACATTTCCTATTGACGTCATTAATAAGTAATCACTTTATGACAGAAAGGATCCATGGAATGCTCACTTGAGAAATATGTGGTATTTTAGATAGAACTCAGTCAAGCTTTTAGAGGAATAATAATTTCCATTTTTGCAGACGAGGACACAGCCTCATGGCTTCCTCCGCCATCCGGTCCCCCTCCAGGTGAAGACGTGTGTCAGCCTGAGATATTAATGAAGCCTCAGATGTGTGGTTGACTATGTTAGAGGGATTGCATGGATCCTCCGAAGCTGGAAGAACTATCGTCTCCCATGTAGTAGCTAAGATTACCCTCCCCCCTTTTACAGATGAAGGAACACTCAAGGGCTTAAGTAACTCTTATTCATTCCAGACAGCAAGCACCCACTGCACCCCAAAGTCTGCGGTAGGCACTGAGGGCTCAGCAGTGAACAAGGCAGACACCCCAGCCCCTGACCTAGTGGAGCCCTGCTCCGAGAGATGAAGGGAAGCAAACAACGTGAACGAGACCATCGCACACACTGAAAGCACACCAGGAAAATAAAGCAGGGCAGTGTGATGGAAGATGGTGGGGGTGACATGGGGTGCTCAGGGAGGTGACAATTTGGGCTGAAGTCTGATTGATAAAAACCCAGTATGTAAAAATTTGGATGCAGAACATTCCAGGCTGTGGGTAGAATGACCTCCAAGGCTTTACAGCGGAACTACCTAGGCAGGATCGTGGCGTAAAAACAGTACCAGTGCGGCTGCAGGAAGGGGACAAAGCAGGTCACAACATGTAGGGCTTTGTAAGCCGAGGTCAGAGGTAGGTTTGATTTCATTGCCACGTCAGGAAGGGTGGAGCCTGGACTGAATGCAGACCTGTCTCTTTCCATGCACGGGGCCACTGCTCTGAGGCCTCCTGATGGGCACTCTGTAGAGGATTTGACCCAGGACCTGTCACCTGTGGCCTGTCCTACTGTGACAGGCTCCCTGAGTCAGTCTGTATCCTCTGTTTTCTCCGTAGCCACAAATTTAGGTTTGCTATTATTCATCCAGTCGGCCATGTTACTGATCTCACGGAGGTGACATTCTAGCAGAGGAGGCACATATGAGTGACATACTGTCACTCAGGTTTTTCTTCAGTTACCATTGTGACGAGAGCTGTGATCTCACAGAGCAGGGCAGGGTGACCCTAGTCTGTGGGGCTCAGGAGAGCTTCTTGGAGGAAGTGATGTTTCCAAAACACCTTGCGGGAGGAAGGGAAGCTGGTTCGTTAGTCCAGGAGGACCAGGCCGCGGGGGTGGAGCCTGAAGCAGAACTGCAGAGACAAGGCCAAGGTGCTGGAGCCATTGGCACAGCCCCTTTGGGTTGCACTGTCTTCCCATTTGTGTCCTCCCAGGATCCTCAGAATGTGACCGCACTTGGAAACAGGGTCACTGCAGATGTAATTAATTAAATGAAGAGGAAGTCATACCGGAGTAGGTGGGCCCGGAATGCAATATGACTGTTGTCCTTACAAGAAGAGACACAGTGATAGAGACACACGAGGAGAAAGGCAGGGGACAGCGGAGGCCAACACGGGAGGGATGCGTCTCCAAGCCAAGGGACGCCAAGGAGCACTGGCCGGCACCAGAAGCTGGTGAGAGGCGCCCAGCAGAACTAACCCCGGCAGCACCTGGATTCTGGACTTCCAGCCGGTAAGTTCCCGTCGCGTAAGACCATCCAGTCGGCGGTACTTGGGGGTGACAGCAGCCCTACGAAACTATCGAAGAAATTAGCAGGCAGCCCAACATAGGGCTGGAGGGGCGGCAGGACCGGGGGGCCCCTCAGGAGGTTCTGGATTCTACCCCGAGAGTGAAACGAGAGGACACCGTGATCCAATGCGCATTTCAAAGGACTCCGCAGGCTGCCCACGCTCCCCAAGCACTGAGAGGCCCCCAATATGGCCCGGGCGCCCGCCCAATGCCACGGGCGGCATTCACACGGAGACCACCCCAACGCTCCCCGCTCAAGGGATCACCTTCCCCATTCTCGTCTCTGCCTGCGGTACCCGCCCGAGGACAAGCGTGAACTGGGGAACCTTCCGGGGACGGGTCTGGCCACGCGCACCAGGCGCCTGGGAAAAGGGGTCCCTACGCTTCGACAGGGCGCGTCCAATGTTGGGACGGAACGACAGGCACATGACAGTGTTTCAAGGCCCAGAAAAGGTCCGGGGCTTCTCAAGGTCCACGCACCTGCACGTGGTGGAACGGCCTCCGACACCGGCTCAAGGGGCCGGAGCTCGGGGACAGTCGTTCACGTGAACTGCTGCCCGGTAGAGGGTTTTCTAAGCGCTGGCGCTCGGGCCAGTGCCAGGGGCCCTGCCTCCTTGGTCCCCGCGCCCGGGCGCTGCCTTTGTCGCCTCGTCCTGCGCAGTGGCTTTGCGCCCTCGGGGTGGGGCTCGGCTCGGCTCTGTCGCACCGGGCACAGCCCCGAGGCCCGCCCTTTGTGTCGCAGCCCCGCATCTGCGCAAAGCGCGGGCGCCATCGGGCCAGGCGCGGGAGGAAACAAGAAAACGCGGGAGAAAGGGGTGGTTTGGGGGGGAGGGGGGCGTGCAGCCCCACGGTTCCGGGGCTGCCCCGCAGGAAACGCCGCCGCGCGGCCCCCCCGGGTGGCTCGGGGCCGGCCTCTTCCTGGGCGCGCGCCGGCGACCCCGCGCCACCACCGAGAGGCCTGCGTTCCTAGAGCGGCCGCGGGCGGCCAGGTGCGGCGCGGGCCTCCGGGCTCCGGGCTCCGGGCTCCGGGCTCCGGGCCTCCCGGCTCCGGCCGGCAGGGGGCAGCACGGCCCGGCGGCCCCACGTGGCGCGGGCGCCCGCAGCGAGGCCCCGGGCGGGAGGCGGGGCCCGGGCTTGCTCGGCGGGTCCGGGGGCTGGCGCGGGGAGGCTCGGGTCGAAGAATTTTAAAAACTCAAGCCATTAAAAATTCAATTTACAAAATACATCTACACTTAAAAATATATATAAACCTATTGAAATGCATTTTTAAATTAAAAAGTACATCGTGGTTGTTATAAACCCGAGTCTGCATCGTCCCGCAGCATCGCCCACCGCGTCCCCGGGAGACAAACCCTGTGTGTCCCCATTTCACAGGCGCTGACCCGGGCCCCAGACTGAGGGGGTCCACGGAGTCTCAGGCAGGAAGAGACGGAGCCAGCGGTCGGCGCGGGAGGCTGAGGACAGGACAAGGCTGTCCCCGTGGGGACCGGGCTCTGCGGGGCTCTGGGGACTTCCTCCAGGACTGGGGGGCCTGGGATTGGGAGAGGCCGCCCCGGGGGTCCCGACGCCTCAGCGCTGAGTGTCGGGGCGGGGGGCCCTGCTGTAGGGAGCAGGCAGGCGCAGCGAGAGCAAGGCGACTTGATCCGAGAGAAAGTCCGTGCGAACAGACCAGTCACAACGTGACAGCTCGCAGCCAGCCAAGCAAGGGGGGGAGGGCGCCCTGGCTGCCGGTGACAGGCCAGCAGCTCCATCTCCCCGCAGCCTCGCTCCGCCGCCCGCCCAGCAGGCCCTGGACTCCCTCTTGGGGGACAGGGGACCTGCCGTCAAAGGCCCGGCAGCCAGAGGGCCTGTGTCATCACCCCAGGGACCCTGCGACTGGTAAGAGGGCTTGGTAGTGACCCTGCAGCTCTACCTAATATTTGGGATGAAACATTGGAGGGAGTGATAAAATGCATTTTTATCGTATCCTTTAAAGCTTTTGGATTAGCTTTGGCAAAGACGGTCATGGCAACCCTGAAACGGGAAAAGCCGGTGTCCTTGTGGCTTGTCACTTACCAAACCCAATAAGCAGAGACAGGAACTGAATCCTTATGGGCGCTTTATTCAGGCGGCCGGCGATCTGAGAAGACAGCGGGTTTGTACCCTAACAGAGCGTCTTACGTTCCATTATAAACGGACCCTTTTCATGAGCAGAAGAAAGTGCAGGTAAGGGGTTTGGAATCCAGGGAAAAAGTTCATCAGATAAAAGCTGCCGTGTTCTTCCAGCTGTGCCCTGGCTCAGTTACCGTCTTGATGGCTTGCAGGCCTCCCGGGCACACAGGTGGATTTGCTTATGGTCTCCTGGAGTCAAGGCGGGTCACACCTCCAGTCCGTGAAACAAGAGCTTTTTACATACATTGATTACGAAGCTGACTAGCTGTTACCTGAAACTAAAATTTTCCAACATTTGAGTCCCCCGTGAGCCTCACGAGGCAGAGATTTGGGGGGTTACCTGTATTTCTTCCCCTACTGTTATCTGTGGCTTTGTTGCCCATTCACTTAACATTTATTGAGTATCTTGCAGGGCCAGACCCAGGAGCAAGTACGGAAACAGAAGCCCGCCCTTGGGGACATCAAGCCCGGGAAAGCAGGGAGGGAGACCCTCAAAGCTGCCCGCGGTTGGGTTGTGAGGCCCAGGGTCTTGGAGGGCTGTAACTTGCATCTGAACCTTCCCTTGCCTTCACAGTGTGGGCGTTTTGCTGTAAAAATAACTGGGGATCCTTCTGGACATCTGTGCTGCTATTTCCCCAGCCTTCCAGGGATTCCTGGTGGCTGTCACCTCGCTACATTCACGGGTGAGGTTACAGGGACTCCCCACTGTCTTCTGAGTCCATCTGCCCAGTGATGGAGAGGTTACAAAAGTAGAAATGCAGCTACACCCTAAAAGGAAGAAATGAACTTAAGAAACCCTGTGTCCTACTAAAGAATTAAGTATAAATGAAACAGAGTTTGGACTGAGACTGGGGGAAGTTAAAGCGAGGGAGAAGGGCGGGCAGCACTTGCCCAGGGCAGGGGGTTTGAAGTGGCTTCCGCCAAGGAGACCCCCTCAGAGCAGACCCCCTCTCTATAGAGTGGGGATGAACTCGAAATAATTCACTGAACTTCACAAGTGTAGAGATGGTTAAAAGTCCTCATCCTGGGTGGGAAATAAAATGATTTATTCTGTTACATTTATGGCCGGGACTTGATACCTTCTCTTGAAGAAATAAGGGGGTCATTCAATTCTAAGATAAAGTTTTTTTTTTGTTTAGAACTCAGAAATTCCTTTGCAGTAAGGAAAAAACCCAACAGTGGCCTTTTCATTTAGGGGAAAAGTGTTTTAAATTAATTCTGAAATTCTATTGTGCGATTATTACCTGAGTTAATCTTTTTGGTAAAATGAACACCCAAGCAAGTTTGCATACAGTTCATGATGTCCAGAAACTCTGAAGAACTGACAGAGACTTGGGCAAGAAAACGTGTCTATTTCTTTTCAATATGTCCACTGTTTGAATTAAATATACTGGATACTGGACTTGGGTCTGGTAATTGACTTGCCTTTTTAGTTGTACTCTGAAACATTTGCGATTTAATTTTTTCTAACCACATTTCAAAATGTATCACAAACCTTTGGCTTGGTAAGGCATGCATACTTCAAGATAAACAAAGGAAACCACTGGGTTAAAATGAGAAAGGAATAGGAATTTTAGTGGGATATTTCTTATTAAACTGCTCAGGGGTAACTGTGCCAATCAACTTAGAGCCTTTACCTTTGGACAAAATTAATGTGGTGACTTTCAGTGATGAAAGTCAATGCAATGAAGATAATACAGACATAGAAATTTCATCCTAGATTTTAGAATTTGCATAAATAATTGCAGAAAATTTGATCATGGAACCTTGTGGTTCTTGGATCATTCCTTCAGTAGAAGCAGGGTAAATGTCCCATTTCATAACCTGTTTAATTGTCTTGATTGAATTTAGCTTAAATCTAATCAATTTCTATCCTTGGAGGGCGTATCTTTAGTCTTTGTGTATCCCGAAAATAAAGAACTGATTGAATGTAGTCCTTTAAAAGGTTATATGCGTATTAGACTGTACTGATTCTAAACAGAAACAGTGTTATCCCGAATTTATTTAAATAACATTACTAGTGAGGGTCATTTTCACTGGTACATTTTGTCGTTAAAATCCAACCCTCTGTTATGCTGGTTAGTAGACAGTAGTGATGCTTCCATCCTGTAGTCTGAGTTAGAGACCTTGGGTATTATTTTATCAAGAGATGCAGTAAGTCTCGTTCCTGGGGTAGTGAGTGGAGGAATGGTGAGAACGGGAGCCCCAGGAGGTAGTATAAGCCCGAAAGATTTCAAGTCAGGGTGTGAGTGCTGTTTTATTAGGGTGCGGGTGCATTTTCCTTGTCTCCTTCACTTGACTCCTTCTGACTGTTAAATGGCTCCTCAGGCCCTGACGTCAGAGACAAACACAGAAAGGGGGCCCCAGGCCTTAACGGATAGTCCCTTCCCAAAGCCCCTCCGGAAGACAGGGGCTCAGTTGAAAATGGGGCCTAGCTTGGCGCGCAGCCAGTCCGCTCTGTCCTGGTGAGGAGAGCTGGGTCACGGTCCCGACGTTGCCCGCCGGCTGGCCAGCGAGCCATCTGTTTTCAGCCGGGTCCAGAACTTACACACAGTGACCGCAGGACAGGCAGAGCTGCCAATCAGAGAGAAATAGTACTGTTCGCCTTAAAAAAATTTTTTTTTTCAATTAAGGATCCATGTTGTGGAAATTAGGGGGCAGTATATAAGAGGCGTGAACAGCACATACTTAGGCTTAAATTCTGGCCACGTGACCTTGGGCTAATAATGTCTTACTCTCCCAACTTCATCTGGATACGATTTCACAGGTTGTCACAAGATAAAACAGGGTACGCCAGCATTAACTCAGTCCCGTGCCTGGGACATGGTAAGACTTAGTGAATCGTAGTGATGATGATGATTATCCCTAAAAAACTCACGGCTAGGGCCTCCCGGCTTTCTGGGAGTTTTCGCAAAAGGCTAGTCGCTATCAGCAGTACTTGGTTTAAGTCTTTTATTCCCTTTTCCTTCCTTTTTCTTTCCTTTTCTTCCTTACTTTAAAAAAAAAAAAAATTTCTTTTAGCCTGGAGTTATCTTTTGTAGAAAATAGAAATAAAAGGGTTAGATTCTATTACATTTTAACAAAAAAACACTCGTTTCAAGGAACCCATCTCGAAGTGGCAAATGCAGAATTGATTTTTAAATTTAAATCTAGAGGTTCGCCCTATGCCTGGGAAGCAGCCAGAGGCTTCAGCAGCCAAAACACTTTCCAGAAAGCTGGAGAAGCCTTGGCCTGACTCACCGTTGCCCTGGCAACAATAGGGCCCAGAGGCCTCCGGCCCTGATCCCTTAATCTGAGGAGCCCTACCACGTTGCCTCAGGAAAGGTCCCCACAGACACCTGGCTAGTGAAAGCTACCGTAACAGGAAGGACAGGGAAAAGACGAGAGTGGCCCTTCCTGCACAGATAGCTGCCAGCAGGTCTCGGGATGGTCTTGGCTTTCCAGACCCCCAGAAGCTGAGTCTAGAGAACTAGGCCACGGAATCTCCACCACGTTCTAAGTGCGGTCACGGCAGCGGATGGCTTCCTGATCCTCTGATGTTTCTCCATGGTGTTCAGCACAACGCTTTGCACAAAGATGGGGGCTGTGTGACAATGAGCATCCCCTAAGGTGCCAGGCTGACGCTTGCCCTGACACTCGCTGACCCTGTGAGCAAGCGAGCCAGCCGGCAGTGGTAACCTGCGCTTTTCGGTCTCCATTTCTCCATAAACCACAGGCTGGAAGCCGAGGCCGTTTTGCCTCTAATTTAAAAAAAAAAATTGTCTTACTACATTCATAATTTTGACAGACATATGGCACAGAGTGTGTTCTGCTGGATATATTCTGTTTCCCATAATTTTGCCTTAAATTAAGAATAAAATGGAATAATTTGAAAGAGGTGGTGGCTTTCCTTTTTTTCAATAACCATTCGGATCTCAGGGAAAGAACTTTGTGGCCAAGCACATGGGCTTTGGAGTCAACGATGTGAATTCAAATCCTGGCTCTATCATTGGGTTGCTGTGTGACTTTGGGCCAATTTAATAACCTCTCTGGACCTCAAGCTCTTCAACTGTAAAATGAGTAAAAACTATGCAGACAGCAGATATAATGCATACAAAGTCTTCAAAAGTAAGATGTGCTCAATAAATGGCAATTATTCTTTCCGGGATGCAACTGCCTGGGGCCAGTGGGAGCTGGCAATTTAGGAGTTTGGAAGCCTGGCTTTCTAATTCAATTAATGGCACCCTGGAAAAGAGTACCAGGCACCGAGTAAGGACGGCGCTGCCTACTGCAAACGTTGGCATGTGGCTGGGAGGTGAGTCAAACTCCCACCCCCATGTACTCTGATAACACAGACCCAGTGTAGGTGCCCACGTGGTTTGATTTGAATTTCCTCACATGAAAATACTTTTCCACTTCTGCCTGCTGGGCATATTTCCTTTTCACAGATTCATTCTTTTAAAATACACCCCCAGCTCACAACCTACGTGAACTTTTGTTTTTACTAAGCTGTCATTAGCGAGAAGCTCATAATGAAATTTTAGCTTCTATTCAACTTTTATCAGAACCCTAGTAGGTGCCAATGCCTTGGCTATGTATTTATTCTTTATGTTATTTAAGCCTCAGAACAATGGGAACTCCTGTTATCCCCGCGGAACAGACGAGGAAATTGGTATTCAGTTAATTAATTTGTGCAAGGTCATGTGACTAAGTTGAAATCCACATCTGCGCGAATCCGCCCTTTAGTGACCATCCTCCTGAGACGCTGGCCTCGGACCACCTGAAACTTATGGTGGCATCGAGGACTCGGGACGAGGGGAGGGACGATTGGAGAGTACTGGGTGCTTTGAAGGAAGAGTCCAGGAAGGGGACATAGGGCACAGAGGCCCCCCGACAGCCCAGCTCCATGTTAGAAGTACCAGTCCTCGCCAATACTGAATCCTTTAGACCCCAGAGGCTCAGAAAAAGAAAGCTTGAAAGCACCATTCCTGGGAACTGCGTAACAAATGTGTCTACCTTGGATTTCACCCCGAAGCACCGTGGTCTTTCACCCGGGTCAGAACATCCCCAGCGTTCTCTGGTCCTCAAACTCCTGGGCTAGTCAAGATTTGGAGCTGCAGCGAGGCTCCACCAAATATTTCCAAAATCTCTCTATTATCTCTTCAACACTTCAAATACGCTGGTGCTCATGGGAGCCATTTCCCCTGCCACCCTTGAACTTCCACCCTGCAGGGCCATCGCCGTGACCTGTCCATTGAATGCGGCTGGTTGTCCCATGTGTCTGACTACCACAGGGCCCCTCCTCCATCACATGGGTCTCTTGCTGTCTGTGTGTTGGCCCCTGCCTGGCCATCTTCAATGGCCTCTCACACAAGGTCAGGTTCCAACTCCCGTCTTGAAGTCTCAGATCCCTCTACACTCCAGTCCCATCCAAGCCAACCTCGCTGACCCTCTTTTCTCTCCACAGGCCGTCTCCACGTCAGCCCCTGCTCCCTCATCCACTGGAGCCCGCATTCCACACCTCCGCCTTTTAAGAACAGCCCCGCCCAAAGTCCTCCCTCAGTCTGATCCCCCGTGGGCTCCTCCCAGGCCTCCTCCACAGACGAGCCGTCCTGACCCCGTAGTGTCGTCCTCCTGTGCTCAGCAGAGCAGGCATGTGCTTGGCACCCAGTGTGTACTGCACGGAAGTCCCTGCTCCTGGATGCGGCCACTCTCCAGCTGGTTCTGGAGATCAGGGCCAAGACTGGCACTTCCCTGGTCCTTTGTGCCAGCCCAGGCATCTGCCGTGCCCTGGCTACCTGCCCTGATGTCCGACCATCCTTTTGGAAATTGTCAGCGTAAACGGAGAAGTCACATCCTTTCGAGTGTGAGCTTTGGGGCATCACTCCCTGCCCCTGTGCTTGTTTGTGCATCTTTATAAGGAGACGAGTGGGGTTCATGACCTGCGTGGTCCTTTCAGACAATCATGTAGCATCTCCTCTCTCTGATTCTCCTTTAAGTGCCTTGTCACCTTCTCCCAGCCCCAGACTCACAACTTAGTCTGTCTTCCCTCCTGTCTCTCAGGTCGGTCTCTCTGCTTCAGAAGTCCAGCCTCCCCGGTGCTCGTGGCTGAGGAGGGTGCTCTGCTAGCCTCCATGAACTGTCCCTCCAAACTGCCCGAATTCTCTCTGGCTCACTGTCAAGCCCAGGAGCAGAGTGAGAGTCCATCACCCTGTGGGCAATCAGACGTCCTCTCTAGGCCTCAATGGATGGCGATTGTTAATGGACACCTAGGGGAACCAGAGTGCATTTGCGCATGAAACAAACCTAAACAGAGTAGCTTTGGTGCAACAAATAAATGTTCAGAATAGTGCCTTCCCCAAAGACTGGCACAAGGGCCCTCGGCACTCCTTCCCTGCCTCCCTGCCACCAGCCACATCCCCCCAGCCCCCCCACCCCAGTGCCCACCAGCCCCATTTCAAGCCGCAGGAATGCTGCTTGGTACAGCGGAAAGTGTCCAGCTTTAGCTGTGGGGCCATCTTCCAGCCCATTCCAGACCAGTCCCGTTTCCTGCCTCTCTCCTGAAGTCCCTCTGTCCTAGCACCGAGGCGCCAGGACCTTCTCCCTCTTCCACAGGCCCGTTCACTGTTTCATGCTCCTCCATCCTGCCTCTCTTTTCGATTTTATAATCGGTGGGATCTGCATCCCCTTACACCACCCAACACAGGGAATGAGCATATAAAGGGGACTCAAGAAAACCTGTCACCTGACACTAGGTACCTGATGCCCCTTGGCCCTCTCAACCCCTCCCCTTCAAAACCAAACAAAAACGGCAAACAGGAAACACTCTTTTAAAAATTACTCTATTATTATCAAATAGAACCACAGTATCCAAAAGGTAATTATAAAGTTCTACACCCAACTAAGTGGCCCCGCACCGCCCCTCCGAGTGGCCGGCCAAATCACTCCCCCCGTGCTGATTGTTTCATCCATTTTATTGTCAAGGAAATTAACAGCCCGAAGGGGTTTCCCCAGGTCCACGCTCTCCCCCCTGGGGCCCCCGGGTAAACAAGGCAGCAAGCGACCTGGTCTCAGGACCCCTGGGTCCTTGCGAGGAGGGATGGAAGGGGAGGGGGGCTCACAGCAAAGGGGCCGGGGGGCGCCCCGCCCGCCGGGCCGCGCGGCGGCGGGGCGCGCTCACTCGCCCGTGTGGGTCCGCAGGTGGTACTTGAGCGACTGCTTGTAACGGAAGCACTTGGCGCAGTGCGTGCAGGGGTAGGGCCGCTCGCCGGTGTGCGCGCGCTGGTGCTCCAGCAGGTGGTGCTTCTGCGTGAAGCGCTTGCCGCACTCGGCGCAGTGGTAGGGCCGCTCGCCCGTGTGGATGCGCCGGTGCTCCAGCAGGTGGTGCTTGCGGATGAAGCTCTTGCCGCACTCGGGGCAGGCGTGCGGGCGCTCGCGCGAGTGCACGCGGCAGTGGTTGGTGAGCTTGGACTTCTCGCTGAAGCTCTTCTCGCACTCGGGGCACTTGAAGGGCCGCTCGCCCGTGTGAGTCCGCTGGTGGCGCAGCAGGTGCGACGGGCGGCTGAAGCTCTTGCCGCAGAGGCTGCAGATGAAGGAGACCTCGTGCTTGCCCGCGTGCACGCGCTGGTGGATGACCAGGCTGATGTGCAGGCGGAAGCTCTTCTTGCACTCGGGGCACGTGTAGGGCCGCTCGCCCGTGTGCGTGATCTGGTGCTTGGTCAGGCTTGACTTGTGGCTGAAGCTGCTGTCGCACTCGGGGCACTTGTAGGGCTTGGGGCCGCCGCCGCTGCCCGAACTGGGCGACTTGGGGCGCGGCTTGAGCACGTGCTTGGAGGCAAAGCCCGGCCCGCGCTCGGGCGACCCGTAGCCCCCGCGGACCCGGTGGATGCGCTGGTGCAGCGTGAGCTGCTGCTTGTGCCGGAAGCTGATCTCGCACTCGGCGCACTCGTAGGGCCCCTCCTTGATGTGGTTGCGCTGGTGGATGATGAGGTTGATCTTCAGGCGGAAGCTCTTGCCGCACTCCATGCAGGTGAAGGGCCGCTCGCCGCGCCGGTTCCGCTGCTGCTGGCTGGAGGAGCCCCGGCTGTCGCTCATGTGCCGGTCGCCGTGGGTCACAGGCGCCAGCCTCTTCACCGCCGGGTTCCCCAGCTGCAGGGGCGGGGGGCTCTCTCCGCCCTCGGGGGACAGGTCTCCCGGCAGCGGGGTCTGGTACATATTGGCCTCGTACCTCCCGGACAGCTCCCCGAGGTCCTGCAGGTGCTGCGGCAGCTCGTCCTCCTCCTCCTCTTCCTCCTCCTCCTCCTGCTCCTCGGTTTTGATCACGATCCCTTCTGCTCCAGGGACAGGCAGGGAGAGGAGACAGCAAGATGTTAGCTACTGCCTAGTGCTGCTAACCTGGATCTGAGCGTGGCTCCACCCTCACCCACAGGCACTGCAAAGACACTGTCGCCTGAATTCCTTCCTCTGGGAAAGAGACTCCTTCCCACTCCCTGCCGCCCGCGGCGCCCACCCCTGCGGGGTTGGACATGTAACAACACACCCATCTGGTTCAGGAATGAGCCCAGGCCTTCTGCTGGAACCTGAGGCAGAGGACGCAGGAAGATCGGGCCCTGGGACAGGAAGCTGGAGTTGCTGGTGCACATGCCCCAAGCTGCTAGCAAGCAGGAACCAGCAGGGAAGGACCCCAGCACGCAGCCCTCCGGGGGGCTCCCAGAGCCAGAGGCCTGGGACTGGCACATGCGTGAACCTACACTTAATCCGAGCCCAGGAACACCAATTTTCCATTTCAGCTACTTAAGGGTTGGGTTTCTTCCCCCTGCATCAGAAGGGTCTCGACTCATCAAGCTGTCAACCTCTCACCCCCATGGTCTCCTCTACATGACAGCTCGGCCCCCGGGACTAGGCTCTCCTGGACGCAACTGGGCCTTTCTCATCAGTTGCATTTACTCACCCTCCTTCCCATGTCTGCCTGTCGCGCCCGCCAACGAACACCCAGCTCCAATCCCCTCTTCTCCCTAAAACCTTCCCTGAGCACCCCGACTTGCACCCCCGAGCGCCTCCTGGGCCCACAGCCTGTGCGGGTGCATCACCCTGGGCCCGAGGACTCGGCCTTCCCACGCAGCCTCTCACCTGCACAGGAGCCTCCTCTGCCTTGCCCACAAGCCTGCTGCGAGTGCCACAGACCCGCCCACTGACGGATGTCCTTCCCGCCCCTCCTCCCCCGCCCCGTCCGCCAGGACCTAAATAAGGCTGCGTTCTTGTGGCCCACGGGGACCTACGTCCCAGAGAAAAGGAGCGGCCTTCCACGCACACCTGTCGGAGTTTTCTCAAGTGCCTTGTACTTACCTGGTGCTCCCTAAACACTGTTACTGGGGGACCCTATTTTTAGTCTCACCGACTGGCTGTGTGGCATGAGCAAGTCACTCACGCTCCTGAGGCCACGTGTGAGACGGAAAACCAGCAACAGAGTGCGACTGTGGAATTCTTAAACGCAAACAAACGAGTCCCTTTTCAAAGCCGTTCACACCTGTCCTCCCTTTTCATAGTCCCAGTCTCTACTGCAGGCTAAGTCAAGCAGGAATGGTCCCCGTTTCACAGACGGAGAGCAGCCGGGCCTGGAGCTATCAAGCGACATTTCCGAAGGAAGTAAATAAAGTCACAGACCTTTGCAGAGCCGGCAGTTTGGGGGAACACCTAGCCTCTCCCCTCACCTGACAGGTCTGTGACCTGGCCAAGGCCATGTGGGTCCGTCAGGGGCTGCTAGGCCATAGCACTTCCTCCTGCTCCTCTGAAACCCATAAAGGCTAGGGTTCAAGTCAGAGCAGAGGTGTGCTCAGTCCCAGCTCAGGCCTCTCCCCATACGACCATGCGGCCTCGGTACCGTTACGTCTCCTGGCAGGAAGTGACCCAGGGGCCTAGGAACACAATGCGTGACAGACAGGGCAGGAGGAGGCAGCGAAGTAGCTGCCCTGGTGTCTTCGCGGGTTGTTTGTAGAAGACGGAGGGAAATACGGGCTTGGAAGAGGCGCACGCTCCTGCGACATCAGAGTTGTTTCTCCTTAACGAAATCGGCATGAACATCTGGCCCTAAGCCCGGGGCTCAAAATCCCCGAAGGACTGTTTAGTCATCTTCTAAGGTCCTACTAGGATTAACGGGGACCGTTCAAAGGACAATCTGGAATTTCTACTATGAAGCTCTAATTTCACGTCTACTCGCAATCTGCTTTATGTCGTTCACTGTTCTTTCGTGAAAGACAATGTGGTATATTAAAGAGACTTCAAAATATCATGCCCTTATTTAAAAGTAAGGAGCTAGATCCACATCTCTGGACCAAGAAAGGTGTCCATATTTTACTATGAAGTGCAGAAAAGCAAATTGCAGAGGTATTATCTACAGATAAAATTTAAAAAGTTTAAAAATCAACATATCTTAAAAAGTGAAAAAAAAAAAAAAAGACAAGACAAGACACCATGGTGACCACACAGGGCTTTTCTCAGGAAGGCAAGACTGGCTCAGCATCAGAAAACGGCCAGGACAGGCGCCCTGGGAGGGGCCGCGTGGGCCACTTCCCCGTGGTTATCCTCACACTCACGAGGTGTGCAGAGGGCTATCCCTGAGGTTTTACAGAGCCTAGGTTCTACCAGGAAAAGTACAGTCAGTCATTTGTAACAACGTGCTCTCCCAGGGCTGAAATCTTCAGGTCAGGTGAGGCTTCTAGTGTGCTGTAAACAATCAGGGACCCAGCAGGACAGGGGCGTCCTAGCTTTGCCACCATCACGTGACCTTCTCCTGCCCGTAGGAGGGGCCCCGTCTGCCCTAGCGCTTGGCTGTAATGCCTTCTTCCCTCGCCTGGACACAGATGCCCACGAACCCTGAGGCCGGAAGCCCGCCCCTGCGGCCGTGCTTGGGGCTCCGTGGCACCTGTGGGCCCACCGGCGTCCCCACCCCGACTGACCTGCGCAGTTTCTCTGCTGCACCAGCATCTGCTTGAGCTCGCTGAACTCGCCGGAGCCCTCCGTGGACTCCTCCAGCGCGTTCTCCGGCTCCGGCATGTCCAGGTCGGGCTGCTCCGCGCACGGGTCCCCCAGCTCCGAGTCCTGGAAGCCGTGCTCTTCCACCTGTCCCATCAGGGGCTCCGGCGTCTCCAGGCTCTCTGAGCCCTCGTCGTTGGTCTGCACTTCGATCTTAATCACGATGCCGTCGTGGGCTGAGAGAGGGCGGAGGGGGAGGGGAGGGCAGAAGAACCCAGAACATGTTCATTCCACCTGCCCTGGATTCACATGGCAAACATTCTTAATTTAGAGGTCCCGAAGAAACGTAACACTGAGCTGGCGCTCAGGAGACATAGAAGTTTCTGGACACATTGCCCTGACATTTTTTTTTTTTTAACTTGCCTATAGGCCTGTAGGCTAACTTCAAAAGTCTTAACCCACCCTGGCTGCTATGGCTAGTGGACTGAGCATCAGCCTGCGAGCCAAGTGTCGCTGGTTCGATTCCCGGTCAGGGCACATGACTAGGTTGCATGTCAGGTCCCCGGTTGGGGGCGCGAGTGAGAGACAACCACACAGTGATGCTTCTCTCCCTCTCTTTCTCCTTTCCCCTCTCTCTACAAATAAGTAAGCAAACAAATAATTTTTTAAAAAGGGGGAAAAAAAAAGTCTTAACCCACACAGCCGTCACTTGACGCAGACGGGACCAAGCACACATTTTAGTGCAGTGTTTTCTTCTCTTTAGTCTGCCTTCCCTTCCCCTCACCCCCACCTCACGGCGATGACCGTCCCAGGGAACTTCCTCTAACTGACCCAGCGTTCTTCTCTTTGGTTACAGAATTACCTATTATAACAGAATGACATTTACATGTGTTTTATTTTCAGGCCATTACTGGTTTAAAACAATAAAACGGCCTTGTACACAGTCCTCTCTGTTCCTCTGCAGGCCGGTTCTGCGGGGCTGCCGCGCGCCTTTCCAGAGCTGCGTGCACCCCACGTGGGGACGAGGCTGGAACGGGCCCAGCCGGTCCCCTCCGTCCTCCCGGTCTCTTGCCCGGGGGCACTACGCGGCCGCAAACGTACGTTTGTGCCGCTAACTACACAGCTGTGGTTCGGTCTCTGCGGGAGTTCCCGGGGTGGCGCGGCAGAGGCAAAAGGGGACTGTGTTTTTAATTCTGAGGGATGTCCGCAGACTGCTTTTCAGCAAGGCGGTGCCGGATCGTATTTCTCCCAGCCGGGCTGGGAGCACCCTTTCCCACGCGTCCCGCCAGCGACAGACACGGGGCTCTTCTAGCTTGCCTCACGCAGAAGGGTGGGAGGCGGTAACTCATGACACTTCAGTTCCACTTCCTGGACTAGGGTTATCAAAGCATCACCTCGTGATTGGTCTTTCAGATCCGATTCCATGTCAACAGGGTTGTGTTCAATCTGTAAGAGGCCTCTGATGTCTATGTTAAAGATAAGCCGTTCTCTCTTAACATTTCAAATATTTCCTAAATCCATCATGTGTCTGCTGACTCTGTTCCCTTCTCCCACACAAATTCCTTAAAGTTTTCATCTTGTCCAATGCACCCCTTTCTCTTTATGGCTCCTGAGTTTCCTGTCTTAGTTAAGAGGGTCTCCCCCATCCTAGACGGTTCATCTGGTCTCCTAAATTTTATTCGAAGGTTTTTATTGTTCACTTATTTACACTTGGGTCTTAACTACCTGGAATTTGTTTCTTTTCCCTATGGGCTCAGTGGTGCCCTTACAGGCTAAAAGTCTCTTTGTCAACTAAGGAAGTTATAAATGTATAATGTGTAAACATATCCGTTCATTCACTGAACGCTTACTCGACAGATATTCACTGAGCACGAACTATGTGTGACGCGGTGGCCCAATGGCTTGGGAGCCGCCAGGAAATGAAACAGAGCTCGCGGCCTCCTACACCCTACAGAAGGCGACAAACTAACGGCCACGTTCTACTCTGTGTTCCAAGGTGGCGAGGACTGTGGAGAAGAAACCGGAAAGCCGGTAGACAAAGCCGGCAGCCCCGGCCTTCACGAAGCCTCCCCTCTGTTCTTTTGCCAAATCCCCTCATCATTCCTGAGTCCAGGGGACCAACCCCATGGCTAAGACAGCACCCTGACGGGGCATGCCAGTAACTACGGCACCCCTTTCATTCCTCTCTGACTGGCCACCTCACCCCATCTGCGAGGAGACATTGCGAGTAAGGCAGCTCGAATGTTCCCCGGCTGCGTCCCCTCCCCCAGCCTGAAATGCAGACCATGGCTCCTCTCCGCTGAACTGAGCCTCCCAAGATCTCCTCTCGTTGCCCAAAGCCATCTGCATCCAAGTCTCCATCAGCAGGTACCTCTTGGACTTGCCCCCTGCTGTAGCCCAAGGCCACCATCTTGACCCCACCCCCCTCCCCAATCTCAGGACAAACAGTGTCTCTCCTCTCTCGCCCCTCCCCCAAATCCCCTGGAATTGTGCTTCCCCAGCTGGGTCCCTTCCTTCTCGGTCCCCAGTCCTTGTCTCTGCACGAAAGCCACAAACATCACCGTGACTCCAACATCAGAAAAAGATCTTCCTGACCATCGCCGCTTCCTCCTCCCTAAAACATGTTTTGAAAACTGCGTGTCCTCTGCACCTTTTGGATAAACATAGAAAATGCTTCAATCACCGCAAAAGATGTGATTTCTGGAGTGTTATAAACATTGGTATTTTTAAATAAACTCTTCCATCGCCCTTGAAGGTCACCAATGGAATCTAAGAACCCCAGCAATTTAAACCCCATCATTCTTCACTTTAAAAATACACAAACAAGTTCTCCTTTGAGAGTTGAAGTTTTTCTATCATCCCTTTCCACCGTGGATTGCTATTTCCAGTCCCACTTTGCCCACGGAATTTCCTCCTACTAGAACATATTTTCATGCTTAGAAGCCTCTTACTGATCCCCTTCATCTGCCACAAAAATGTGCGTGAACATTGAAAGGTTAATGTTACTTTCATTTCTAATAAGCAGAGGACTCCAAGTGTTCGTTTTCGCCCTCTGGCTTAAGTCACTCTCAGTTATGATCACTGCAGGTTGGTAAACAATTACTCAAGACAGAAAACAAAAACACAGATGGGAAATGTATCTCTTACACGGATGTAAATACTTTCCCCTATCAGTTCACTTATCTGAGGAGGAATATTCTCATTGTTTAAATGAGACAGAGTTCAGAACCCAATCTATTCCCGCTTCTCATTTTTATCAATAAAAGCCGAGAGGAAACTCATTTGCATAGATACCTAAACAGGCTGGCAGGGGCTTTGTTCCAGAATCGTCACCCTGTCCTTTGAACTTCTGAATTATAATGCAACGAAAAGCATGCAGTGAACATCTCAAAAAAGGGTTTGTTTTGTTTTTATTTATTTGTGTGTTTATTTATTTTTAGTTATTTGTAGAGAGAGGGGAAAGGAGAAAGAGAGGGAGAGAAACATCACTGTGTGGTTGCCTCTCAACTTGCACCCCCAACTGGGGACCTGACGTGCAACCCAGGCCTGTGCCCTGACTGGGAATCGAACCAGCGACCCTTGGCTCGCAGGCCGACACTGAACCCACTGAGCCACAGCAGCCAGGACTTAGAAAAGGGTTTTTAATGACCTGTTAGCTGACAAGTTATTAGTTTCTTTTTCAATTTTGTTGAAAGCGAAGTATCGCAAATAATCTAACCTGCAAGAGAACTCGCCACCTAGGCCCCAGAGCAATGAACTTCCGGTCATGTACCCCAACCTCTGAGACTGCCTCTTGGTTTCATGGCCCAGGGGGCTTTTCATACTTCAGGGAAACGCTCCCTAATAAGATAAAGATGGGTAGGAGGTGCCTGTTCTTTTTCTTTTCTTTTTTTTAATTTTAATTGCGGGGGAGGTAGGAGATGAGGACCAGCATTTCGTGGGGCACATGTGCTGAGTAGTTTTCTAAATGAGAACAGATGGACTGAAGACCTGGAAGATGGACCTTCCATGCCACCTGCTGTGTCTCTGTTGGGCCCTGGAGATGGCCAATGGCATGGACACCCCAGCTTGAAGGCCACCACCGCCTTCCAATACCTGCCCCTGTGGCGAGACACGCCCCCCAAACTTCTCCAGTGCTCTCAGCCGACTACAGCTGCGCTCCCCTCTGAACCTCAAGCCCTTTCCTGTTCCCCTCTGACACTCAGTTCTTTTTCTCCTGAAACACGCGTGGACACACTTTACCCCCACTTGTTAGACAGAGAAGCTGTTTCCTCCAAAAAGGTCTGTCTCCCCACCGAACTTTTGAAAGAGTATTGATAACCAGCTTGCATTTTCTAAGTAGTAATTGGTTCTCCCATTTCAGAAATGAACTGGAGAGACATACACTGTGGGAATATAATTTATGACCAACGGTAGCTTTTCAAAAAGTTTTAAATAAACAGTGTAGAGACTGGCTTCCTGAGTAGAAGAAGAAAAGAAAATCAACCTTCCTATATCTCACATCAAAATAAATTCCTGATGAATCAAAAGTTCAGACATAAATAAAATACTAGTTAGTGTTAGAAAAACAATACAGCCTTTCTCTCTCTCTTTTTTTTTCAACATCGAGCTGAGGAGCAGGCTGTTTGTAGCCCTCCGGGGCCTCAGAGGTTCCTTCGGGAGGCTGACCGGTCAGCCACCCAAACATATTCAATGTGCCTGACCCTCATCAACTATAATCTCTTGCTATAAATTTTTTGGAAATAATTTTTGTAGCTTTGCCTTGCTATTGTTGGGCTATAGGAAATTTATTTCACTTGTGATTGCTTTTTCATCTGTGTAATCACATTCCTAAGAACTTTTGTGAAATGGGAAAACTCTGTCCTATAAATTGTTTTCAAATTTATTAAACGTCTGTGAACACTACATTTAGTAATTAATGAAGCTGATATGAGATTATATTTCTAGACACTTGGTTAAACATTTAATGATTTATATTTTGCAATCTTCTCTTTATTTTCTGGAACAAAAACTAGAGTTTGCTCCAGATTTGAAGAATTTTTATGGAATTTTGAAAAGCTCACAGGTGCAAGGCCTGTGATCGTAATGCTTACTGAATGAAACGTGCCAAGTAAGTATTTCTACACTTGCTACGAAACCCAGGCACCAGAGAGAAAATCACAGGTAAATCTTGAATACATGGAAACTTAAAACTGATAAATTTGAACACACACAAAAGTAATAAAGCTATACCACATACAAACACCACACACAGGTAAAGCGCAAACTCAGAAGCGTGTTCACGTACATAAAACAGAGAAGAGCTAACTAACAGCCTTAATAAGAAAAAGATGAATAGTTCAAAAGAACAATGGGCAAAAGGCAATTCATAAAATAAGACAAACTAATGATCAATAAAGGTATAAAATACACCCAACCTCACTCTTACAGAAGTCGAATAAAAACATCGAAATATTGTCCTTTCTTCCCATCACGCTGGCAGATGAAAAGGTGAATAATACCTGCTATTGCCTAGGATGGTGGGACACAGGAGGTTCCATGTACGGACGACGGGGTATAAATTGGAACAACTGTTTTAAAGGCCATTCACTAATACCTATTAAATTTTTAAGTGGGTATAACCTTAAACCCAGAAAAACCACTTGTAAATAAGTTTCAGAGAAGCGCATGAAGATATATTTATAAAGGTCCTTTAACGAAGCACCGAAACTGTAAACACTCTAAATGTACATTGATGGGAGTTTAAGTAAATTATAAATCAGCGCACAGAACGTTATAGTCTACTATTTAAAAAAAAAAAAAAGGTTTATATGTTCTGACATGTAAAGATATCAAAGATAGATTATTAAAACAAACAAGTTGCCAAACGATATACTTGATGCTGTTGGGAATTTTTTGTACAATGAGTACGTATTCATGTATTACTTATAAAATTAAGGCCGTGTGTGTGCGCGCACACGCACGCGTGGAAGGAATAAACTGTTGAGCGTTGTGGGAGAATGAAGAGGGGCTTCCGCTCTCTGCGTTTTTCCTTCCTGACGCAACTCTGCTTTATGGGAGAGGAAAAAGCCGGGCAGCCACGCTGACGTTCCCCACCAGCTGGAAGCCGAGCCACGGCTCTCAGCCTTCTCGCGGCTGCCCTTCTGTTAAGATTTTTAAAATTTTGGTATATTAGCTTTTAATTTTTTTTTTAACAGTTATACATGCACATAGGCCAGAGGGTGGAATAGGCTCTTCGAAATCTGTTTTTAAAAAGCTCTCCTCCACCCCAACCCCTAACTACCGGCCCCCGGGAGGCCCTCACTTCTGATTCTTCTAACGGACTTTTTGTCATCTATCTTCATGACTCTAAGTAACGCACTTCTGCTGCTGCTCCTTGAATTTTCCATTTTCAAGTGTAATCTACTGACTTCCAAGAGCAAGAGCTCTTCCCCATCCATCCACAGTTCTCCCAGAGCCCTGATCCTGCCAGTTGAGTTTGCAATGCTGACTGTATCAATACTGGGCGTTCCCATTAGTAGGTTACGTAAACGTCATTTTAAACTGAACCCTGTAGTACACCGTTAGCACTGTTCCGTGCCTGTAAACCTTTTTTGCTTTTCCCCGGAGCTTATAATTTTTTCTTTCGCTTGGCTAACTATTAATTATCACGACCTCTTCCCCCAACCCTGCTCTGTATGTAACTGTCAAAACATGCAAACATATTGGGTATGTCTCAATTTCATCTACGTGAAGCAAAAGCTGCTGATGTGCTCCAGTCGGGTCTGGTTGCCTCCAGGAGCACAGCTCTCTTTTCGGGGCTCCAACAGCACCTCTCTTGTGTTGGACTCCCAATGCCTCTCTGGGTTCACCCCACCTTTCGAGAGTGGGGGCAAAGAAGACTGTGAACCCCTCCAAATGCCTCCATTCCACTCTTAATTAGAATAGTCTGACCAGCTAGCTTATTCCAGAATGTTGGACAATAGTTTCCAATTTTTAAATTTAAGGAATTTTAAAGGCATTGCTTTACTCTCTTGGAGCTTCCAATAGAGCTTAGCAGTCCGGAGCCGTTCTAATTCTGGCTCCTTTGCGTGAACCCGGTTTCTCTCCAGAGCCTAGCAGAATGAGTCTCCTTTGTCCACAGTGGCGCTGAGCTTTCTTGCTACAGATCTAAGATGTGGGTCTCTCTCTAGCCACTGTCCTGGGCAGCTGGCGGGCACTTGCAATCTGAAAAACTATGTCTTTTGATGCTGGGGAGTTTTCTTTGTGCAAAATTCATTTTTAATTTTTATTTATTTATTTATTTTAAAAATGTATTTATTTATTCCAGAGAGAGAGAGAGAGAGAGAGACATCAACGAGAAAGAGGAAAGGCTGCCTCCTGTATGCGCCCCAACCGGGGACTGAACCTGCAGCCCAGGCACAAGCCCTGACTAGATGGAACCCAAGACCCTTCTGTTTATAGGATAATGCTCCAACCAACCGAGCCACACCAGTCAGGGCTACTTTTATTTTTCAATCCCAGTTTACATACAATATTATATTACTTTAAGGTGTAGCTGGAAAGTTTTCCTGGATTATTTTGTTGCTAATTCCCGACTTTCTGGTTTTGCCGGGTGTGGGGGGGGATTGTTTGTTTTTTATTTTTTTCTGATATTCCCATTATCTGGACATTGGACTTCCATCCTTTAACTTTCTTATTCTTTCCCTGTTTTCTTTATTTGCCTTTTCTGCTTTATTTTCTGAAATGTGTGCTCAACATGTTATCTTCTAACACCGCTACTGAGCTTTTAATTTGTATTATTCTATTTTTAATTTCAAAGAGTTTCCTCCTATTCCTTTTTAAAAACTATTTTACCTTTTTAAAGATTTTACTTGTTTATTTTTAGAGAGAGGGGAAGGGAGGGAGGAAGAGAGGGAGAGAAATATCAGTGTGTGGTTGTCTCTCGCACGCCCCCAACTGGGGGCCTGGCCCACAACCCAGGCCTGTGCCCTGACTGGGAATCAAAATGGTGACCCTTTGGTTCACAGGCCAGTGCTCAATCCACTGAGCCACACCAGCCAGGGCTCCTTTTTTTTTTTTTTTTTTTAAATAAGCATTACACTTCTGCATCATGGATGCATTCCCTTTTTCCCTTTTACCTGTCTTAGGGTTACATGTGTATGTCTATTTTAAACAACTCTTTGCCTCTCCGCATGGTCTCTGTTTCCCCGAGATTTATGTTTTCTACCCCAGCTGGTGAGTGCCTGCCCGGCTCAGGGCTGGCTTTGCTGCCACCCTTGTAAGGGAGACACACGGACGGGTTACCGCAGTCATGTTCAGGCCTCTGCTAACTGCAGCATCTCAGACCCTGAAACCAGACAAGGGCCTCTGGTTTCACACAGAGGTGCGAGTTCAAGGCCAGCCCTGGCTCAGTGGTTCTCATGTCCTCTCCTGTCCTCCCGCCCGGTCCAGGTTCCGAGTGGCTGGAGATGGTTAGTGGGACAAATGGCACATTCCAGCCATACAGGGCAGCCTCTGTGAGGCCGCCACTACCCACAGAAGCTCCGGCGTGGACGTGCAAGTGCCAGAACAAATCAGCCCAGGGCACAGTGGGCTGGGGTTATTTGCTTTTCGATTCTGGCCCCAGTCTGTAGGAGGCCCGTGTGTGATGAGGGTGTGACATGTGGAAAGAGGAAGGGGACCAGAACTCATTCCAGCCCTTCCAAACAGACGCTGAAAGAGTAGCCTCCGGACCACAAAACCACACTGGACCACCAGGCTGGAGGCTGGCCTTTAAACCACGAATCTCCTCTCCCATATTCTCCTTCCTCGCCTTGCCAGGCTTCGTCCTTATTTCTTCTACCCTGAAAGTCTCCATTCCCACAAGGCCCTTGTGTTTCGATGTAACTACTCAGACCTTTCAGATAAGACTACCTTCCTTCAAATAAAAGATGCCCTGGCTGGTGTGGCTCAGTGGATTGAGCGCTGGCCTGCAAACCAAAGGGTCTCCAGTTCAATTCCCAGTCAGGGCACGTGCCTGGGTTGAGGGCCAGGTTCCCAGTTGGGGCACGTGAGAGACAACCACACATTGATGTTTCTCTCCCTCTCTTTCTCCTTCCCTTTCCCCCTTTCTAAAAGTAAATAAATAAAATCTTAAAAAAAAAAAAAAGGACAAAAAATAACGGAAAGACCCCTCTGCCACGTGCCACACTCTGCCCAGTCCCCCAATTTCTTCTACTTGTAAATCCATCTCTTTTGTCTGCCAGACGAGTTCAGGATCCACCTCTCTCTTCAAGCTAAGTCTCCAGGCAAAGCTCTAGAGAGGCGTGACACTCATGTCCCTGAAACACGCCAGCACTTCCTTTTCCATGGGGTTCTGCCTCTTCCCTAAGTCACCTCTGCTCTCAGCCCACGGGGCCAACGCCACTCTGTATGTTTCATCCCTGGGGCCAGTTTATAAGTGGTCCCAGAATCAATGACATTTCCTCACAACGAGACCTGACCGTTGAACCCAATGAGATTGTCCTCCATGATCACCAATGACGTCTGGTGACACGGGACAAGGATCTGCTTCCACTGAAGACCTTCAAGGTAAGTCATGCAAGTCCAAAGGCAATTCCAAACTCGGAGCCCCCCAAAGGGACTGCGCACTGCGAGAGCACCACAGGGTCCGTGTGCAGGGTACTGGATGGTCAGTGAGGAAGGGACCACGCCCCACGCAGAATGACAGCAGCTGGTGTTGCCTGGGTCACTGCTACATGTCTGTCACCACGCCAGGCCCTAGATATTAGTACCCGTCCTATTTAATAGGTGAGGAAACGAGGCCTTCAAAAAGGCCAAGTAACTGAAGTCACCCTGCTGGCAAGGAGACTAGCCAGGGTTAAACACGGGCAGCCGGCCACCCGTCGGAACCCGAGTCACGTGGCCAGTCCTACCTGGCGCCTCTCTACTGCCTCGTCTAGACACTGTTCTGTACATTGGAGGACGTTTCAGGTAACGGTCATGCCTGCCCCTATCCAAGTCTGGCAGGACCCAGACATGGCCACCTCCGGGGAGCTCTAGCAGCCACGGACACCCTGATGGGAACTTTTCTTTCAGTTCTTGTTTTGTTTTCTGCAGAGCGAGGTGGCTCTTGATGTCAAAACTCCCTGAGACAAGGAACACAACAGCAGACCCATGTGACAGCCTGGTGATAAAGGAGTCCTAGCGCCTGCAGACCGACCTCCTTCCTGCCCTCGGCGGGCTAACGTATTCGTCCAGGGTCTGCTCTGCAGCGCCACACGGACAGACCTAGGAGGCAGCGCCCTGAGCTGCCCGGCAGCCACTCACCGGCACTGGGGTCTGCGGGCGGCTCGCCCTCCTCGGAGTCTTCCGGCTCCTGCATGGTCGGCCTCTCCCCGCGCTCCATCTGGGACATGAGGTCTGGCTTGGAAATTGCATAGTCTGGGGAGAAGGAAAGAAAGGAGATATACTATGGGGTGAGATTGCACTGGATGATGCAAAGGTGTCCCCTGTGTGTGACACCAGGGGCAGCGAGCAACGTTGGAAAAGATACGAGCCAAGTTTCCAGTCCTTTCCTTGGGGCCCACTGTGTGTGTGCATGTCCACACGGGTGTAAGTGTTAACCACATTCTGTGTCCCCACCCCATGCGGCGAACGGCGGTGGGGCGCCGCCTGCCACCAGTGGAAACTGGTCCTTTTGTCACCTATTGCTCCTGTTGCTCAAGTTTTTCATGACAAAGGCACAAAATGTTTAAAATTTTATAAAGTACAAAATTGATCTTGATAAAAGCTAGAGGCTGTAACCCAAAATACTGATCAATTTCCTTATATTAAAAAAGTTTAGCCCTGGCTGGTGTGTCTGAGTGGGTTGGGCATCATCCTGCAAACTGAAAGGTCGCCGGTTCGATTCCCAGCCAGGGTACATGCCTGAGTTGCAGACCAGCTTCCCTGCTGGAGATGTGGGGGAGGCAGCCGATTGGTTTCTCTAGCACATCAATGTTTTTCTCCCTCTTTCTCCCTCCTTTCCCCTCTCTCCAAAAATAAATAAAAATAAAATCTTTAAATAAAAGTTTGAAGCTCTGCCCTGGCTGGTGTGGCTCAGTGGATTGAGTGTTGGCCTGCAAACCAAAGGGTCACTAGTTCGATTCCCAGTCAGGGCATAGGCCTGGGTTGTGGGCCAGGTCCCCAGCCCAATTGGGGGTGTGTGAGAGGCAACCACACACTGGTGTTTCTCTTCCTCTCTTTCACCCTCCCTTCCCCTCTCTCTAAAAATAAATAAATAACATCTTGAAAAAAGAAGTTTGAAGTTCTTTGGAAATAAAGTTAAAAGATGATGAAACTTTGAGGAAATATTCTTATATACACACATTTGTCATACGTAAGGCAAAGGACTAATATCCATAATTGTATATAAAGTCTACAATTAGTAAAAATTAAAAAAGGAAAGAATGGACAATTCACAGAAGAAATGCAAATGGCTAGTAAACATATGAGAAAATAAGTTCACTAATCATCAAAGAAATACAGAATAAAATAATGAAGTGTGATTTTTTTTTATCCATCAGAAAAGACAAATATTTAAAATAGAAGAACATCAGCACTAGCTGCTGTGGCTCAGTGCATTGAGTGCTGGCCTGCAACCCAATGGTTGCCGGTTCGATTCCCAGTCAGGGCACATGCCTGGGTTGCGGGCCAGGTACCTGACTGGGGGCATGTGAGAGGCAACCAACTGATGTTTCTCTCCCTCCCTTACCATCCCTCTGAAAAGAAACAAATAAAACCTTTAAAAAAAGGACTATAAGACCATCAGGGTGTGAAGAAAAGGCATTGTCGCATACCGCTGCATAAACATTTGTGGCCTCTGGAGGGCGCCATAGCAGTGGCCGTGATACTGTAAACATACACCATCTTTACTCCAAAACCCCCTTTTTGGGAGTCCGTGCCACTGAAATACTCATGGAAGCGCGCAGGCACACAGGGATGGACATGGCACCACTCGGACGGGGAGAAGACAGAACCCAGCCGCTCACCGAACACCCAGCGGCTCGTCTTCCCCAGCAGACCTGAGCATGCTGACAGGGAAAGCCGTCTGCCACCCACCACGAGGTGAAGCGAGTGAACCACCCCTTGGGTGCAAACCACAACCCACGTGTGCACAAGGGCATGCATCGTGCGTGTTTGCATGTGCACAAAAAAAGAAACCACGCAGGCCAAGCAGGTTCACGTGGTTCCCTCTGGGGAGAGGTACTGGGTGGGTGGGGGGGCTTGCTCTTTATTATAGAAATCTAAATCGCTGAATTTTCGCAATTATGTATGTACTTGAAAAAGAAAAGAAAAAACATTAAAAAGATAGAAGTTATCCTATGAACAGATATGTGTGTATAAAATGAACGATTTTAACAAGAATCAACATTTCCACACAGCAGTGTCCTTAGTCTTTCTAAAACTTTTTGGTGTGCCCAAAGAGTTCCACATGTCAGAGAAAAGGATACATAAAATACTACAGCTTTTCCAGGTTTTTAACCTTCAATACGCTTACTGAATGAAGATGACGGTATTACACAGACTCAGGGAAACTGGGACTTTCCGGTGGGACCTCAGACCCCTCCGGGTCACAGCTTCCTCTCTACACAAGGGGGACAGGAATGTAGGGGATATAAGCCCTCAAGAGATGACAATGTTCGGTCACCTGAACAGCAAACAGCGGTGCCCACCCCATCCTAGCCCCCTGCTGAGAGGCATGACAATTCAATGATATGACTCTCGGAAAGCACCTCACACTTGCTAATACTAGGTTGCTGGACAAACTAATTTAAAAACACATAGAGTCCGGGGGGAAAATGACACCAAGGTGGGAGACCTTGTTATCTGAGTCTGCCTTCGCGCTCACCCCGGGGCTTTCTCCGTGGAGCAGTGTCATGCGCCACGAGCGTCTGTCTGATCTAGGGCGCACCGGTAAACAGAAGTGGATGAGATGTTTTTCCAATCTGCTGTGCTCTCTAACATCCAGTTTCCCTGGTCCTTGACTATCGGTAGTACTGGGGTTAAGCATTCCTAATGGGCCCTGGCTGCTGTGGCTCAGTGGCTTGAGCGTTGGCCTGCAAACCAAGTGTCACTGGTTCAATTCCCAGTCAGGGCACATGCCTGGGTTGTGGGCCAGGTCCCCAGTTGGGGGCACGTGAGAGGCAACCACACATTGATGTTTCTCTCCCTCTCTTTCTCTTTTCCTCTCTCTCTAAAAACAAATAAATAAAATAATAAAAAAATATATTAAAAAATATATATATACACATTAAAAAAAAAAGAATTCCCAATGTTTCAAAGTGAACCGCAGGCCAGAGGCAAGGCAGCCCCGGCAAGGGAAGCCCTCTCCTTACCCATGGAAACCAGAGACTCGTAGTTGCCCCTCATGACGTTCTTGTACAGCTCCTTCTGCCACTCAGACAGGTTCCCCCACTCCTGCTCCGAGAAATGGACGGCGACGTCATCGAATGTGACAGGGACCTGAAACCACAGGACAAGCTCAGTTGGTACCACCTGGAGGGCTGGTCACCAGCTCTTAGCTGCCAAATCCCAAGGAAACAAATGACCCTAACCCCTGGGCCGAGCACAGACACCTCTTCTTAGGACCAGAGTGGGAAAAGCCCAAAGGCACAGCCCAGAGGTGTCACCAAGGGGTCTGGCCAGGCTTGGCCACTGTCCTGACCCCACACCTTGTTTGGTCCTTTTCCTCTCTAGCAGGATAACCCCTCACGGCTGGAAAGCATAGTGTGCAGACCAGCAGCAGCAGCACAACCGGCGAACTTGCTGAAAACGTGGGCACTCGGGCCCCATGCTAGACCCAAAAATTGGACTGTGCATTGGTAAGCGCCCCACGTGATTCCCGTACACAACAAAACTGGACACGTGCTGGCCTCGAGAATCCAGTCTGAGCTCGTTCCTAAAGGCTGGGGGAAGGGGCAGCGGCACAAAGGAATGTTAAAAAATCCGGTCCACATTCAAGTTCTTGCAGAATCTTCTGGAAAGTAATATTTTTTTAAAGTATATTTTATTATGTTGTTATGGTAGTCCCAATTTTCTCCCCTTCGCTCCCTTCTGCCCAGTACTCCCTTTCCCCCCAGCAACCCCCACCCCCCTAGTACATGTCCATGGGTCGTGCATGTAAGTTCTTTGGCTTCACCCTTTCCTATATTATTAATTTCCCCCTATTTCGTACCAACTAATGATGCTTCTTAATCCCCGCACCACTTCCCCATTTATCCCCTGGAAAGTAATATTAAAACCTCGTGTTTTGCCCTGGCTGGTGTGGCTCAGTGGATTGAGCACCGGCCTGGGAACCAAAAGGTCACTGGTTCGATTCCCGGTCAGGGCACGTGCCTGGGTTACAGTCCAGGTCCCTAGTTGCGGGCGTGTGAGAGGCAGCCACACATTGACGTCTCTCCCTCTCTTTCTCCCTCCCGTCCCCTCTCTCTAAAAATAAATAAATAAAATCTTTAAAAAAAAACCCCAAAACCAAAACCTAATGTTCTCTAGCTTTTTCACGATCCCTCTTGAGAGCACATTTTTACTGGCCTTTGCCGTGATTTACAAGTCAACTGATAAAGACGTTGAGCCCAATGGAGCCCCATAATATTCCCCCGCGTTCTCCCTCTCCGGAGGTGGACCACTAACGCACACCCATGGGGCTGGGCTGCGACGCTGTGGTACGCTCTACCTCTCGGCCTCCGCCCTGCCTGCTCGTCCCCTCAGACGTCACAGATGGAACGCCCCCTTTTTACTGACACTGTCTCATCAGTAGGACCTTCCTCCGATCTAGTAAGTTCTGCTTTTACCAACGGGAGAAATAACTGCATTATGTCGTATCCTGTCCCGAGTAAAGCGATGTTGACAACTGGGATCACTATGTGTGTGTGTGTGTGTGTGACATATAATATTTTTTCCTTCTAGCCATCACTGTCCACTGCTCTTGCATTTCACTAAATTCCTAAAACAGCATTCTGATGCAGATCCCTCCTTGGGAGCCCCAGTGGGGACGGGCTTACCTTGGGAACTTCTCCGTTGCTCCCGGGGGGCAGCCGCAGGATCCAGAAATTTCTGTTTTTCAGCAGGTTCTCCATGTTCTCCAGCCGCCGCTGCAGCAGCCCGTACTCCTGCAGCAGCGTCCCCAGCACGACCCACTTGCTCTCCAGGTGGTTGGCAAACTCCACGGCCGTCTTCTCGCAGTCGGCAATCTTCTTCTCATTCGTCCCCGTCCGCCCCTCCAGCGTCAGCAGCCGCATGGCCTGGGCCTCCAGCTTCCTCTCCACGGCCTGCACGGCAGCCCACACGGCCAAGCGGGTGATCTCTGCCGTCGGGAGCGGCGTGTCCTGGGCTGCAGAAGACATGTGGAAGGGGGTCTCCTTCTGGGAGGCTGGGCTCTGGAGCATGGGGTCCACGTCGGCCTCGGGAACTGTCGGGGAGAGGGTGAGGGGGTCTTTCTCGGGAACTTCGGGGGAGTGGAGTGGGGCTTCTTGGTGGTGGGCGGAGTGAGAGAGGCGTGAGATCTCTTGTTCAGCAGCAGCTGGGCGTGGATACTGGGTCTCTTCCTGGGGAGCCGGGGGGCCCTGGAGCTGTGTCTCCTGCTCAGAGGCGGCAGGGGACAGGAGTGAGGGTCCCTTCTGGAGAGGGTGCGGCATCCGGCCGGAGGTCTCTTGCTTGGGAGTGAGGAGCAGGGAGCCTTGCCGGGGGACAGAGGGAGACAAAGAAGGAACTTCTTTGGGGGGAAGGACGCGGGACTGGAACAGAGCTTCCCGGGGGAGTCCAGCGGGGGCCTGCCGCGGGGTCTCTTCGGGCCGCGCGCTGGGGCGTGGCAGAGGCGCTGAGCGCTGGGTCTCCATGTCGAGCTTCTGGACCTGTGTGCAAGGAAAGGGCAAGCGTGAAGGCCACAGTCACCTGCTGGCCAAAGAAATGCCGAAGATAAGCACCCACAACACAAGGGCATCGGTAGCAATGTTTTCTGCGGAAGACGTGAATCTTTTGTTGAGAGCCTAGCACGCAGACATCAATTACGAAACCATGAATAACAAACAGAAGAGGGTTAGGCCACCTTCTGACCTTTAGAGACCAATTCCTATTCCAGGATACACTCCTCCAGGGTACCATGTTGGGGGCTGTACGTCGGAGAGGAAGGGCACTGGCCTTGAGTTAGGAGGCCCGGCTCCCGGGCCGGCCCACGCCTGCTGCTGCTGGTGCTGCCCTGGGCCCGTCGTTTGGCCTCTCTGTTCTCAGGGTCCAGGACATGCGGATTACATACAGCCTGACATCCCCGCCACCTCATGGAGCTGTCTGAGCATTTGCCAGGCATTGTTCCTGTCCCCAGACTCCTGGCACGGTGGGAGGTGATCGCAGGACAGTCCGGGGCGTCAATTCACCTAGCTCACAGGTAAGTCACCCGGCCCCACTGCTCCTACGCAAATTATCAGGCACTCGTGGTGGCCGGGGTCCTTCTCCCACTTTGTCCAAGGGGGAAGACACACACAGTGACCTCAAGTTTCACTGACTCTTTGCTAAAAGCTGAATTGTTCACTTATCAATAAAATCCCTCGGTTTCACGGTGTGGGCTGGCTGGGACACATGTCCTGTGGACCTACACCCTCTTGGAGAGGCTGAATAGCCTTCCGGGCCTTCCAAGCTGGCTTCCGCTTTGAGCAAGGCGGGAGGGGACAGGCGCGGGCATGGCAGTTCTGCGGCCCCCACGGGCGGTCCCCTGGGCGGATGGCACACTGCGTGGTCTGGGTTCCTCCCTAGGTATGTGAGGGCTAGAAGGGCTTAAGTTTTGTGACTCGTGTCAAGATTGCAGGGGACTAGAACCCAAATAGAGACTGTTTCTTTCTGGGGTTTCAATTAGTCTCACTGCTCTTCCTGGTCCCCACATCAGGGACATGAAGCCAACATCTGCATGCTGAATTCTGTATTTCCCGATCCAGACAACCAAAAACTTGATTAGAACCCAACAGAATTTCTCCTAGAACATCATTGGTCCATCTCCTCATCAGCTTCCTTCAGTGAATCAGCTGAACGCCAATTACTATGCACCCTATACCCGTGATCTTTAAAGTAACTGAAATTCCCATTTTCTTTGTTTGAAAATGAACACATCCCTGTGCCTCCTCTGATGTGTAGTATGTGCTCAATGAACGGCTGCTGAATGAATGAATAGTATAAACTGTTGCATTATGAGAAAAAAATATTAGGGTAAATAATGAAGTTTCTTTCATGTTTTACCAAAGATTTTCTAAACTTATTTATATTTCTATCGCCGTCTTTCTCTTCTTCGTTCATTCATTCACTTACGGGTCTCTTAAGACACCATTACATTTTTAAGCCAAGGACTAAAGACTTAAGACTTTATCCAAGCCAAGGAATTGGGAGGCAGTATGCCACAACAGCGCTGGAGCTAACCAGATGTGCCAGCTAATTAGTCGAAGATAGGTGAGGATTATTCGGGACTGATGCACCAGGAACTGCGTTAAGCATTTGAAAGGGTTAGCTCAGTGGATCTTCACAAAACCCTGTGAAATCTTGTTATTCACACCTAGCACATGAAGACACCGAGCCAGGAGAGGCTAAGTAACTGCCCAAGGTCACAAAAGTGGTCTGGCTCCCTGGCCCAGGTTTCAGCTCACACTGTAGGTCACCTCCCCGCCTCATCCGTCAACTGAGGCAGCCAGCTGGTGCTCTGAATCCTTTTTACCTCTAAAATTCAGAGGCTTGGGGATTAAACAAAGACCTGCAGGAGGTTCTAACGTGGGGGGAGGTGGAGATGTTTCCGCTTCAAGCTGGGGTCAGGGATCCCTTTGAAAACCTAATGAAAATTATGGACTCCCCGCCCCCATTCCAAAAATGCACGTGGGCACATAGACCCCAAATCCTGCAAACACTTTCAACAGGTTCACAGACACCCCACCCCGCCCCCGCCCCTGCCCTGAAACCCGAAGGCTCATCAACAACCAAGCCACCTCTCAACTCTTCCCAGGTGAGGATGAGATGGGGCTGCCCTCTGGGATGGGGAACCTCAGGCTCAGGGCAATGCAACACAATGGGCACATTACGGCCCCATCCTCGGCGGGGATTAGGGTATTTGCCTACAACTCGGAGGAAGACGGGGAAATCCCCCAGGGCCAAGTTAGTCTCCCTGAGTAATTCGGGGGTTTAACCGAAACAATGAAAACAAGCTCGGGTACAGTAAAAAAGCCAGCACAGTAAGACCTCTTTACCAGCTCGTCTAATCGGAGCTCAAAGGAAAATACCATTTCTTTGCTTTCTATTATTAGGCTGTCTCCCTCCATTTCCGGACGTGGAGGGCTGTGGAGGGATGAGGGGCCACAGGAGCATGGCCCCTCCCCCACCCCCAAAGAACAGCCCCTGACTATCACTTCATAACGGCTTTATGTTACCCTCAGCAGGGAGAAGTAGCCCCCGAGAGGGACGTAAATACTACATCTAAGATTAATAAGTCGTATTCTCCAACTTTGGGGGTGGGGGATGGACAGAATTCTTCTGAGCTGTATTTTATAGGATTTAACTGTCCCTCCCCACCCCATGTCTCCTAAGCGGATGGGGTCTTCCGGATCCACGCCATAGTCGCAGAAAAATACGTAACCATACATATGGGATTTATAGAGAGAGCTGGGCCATTTTCTTGTAGGACCCAGTGTGGCTCACCCAGAATTATGTAGGGCCCTGCAGACCGAAGCCTGGAGGGAGACATTTAAAAGCCTTTTTTACTTTTCCTAACAGATGATGATGACCATGGTTATTATTTAAGAACCGAGAGGCTGTTTAGAAAGCTACGTATCCTGCCCCCTTCCTGTGCACAACAGGAAACTGAGGCTCGGAGGCGCTGACCCCCGCGCAGCAATCCGCCCAGAACGGCTGCTCGTCCCCAAGAGCAGGTCTCCGGGAGATTTTCCGACACATTTTTAAAAATGGCCCACTGAAGAGGCACATCAGCCCCCGAACCCTCGGGAGCCCGCTCCCCAGACCCCATCCGTCTAGACACCCAAAGTTCGTCCCGGGGCCCTCCACCCGCAGAGGCGGGAGGCCGAGACGCCGAGTCCGAGGGTCACGTGCTCCCCACAGTGGAGACTCTCGGCTGGGCGCTGCCGGGCCGCCCACCCCGCCGTGCCCCCTCCCCCACCCCCGACGGGCCGCATCCGCCGCGCACCGGCCGAGGCCTGTAACTCAGGGGAGGCCGCCGCCAGCACCGCCCCCACCCCGTCCAGGCCCGCAGCCCGAGAGGCAGGCATTTCTGGGGACGCGGGCGCCGAGCCACGGATGACTCCCTACGTGACCTTGGGGCAGGCAGGGCAGGCCGCCGCCGGGTGTCCGTGCCTCAATGTCTCCGCTCCGCGAAATGGGGAGAGCCGCGTCAGCGCCGCGCTCCGGCCGCGGGAGGATCCGCGGGGCCGAGCTCTGCGGAAAACGTGCGGCGGCGGCAACCCCGACGGACGCAGCGCCGGCTCCGCAGGGAGCGAGGCGCGCCGCCCCGGCGCCCACCGCCGGCCCGTGCGCGCGCCGGGCCGGGCGCGTCCCCGCAGCCTCGCCCGGACGGCGGCGGGCTCCTCGGCCCCGCTCCCGTCCCGCAGCCCCCCCCCTCCTCCCGTTCAGGGGCGCGCGAGCCCTCCAACGCCCCCACCCGCAACGTCGCAGTGTTTGTGTCCCTTACCGAGACCCCAGGCCGGGCCGCCGAACCCGGGACGCGCAGGCCGTCCCCGGGGCCCCGAGTCCGCGCGTCCGCGCGCGCGCGGGCCGCCCTCACCGCCTCGGCCATGGCCCTGTGCTGTCCGGCCCGGCCCGCCGCCGCCGCCGCCGCGCGGCCCCACGCAGGCCGGCCCGAGCCTCTCGGCAGGCGCCGCCCGCCCGCCCGGCCTGCCTCCCCTGCCCGGGCTCGCGCGGCCGTCGGGCCCGGCCTGCTCGGGGCGCGCGGAGCGGGCGGGGACGGAGCGGCCGAGGTCGGCTGCTGGCGTCGGAGCGGGGCGCGCGGCGGTGCGGGCGGCCCGGGAAGCTGCGCCCCGGCCGCGAGCTGGGCCCCGGTCCTCAGCAGCGGCCCCCGGCCCGCGCGCGGCCCCTGTGCGGCCGCGGCGGCGACCCCGGCTCCGGCCCCGGCCCCGGCTGCGAGCTGCGCTGCCGTCCCGGCGCCTCTTCAGCAGGGGAGCTGCACCGCAGCTGCCATGTTGATACAAACTGCATCCTGGGAGGCATGTCCCTCGCAGGCCGTTTAAAGAGAAACACTCCGAGGCTCGTCGGAGGCTGCAGGAACCCAGACAGCTCCATCTACAGCCGGTAGGAGCGAACAGTGTCGAGCGAGCAGCCTGGCGGCGACGGACACGCCCTGAGCCCCGGGCCAGCCCGTCGTGCGGCCCCGGCCGAACCTCCCGGGCCTCTTCCACCCTTGGGGGCTCCCCGCGCCTCTCACCTGGGGTCCTCGCCTGCCCGGCACCCTAGGGCGAGACCGGGAGGCGGGCGCGCAGAGGAGAAATAGGAGCGCGCAGCCCGGGCGACGTGGTGGGGTCTGGAGGCGGCTTGATTGGCTCCGACAGCCTTCCCCCGCCGGATCCCCTGCTCCTCTCAAACCCAGAACCCTTTCAAACCTGCGCTCACAAAGGGATCTAAGAAACCCGTCACACCAAAGACAGCCCCAGTTCATGTGACCAGCTTCGTGCAGCCCGGGTTCCAGGGAAGCGGGCTGTGGTTCCAACGGGAGCCAGGGGGTTGAGTGCTTTTGTGAAATGCCCGAGTGTTGTTTGTGACCTGCAAGGACAGAATTCCGGAACCAGACAGCGCTGGGGCCTGTAGGGGCCACACCCGGCATTTGGAAGGAAACTGAGGCCGCGTGGGAAGTGACTTGTTTACCTGAAGCTGCAGTCTAGGTCCCCTCTGGGAATGTCCTTTCTACGCACGAGAGAGATCCTCAAAGTCCCGGCAGAGCTTGGAGCTGGCGACTCCTGTACCTGGACAGGTTCACTCACATTCCTATGGAATAGCTACTTACGAGGTGGCAAGAACTGGAAATGACATTTTTTAAAAAGAAAAAAAAAAGAAAAAGTAGAGGCAGGCCTCCTGGTTACAAATAACGAAAATCCAACAGGAAATAACGCCAAGGGGTAGGGGTGGGAATTGAATATTATCTGTTCACCCAAGGGGACCCCAGGGCGGCCAGGCGTGAGCTCTGTTGACCGCGACAGGAGTGGGGCTCCGTGTGCTTTTGGCGCCGATCTCTTTAAAAATGGAAACTTGCGGTAGGGCTAAGGCCAGTGCCATGCGGTCCTCTCCTTACCTTCGCAGAGGGCACACTGCCCTCTTGTCTTACTGTTTGTCCTACCCTCTGCCAGCAAACAGTGTCTTCCACGGGTGTTCGTATTTTCCAATTTCCGGTGAGTGATCCCGTTGGAATTCGCTTTCATGCTTTCATTCATCAGCACGCTCTTCAGAGACAAGCCGTGTTTCTACGAGCATATCCGGGTCACTCATTTTAACCACCGTATAGTATTTCATTGAGTAAGTCAGCTCCAGTGGGCTTCCCGTGCCTCTGCGGGGCAAGAAAACAGACCTGCTGCAGGGCCCACCTGCCTAGTGTCTCGCTGTGCGCCCTGCGAGGCACACACCCTGGGGGACAGGAGCGCCTCCACCCTCCCTAGGCTCCCCAGACTGCTGGCCAGCCTGGTGACAGCTCGCCAGCAGCACGTGGGGTCCGGTTTTCCCATCTTTGCCAACCCTCCCTGCTAATGGACTCAGTAGCCTCAGCGGCACAGTGACTGTGAAATGGTAGCTCGTGACTTTCCTTGCTATCTGGTATTTCTAGTGGCCCAAGTATTAAGGAAGTTGAGCATCTTTTCATATTTACTAGGCATTCAGTTTCTTCCTTGGGGAATTTCTTCTTCATATCCTTGGCTAATTTTTCTATTGTTAAGTCTTTCTTATTGGTTTATAGGTGTTTTTTTTAAAAAATATTCCGGATATTAACTTTATCACCAAACCCTTAATGTAATTAATGATATGATTGCATTTAACTCTGCCATCTTACTAGGAGATTTTCCTGGGTTCCAGGTGTTCAATGATACCTCCCCCCTATTTTGTCCGCTTTTGAATTATTTTTAAAATCATTATTTTTAAAAAATATTTTGTTTCTTTATTTTTAGAGATATGGGAAAGTGGGGAGAAAGAAAGGGAGACAAACATTGATGTGTGAGAGATACATCAGCTAGTTGCCTGTCACACGCCCCTAGTTGGGGACCTGGCCTGCAACCCAGGCGTGTGCCCTGACTGGGAATCGATCTGGCGACCCCTTGATTTGCAGGCGTTTGCTCAGTCCACTGAGCTGCACTAACTAGGGCTATTTTTTAAATACCGTGTTTTTTGCACCATAAGACGCACTTTTTTCCCCCCAAAAGTGGGGGGAAATGTCTGTGCGTCTTATGGAACAAATATTATGTCACAGACCTTGATGTGTATTTCCTGACCTGGGATTCCCAGAAAACTAGAAGAGTACTTGAACCTTAATGTCTCTCCTTATTTGTTAATGACAGTGATGATGGTTCTTAATACCGCTGTTGACTGCTGTTCACTTTGCATGGTTGAAATATTATTCTGTTATATTTTATTAAATATTTTAGTACACCATTTGGTTCAGAATATTTTTTTTCTTGTTTTCCTCCTCTAAACTTAGATGTGTCTTATGGTCAGGTGCGTCTTACAGTGCGAAAAATATAGTAATTCTATTTTTGATCATTTGCTTATTAGTTACATCTCATTTTTGATGGTTGCCCTAAGTTTTACAATATACATCTTTAATTTTTAACAGACTAGTTCACACAAATTCTACCATTTCACCTGCGGTGCATTATTAACCTTACAACTGATGATCCACCCCTCTTGTGCTGGAGTTAGCTGCCATGCGATGTTTCTAAGTGTTAAAAGCTGCCTCGTGCGCTATTGATTGTCCACATGACAAAAATCTTCTCCCAGTCTGTCTTCTCAACATTTGTCATGCCAGGTGCTGCACCGATAGTTCTATTTAAATGTAATCAGATCTAGTACTTTTCTCTTTTAGGGCTTGTGCTTTTCCGGTCTTTTTGGTTTGTTTTCTTCCATCCCCCAATGCCTAAAGAATAGTCCTCAACATTTTATTTTCAAATTTGTACAGGTTAGCTTTTTCACAGTTAAGTCTATAATCTAGAATTGATTTTTTTGTGTGTGGCTTTTAATAAATTGCATCTTTACCGTCTAAAGTGCGACACCAGTTGTGCCCCCATCACCACGACTTTGTGTTTCTCACTAAACCTTTAAAGCACAGAGCTGAATCTTTAAAAAAGATTTTATTTATTTATTTGTAGAGAGAGGGGAAGGGAAGGAGAAAGAGAAGAGAAACATGAATGTCTGAACCACTGATTAGTTGCCTCTTGCACACCCCCAACCAGGGACCCAGCCCACCTGGGAATCGAACTGGCAACCTTTCAGTTTGCAGAATGTTGCCCAACCCACTGAGCCACATCAGTCAGGGCTGGAGCCTGAATTTTTGCTGAGTTTTTAAAAAATTATATTCTATTGATTATGCTATTACAGTTGTCCTGATTTTCCCCGCTTTGCCCCCCGTCAGGCAATCCCCCCCACCATTGTTCATATCCATGGATCATGCCTGTTACTTCTTTGGCTGCTCCAGCCCCTATACTGTGCTGTACATCCCCATGTCTGTTCGGTAACGGCCTATTTGTACTTCTTAATCCCCTCCCCTCCTCACCCATCCCCCACACCCCCTTCCCATCTGGCAACCGTCAAAACACTCTCTGTATCCATGATTCTGTCCCTGTTCTTGTTTGCTTAGTTTGTTTTTTAGATTCAATTGTTGATAGATTTGTATTTATTGCCATTTTATTGTTGATAGTTTTGATCTTTTTTTTTTAAACTCCCTTTAACATTTCCTATAATAATGGTTTGGTGATAATGAACTCTTTTATTTTTTTCTTGTCTGGGAAGCTCTTTATCAGCCCTTCAATTCTAAATGATAGCTTTGCCAGGTAGAGCAGTCCTGGCTATAGGTTCCTGCTTTTTATGACTTTGAATACTTCTTGCCAGTCCCTTCTTGCCTGCAAAGTTTCTTTTGAGAAATCAGCTGATAGTCTTATAGGAACCCCTTTGTAGATAACTCTTTTCTCTTGCAGCATTTAAGATTCTTTCTTTATCTTGAACCTTTGACATTTTAATTATGGTGTGTCTTGGAGCGGGCCTCATTGCATCCATCTTGTTTGAGACTGTGCTTCCTGGACTTGCATGTCTTTTCCTCACCAAAATAAGGAAGTTTTCTTTCACTATTTTTTTCAAGTAGATTTCCAATTTCTTGCTCCTTCTCTTCTCCTTCTGGCACCCCTATGATGTGAATGTTGGACCTCTTGAAGTTGTCCCAGAGGTTGGTATACTACATTCATTTTTTTTTTTGGATTCTTTTTTCTTCTTGTTCTTTTGTATGTGTGTGTGTTTTAATTATATTTTATTGATTATACTGTTACAGTTGTCCCAGTATTTTCCCCTTTACTCCCCTCCGCCCAGTACCCCCCTTTCCTCCAGCAATCCCACACTGTGTAATTCATGTCTATGGGTCATGTCTGTATGTTCTTCGGCTTCTCCCTTTCCTATACTATTCTTTTTTAATTTTTTAAAAAATATTTTATTTACTTTTTTTAGAGAGAAGGGAAGGGAGGGAGAAAAAGACAGAAACATTGGTGTGTGAGAGAAACGTCAAACTGGGGACCTGGCCCGCAACCCAGGCACGTGCCCTGACTGGGAATCGAACTGGCGACCTTTTTGTCCACAGGCTGGCACTCAATCCACTGAGCCACACCAGCCAAAGCTCCTATACTATTCTTAATATCCTACTGTCTTTTTTGTATCTACCAATTATGCTACTTTTTTCCCCATTTTTTATTGTTGTTCTTTTATAGTTGTCCCATCTTTCCCCCACTTCTCTCCCCTGGTCTGCCCACCTCCCCCTCTCCCACCGTGCCCATGTCCATGGGTCATTTACCAATTACGCTTCTCAGTCCCTGCACCATTTCCCCCTTTCTCCCCCTCCCCCTCCCAGCTGATAACCCTCAAGATGATCCCCATGCCTATGATTCTGTTCCTGTTCTGGTTGTTTGCTTTTGTTTTTTACGTTTTAGATTCTGTTGTTGATAGTTGTGAGTTTGCTGTCATTTTACTGTTCATAGTTTTGATCTCCTACTTCTTAAATAAGTCCCTTTAACATTTTGTATAATAATGCCTTGGTGATGATGAACTTCTGCAGCTTCACCTTGTCTGGCGAGCACTTCACCAGCCCTTCCATTAGAAATGATAGCTTTGCTGGGTAGAGTAGTCTTGGTTGTAGGTCCTTGTTTTTCATCACATTGAATACTGCTTGCCAGTCCCTTCCTGCCTGCAAAGTTTCTTTTGAGAAATCAAGTCTGCAGACGTTCTAGGACCTTGGGGTGGGGGTGCCCTTTAAACACGCAGACTCTGCTGAGAGATCCACGGTTTCTTCCTCTGCTCCAACCCCCACTGGTTTGCACAGTCAGAAGCAATGAGGCTTTATGTTCCCTGGTGCTGGGACTGTGAGCTGTAAGGTGTGGTCTGGGACTGGGAGCGCTCCCCAGGTGTCCCTCCCCACTTTTATAACGTGTGACTGTGCTTTCCACCAGCTGGTCACAACCACCGCAGTCACTGCTGCTGCCACCACCGCTGCCACCGCCGCCACCGCCACCGCCACCGCCACACAGCATCCTCTCCGGCCCTCCTACCTGTCTGGATGAGTATTTCTTCTTTGTATGTTTGTTTGCTGGACTTCCATGCAGTTCAATTTTCTGGAACTTCTGGTTGTTTTTAGTTTTCGGGTAGTTGTATCCCTTCTTATTGTTGTGGAGGGAGATGCAGCGTGTCTACCTAAAGCGCCCTCTTGGCCGGAAGTCCTCTTCTTCTTGTTCTGATTGGTTGTTTTTTGCTTCCTTATGTTCCAGATCATGGATTTGATTCTTGGCTTCATCCTCTCTCCTGTCGTTTCCCTGTAAATTGTTCCTTATTTCCATTAGTGTGTCCTTCATTTCTGACTGGATCTTTTTTATGCTGCTGAGGTCCTCACTAAGCTCCTTGAGCATCCTTATAACCAGCGTTTTGAACTCTGCATCTGATAGATTGCTTATCTCCATTCCGTTTAGCTCTTTTTCTGGAGTTTTGTTCTGTTCTTTCATTTGGAGCATGTTTCTTTGTCTTCTCGTTTTGGCAGCCTCCCTGGGTTTGTTTCTGTGTATTAGATAGAGCTCCTTTGACTCCGTGTCTTGGTAGTATGGCCTAATGTAGTAGGTGTCCTGTAGGGCCCAGTGGCCCAGCCTCCCCTATCACCCAGGCTGGGTACTCGAGGTGTGCCCTTCACATGGGCTGTGTACACCCTCCTCTTGTAGTTGAGCCCTGGTTGCTGTTGGCAGGTCAGTGGGAGGGGTTTACCCAGGCCAGTCAGCTGCAAGGACCGGCTGTGACCTCTGACCAATCACCATCTGCCCTCTGTGGGGCATCAGCTGTGCAGGGACAGGGTTCTGGTGCTCTGATGAGATCTGTAGTTGTCCCCTGGGTGCTCTGGCCCTGGGGTTTCCTCGGTGGGGCAGGACAAAGTCAGCTCCCACCAGCAGTTTGCCCGGGACCACCCTGGGGCGGCTGCTGCTAGTGCGGGGCCTGGGGCTCACTGAGACCAGCTGCTGCTTGTTTGCTAGGATTTAGGACGTTTTGAAGCAGGAGCCAAGACCAGCCATTCAGATGGAAAAGTAGCTTCTTTGGGCCCTTAAGTTGGGTGGGGGAGAGTCTCTGGGGATCTCTAAGGCAGGTGAAACAGTTAGCCAGGTTGATGGAGTCTCAGATAGGGCACCATACCCCCTAGGGAGGGTTTGAAACCAGAAAAGCCGGTGTCCCTGCAGCCTGTCACCTACCAGACCCAATAAGCAGAGACAGGGACTGAATCCTTATGGGCACTTTATTCAGACGGTCGGCGATCTGAGAAGACAGCGGGTTTGTACGTTAACAGAGAGTCTTAAATTCCATTACAAACGGACCCTTTTCATGAGGAGAAGAAAGTGGGGGTAAGGGGTTTGGAATCCAGGGGAAAAGTTAATCAGATAAAAGCTGCCGCATTCTTTCAGCTGTGCCCTGCGCGCTGGTCTAAGTGTCCTGGGCGGTGGTCACCTCACCCTGGAGCACAATGGCTCACATACCACCTTGATGGCTTGCAGGCCTCCTGAGGCACACAGGTGGAGCTGCTTCTGGTTCCCTGGAGTCTAGGTGGGTCACACCTCCAGTCCCTGAAACAAGAGCTTTTTACATACATTGATTACAAAGCTCATTAGCTGTTACCTGAAACTAAAATTTTCCAACATTTGAGCCCCCCATCAGGTTTAGAAAAAGGACAATGGCCTCTGCTCGCCTTGATGCCAGACACTTAAGTTCCTCCTCCCTGTGTGCCACTGGGGCCTTTCAAGCTGCTGCCCTGGTGCTGGAGCTCAGAGGGAGTGAGTCTGAGTAGATGAGCCCGTGTGTGGGATCTTTAAGGAGAACAGCTTGGGGCTCCAGCAGTTTCTTCCACTGACGCAGTCCCCGCTGGTTTTTGCAGCCAGAAGTTGTGGGGACGTATCTTCCTGGCACTGGAGCCCTGGGCTGGGGGCCTGGTGTGGGGCTGGGACCCTTTGCTTCCGAGGTATCCCTCCTGAATTTGTATTCACCACATGTGGGTGTGGGACCAGGAAGTTCTGCATCTGCGCCCCTCTTACCCGTCGGGATGGATGTGGTTTCTTTAATTCCGTAGTTGTCAGACTTCTGTTCACTTAGATTTCTGACTGTTCTGAGTGATGGTTGTTCTATATTTTAGTTGTAATTTTGATGTGGTTGTGCAAAGAGGCGAGCCCTGTCTGCCTATGCTGCCATCTTGACCAGAGGTCTTGCTTAGTTTTATTCTGATGATTTGTCTTTTGACTGGAGAGCTTCTTTTCTTCCCAGTTATGGTGAATATAGATATATTTGGATTTTAAATATTATTTTGTGATCTTTATTGACCATAACTTTACTTCCTTCCCCCTTTCCCTACCTTCTATTAGGTTAATCAGGTTTCCTTTCTGCCCTTTTCTTCCCTGCTGGGAGCCGTTCTGCTTCTGTGCCCTTCGTGGCTATGACAGACATTTTAAATGTGTATGTTTGACTTACAACGTTTAAATGGAATCGATGTGTCTGCCTGTCCCTTGAAATCACAAGGACTGTAAGATGCTTTCATTGACATCATGCCCATCCTTCCTGCATGGGATTGTTGTCTAGTATTTTAGTTCCACTTAGCTGTGTCCCCTGAATTGGTCTTTATTAGTGTCTTATGAAATCAGCGCATGTTAGATTTACCCCTGTTTACTAAACTTTTTTTTTGCTGACTCTTCTCCTTATGTCCTCTGTCTTCTTCCCAAAGGGGAGTCCTCAGTCGTTTTTCAGTGAATGGTACATTCTCAGTTTTTATTTTCTGAAAATGTCTTTATTTGGTTTTCTTTGCATATGGTAATGCATCAGGGTATAAAATCAAGGTTGGGTTGTTTTCCCTCAGTAGGTTAGACAGTCTGCTGTCTTCTGACTTTTTTTTTAAATCATAGAAGTCTATTGTCAGTCTAATAGCTTTTCTTTTGATGTACATCTTTTTCTCTTGAATTTGAAGATTTTATTTTTGTCTTTCATCGATTCTTGAAGATTGTCAACTATTCTTTTAAAAATATTTATTTTCTCCTGATTTCCCTGTTATCTCTTTCTAGATGAGAAAATCTGATTAGATGTAGGGTGGCTTTTCTAGTCTATGCCCTTTTATTTTTTTTAAGGTTTTATTTATTTATTTTTAGAAAGAGGGGAAGGGAGGGAGAAAGAGAGGGAGAGAAACATCAATGTGTGGTTGCCTCTTGCGCGCTGCCAACTGGGGACTTGGGCCTGCAACCCAGGCATCTGCCCTGACTGGGAATCGAACCTGTGACCCTTTGGTTTGCAGGCAGGTACTCAATCCACGGAGCAACCCAGCCAGGGCTAGTCTATGCTCTTAACGCATCATGTTTCCAGCCTTCATTTTTATCTCTGTCCTTCATTCTGTGCACTTTCCTCATCTTTCATTTAATTAACTTTTTTCCAGCCATATCTAACTTTACAGCTGTATCTAGGTCTGCTGTTTAACCAGTCTACTGAGTTTTTAAAAGTTTCAGTGACTATATATTTTATTTTTAGAACTTTAAAAAAATTTATTTACTTTTAGAGAGAGGGAAAGGGAGGGAGAAAGAGAGGGAGAGAAACATGTGAGAGATACATTGATGGGGTGCCTCTCACAAGCCCCCAACTGGGGACCTGGCCTGCAACCCACACATGTGCCCCGACTGGGAATCAAACCATTGTAAATTCCCTTATAAACAGACCCTTTTTATAAGGAGAAGAAAGGTGTAGGTAAGGGGTTTGGAATCCAGGGGAAAAGTTAATCAGATAAAAGCTGCCGCATTCTTTCATCTGTGCCCTGGGCGCTGGTCTAAGTGTCCTGGGCGGTGGTCACCTCACCCTGGAGCACAATGGCTCACATACCACCTTGATGGCTTGCAGGCCTCCTGAGGCACAAAGGTGGAGCTGCTTCTGGTTCCCTGGAGTCTAGGTGGGTCACACCTCTTCTTTTAGTTCCTGAAACAAGAGCTTTTAACACACATTGATTACTAAACTCATTAGCTGTTACCTGGAACTAAAATTTTCCAGCCTGTGAGTCCCCTCTCGTTCCTGCTGTACTGTATGAGACTGTTCATGTAACGTTCTATTTTGGATGCTGATAGAACATCAGCTTGTTGGGTTTTGACCCTGCTGTTTGTAGTGTTCTCACTGATGGGGACTGCTTCCTGTGGGCTTAGCAGTTTCTGATTGTGCGTTTATATTGAGCCAGGCTTGTGGTCTGGATTGTGGGATAGTTCCTTCTGCTCTCCAGTTCCCTTCAGCCAAAAACCTCAAGGGCAAAGCGTTGGCCCAACTTCAGTTCTTATGTCCACTTACCAGCCCTGTGGGTAAAATAAATTTGAATCTCAACCTCCAGGAGGTAATGGCTGTGGTTTTGAATTTTCAAGGAAGATCCTGTCCCATCCGCTCTTGTCACCCAGAGCCCAGGCTGAGACATAAACATTTTGTCTTCGTGGCAGCCACGGAGTTAGGCCACTCAGATCTCTATTCAAGAACTTACCATTCAGCTGTGATTCAACTGACCATTCCGGTTATTAGGAAAGGCCTTGACTTCCAGGATAAGGCCATGCTTTTCTTGGGCAGCCCCACCCAGCCCAGTGAGTGCTGGGGTCCTTGGCCCGGTCGTTTCTGCCCAGCACGAGATTCCTCTAACAGGCAACATGGGCTCGAGAACCCTGTGCTGAGCTGCAGCTTTGTCAGAGCTGCTCATGCTGTTCCTGCTACCCACACCTGCATCTTCTTTCCTTTCCTGGATGCTGAGCTGCATCCTGGTCTGTGACGTTGTCTGCAGAACCCTGCTTCCTCCTCCTTTTACCTTCCTTAGGCGTTATTCCCCAGTGCTTCAGCTTCACTGGAGAGGACACTCCAGCGTCATCGCAAGATGTCGATTCAACACGGGAGGAGACAGATACCGTGTCACTCCCGAGTCGGACTGCACAGCCATTCTCGGCGGTGCAGATAGACTCTTAAGAAGCTACACCATCGTCTCTCGAGACGGACGGCTGCCGAAGCGAAGCGAAAATTCCCCAGTGACCCTCTTCCCTGTCTGTCTCAGCACCCGCTTTCCAAGGACCCAGCTTTTGGTGTTGGGATGCATTTTTACTGAACTACATATTTTCTGAAGACGAAGCCTTTAGGGGACTTTATCCAGAGGCGTCTGTCCCAGCTTATCTTCAGGGGCCCAAAGCCTCTGTGCCCCTCTCCTTACCCCACGCAGGAAGGTGCAGCATTTCCTTGAACACTTGGAGTGGATGTTCAGTTTTGTCTTAGTTTCTGGCCCATGAGGATTTCCCTGTATTCCTTTCTATCTTAGCTCTACATTTAATTTATGTTTATTGTATCCCATTTGGAATTTCCAGATGTTTTTTATCAGGAATGTGTTCAGGGTATACAATCCGCAATGTGTGCATTTTTAACTTTTTGACCAAAATATTTTAAAGTTAGAAATGATTTAACTGTATATATTTAATGTCCAAATTGTGCTTTTAATATTTTTAAATACTCATATATAAATTGTACAATATTCAGGGTTTGACCATTATGCCACATCGGGAACTTCATTTTGTTTTTTAAAGCCCTGTTTTTATTATTTTTTAAAAATATTTTATTTTTAGAGAGAGGGGAAGGGAGGGAGAAAGAAAGGGAGAGAAATGTCAATGAGTGGGTTGCCTCTTGCATGCTCCAAACTGGAGACCTGGCCTGCTACCCGGCATGGGCCCCGATGGGGAATCGAACCAGTGACCCTTTGGTTCGCAGGCCGGTGCTTAATCCACTGAACCACGCCAGCCAGGGCTGGGACTTTGTTTTTATAGCTGTCTGGGGATAAAGCCTTCCTGTGGTCTGTGAGTCCATTGCCTCATTTCATACATACACCTTTATACGCATTTCCAGGAACATGTTATATACAAAGTTGGGGAGAGTCTTACAGAACAAAAGGTGCCTGAGCAAGGGTCCATGGAGAAATGTGGGAGGCATCCGTTCCACCTGCGGAGACTGGGCGCAGCTGGGTGATGCTAAGGGGTGAGGGGTGCACCGGGTTGTTGGGACGAGGTGGGGGGAGACACGGGGTGCAGCTGGAACATGTGCAGACAGGCAACAGCACAGGCTCAGGGAAGGGCAGGCCCTTCGGTTCTCCTCGAGGGTGAGATGCAAGAGATACTGCGGGGGACGAGGAAGAGGAAGGAGCCCTGCCTCACGAGGGTCCCATGTCCCATGCTAAAATGCAGGTGCCTCTGCAAGTTGGAAAGGGGGAAGGGGACAGATTCTCTTCTGGCGTCTAGAGGAGCCAGCCTGGCTGACACCTGGATTTTAGCTCCGTGAGGCTCATTTTGGCCCTCTGGTCTCCAGAACTGTAGGAGAAATCTGCGCTGGCTTAAGCCACAAAGCTCGTGGCAATGTCACTGCTCCAACAGGAAACTGACGCAGGAAGGGAGCACTGTGCTTTGGCCTCAGCAGGGCACTTCGGAGCAGTGGGCTGAGTGACGAGAGTTCCCATAAGTTTGGGAGCAGTGTTGCCCGCCCCCACCTCTCAATGTCTGAAACGGAACTCCACTCCGTCCCTGGTCTGAACCCTCTCCTCCCCTGTTCTGTCTCGGGGCGCGCAGCTGAGCCAGAAGCTCCCAAGGCACCGGTTTGGTGACCCCCTCCCTGCTGGGGGCTCTGGCGCGGCCGGGTGCCTGCCCGCGGGGCGCGCGGGTGCTGAGCGGCGGCACGAGGCTGCCTTAACAGCCGTTAACGCCGGTTGGCGGGCACGTGGGTGTCGGTCCGGGTCTCAGGCCTCGGGGCGGACTTCACGCCGGGCCCAGGGACACCGAGACCGGCGTCGCGCACCCCTCCCTCGCCTTGGCCCAGCCAGAAGACGCAGAGAGGCCCCCCGGCACCCGCCGTGCTGCGGTGTCTGCGCCTTTTCTCCTGCCGTCCGATCCTCGCGCGCACCGTATCAAATACATAAGCGGGAGTTCCGTAAACCGTGATTGGCTTCTGAAGCCGAGGGACGGAAGTGTTTTGATTTCCCCTCCAAATGTCGTTTTACCTCCACCGAGTCAAACCTCTCTGGAATCTCCCACTCCTGCCTCGTTGGGACTGTCGCTCCCCTGGGGGGGTCCAAGGGGACCAAGGGCCCGGGGAGGATGCCCGGAGCGGGCCGCGCAGCCTCGGGGGATGTTATTTAGCGGCGCCAGCACCAGAGACGCAGGTCTAAGAATGGAACCCATCAAACCGCCTTGGTGCTGGTTAGGTTTTATTTTAACAGGGCGTCTCCTCATTTGTTTTCTCAAAATATCAGTTATATCAATTAGAGGTGTAAACAGGTACAAAATATACAGTACATAGAAACAATTTTCTTAGCTAGTCTACGGCCTAACAAAAGTACACAGGGGGAGCTCAGTGGATAGCAGCCGGGCCTCTCTGCAGGGGGCGGGGGGGGCACGTCACCCGTTTTGGATAGGGGACCCGGTGGCGGCTTCAACAAAACCGGAATGGTTACTTGGGTGGCGCACACGGCACTGCGGTAGGATCGCGAAGCCCGGGCGCGTCTGCCGTCGCGTGGGGGCGCCCGCGGAGAGGGGGCAGGCGCCCAGCGTCTCACGTTGCTGGGGGCGTTGCTGGGGACGCTGCTGGGGACGCACGCGCCGGGGAGGCCGCGCTCAGCCGGAGCCTGCGGCCCGGTGACTTTGCTCACTGCTCACGCACGCCTGGGGCACATCTAAAGACGGCGGGCACGAGAAGCTGTCACTGCCCCAAATGGAGCCTCCGGGAGGCTGAGCCGCTTCCGACCCGAGGCTGTTCCCGACTGCTGGCACCCGCCCGCCGCCGCCGCCGCGCAGCGAGGCTGAGAGGTGTCCCCTTTGAGTCATTTGGTTCCTCATCTCTGACAAGAAAAAAGACTTCCCTGCGCGTTTCACCAGGTCACGGTAACAATCAGGTGGGATGCGATGGGAAAGGACTCGGACAATGGAAACACGCTCCACAGGACGCAGAAGCATCCCGCGGGCAGGAGTGGGAACAGCCCCCCGAGGGGCCGGCGCCAGGCACTGCCCCAGCCTGGCCCCCTCTGCAGCCCTAACCCTTCCAAGGCCCAGGAATCCCACCGCAGGGCGACACCACTAAGCTCCCTTCCAAGAGGGGTGGCCGGTGACCCGTCCAGGGAAACGGAGGAAGGGCCAGCCTCGTTGGGGTCCTTTTCAGATGCAAAGCAAGCTGGGAGGGAGGCCGGCTGCTCCCCATGAGTCCTTCTCCCTGAGGAGGTGAGGCTGGGGTCCCAGCACCCAGCTGGCCAGGGCGGCTTGGAGCCCCAGGCCCCGACGGCCCAGCCCCAGGGCACAGCGAGGTCTCAGCTCCTCCTCCTGCTAAGACTGTCCCATCCCTGGGGGTCAGTGGGCCGGAGGCGGGCCGGCCCCTCCTCACTGTCCCCAGCTCCCCGGCCTTCCAGCACACTCACCGCCAGACACGCGCTCCGGAAACCAAAAGTATGCTAGAAACTTTAAACTGGTACTACAACTATTTTCCAGCTTCTTCAAGAATTTAAAGAGAAAGAAAAGTTTCATAATTAAATTACTTAAAATTCTATGGTGCTCAGTTTCACAATCAGAGAACTCTACTTTGTTCAGAGGCGGAAGCCGCATTGCCGGCCAGCTTCTCTTCCTCCAGGGATCGAGCGCAGCCACTTGGGAGACCCGACCCCACTCCCGCCTCTGCGCTGCCACCACCCCACGCCTGCAAATGGGACTTTTTACACTCGCGGCTGGCGCGGGTCAGAGGGCTGCGGCAGCCTGGCCATCGGGCGCCTCACAGGTCCCCGCCATCGGGGGGTCCCAGGACACTCAGGCCACAAGTCCAGTCAGTCACGAGGTCTGTGGAGGCCAAGGGTCCTTTGGAGGCAGGGCTCTTGAAGGGGTCCGGGGGGCCGGCAGGGAGCGGGGGCAGCGGCTGGCCCCGGGCCGGGCCCTTGGCCCCCGCCGCGTGGTTGCGCTGGTGCTTGCGGAGATGGTCTTTGCGGATGAAGCTCTTGCCGCAGACGGTGCAGGTGAAGGGCCGCACGCCCGTGTGCGTTCGGTAGTGGTCGATGAGCTTGGAGCGCTCGGTGAAGCGCTTCTCGCACTCGGTGCAGGGGAACGGGCGCTCGCCCGTGTGCAGCATGCGGTGCCGGATGAGGTGCGCCGGCCGCGTGAAGCAGCGCCCGCACTCCCCGCACCGCAGGGCGCTGCCGTCCCTCGCGGCCCCCGCCGGCCCCGCCGCCCCGTCGGGCAGCCCGCAGCTGCGCTGGTGCGCGCTCAGGCTCACCTGCAGCTGGAAGCTCTTCCCGCATGTGGCGCAGGTGAAGGGCCGGCCCCCCGGGGGCGCGGCCGGGTGCTTCTTCAGGCCTGGCTTGTGACCGAAGCCTTTGGTCCGGCCAGGGTATTTACAGGGGTCGCTGAAGGGCCTGGGGACCTGGCCGGGGTCCAGCACAGCCTCTCCGCCCTCAGGGGAGGGGTAGGGCAGCCCCTCAGGCCCCGTCCTCGGGTTCAGCCCCACAGGAGGCTTACACCTGAAATTCCAGCCCCAGCGGACCCCCCCAAGGAGCCAGTCCCCCGGAGGGGTCTCGTCCTGGGCCACGGCGGGGCTGGGCTCCCCCAGGTCCCGCTCCGGCCGCGCAGGCTCTCGGAGACCCAGCACGGGGTCCTGGCCGGGGAAGGAGCTGCCCTGGCTCTCCCAGGCACCTTCCTGGACGGGACTAGGGAAAAACCTCGTGGCTTGGCCTGGTCCGAACAGGGGCCCGTGGGCCTCCAGGTCAGTAGGGTGTACCGGCGTGGCCACCACCTCCTCTTCCTGGACTTCGGTTTTGATCACAATTTTTACATCTGCTGAGAAAGACAGAAAGAGCAGATATCACTCTGTCCCCTCGCCCGCTTAGAGCGAGGGTCTGGGCTGTTCCCCCGGGGCGTCAGCAGCCCGTGGTACCCCTGCCAGCAGCACACGGAGCCCCGGTCTCCAGGCGGCAGGATCCGGCCCGCAGAGCGCCCCCGGGGGCGTGCGGGGCTTCCAACCCTGTGTGAGGACAGCCCTGTTCTAGAGTCTTCTCTGCCAGGAAAGCAACCCTCGCATCTGCTCAGCGGGTTCCGTTTCTACTCTGGCTGCTAAGGCTGATCAAGAATGACCTTGAGGAAGACACTCTGACCACCAGTGACCATGTACCCGAGGGGCAAAGGCACCGGGTTGGGCCCAGGAGGGTCTGAGGTGGCACCATGCGGCTTCCCAAAGACCAGCTGTGGACTGCAGGATAATTTCTTAATGGGCAGCCCATCTGTGAGCACCCCAGTTGGGGGGCATGTGAGGGTCCCCCAGATAACATGTGTGAAGTCACCATGCAGGCCATTGGGTATGCAGCAAGCATCCCATCAATACGGCCAGCCAGCTAGTAATAAAAATACTAGTGAAACAGTGAAAATGTGACTGGATGTAAATGTACTTGAATTTCACTTCCTGAAGTTTTGTATTAGGGACCTAGGCTTTTGGCACATTTCTGGAGTGCTAAAATACAACCAAAATTAGTAAAAGTAACAGATAACAGGTCTTCAACACAGAAGACGGAAATTTGAAGGTCTCCCCCCTGCTGACTCCGGCCTGCGGACACCTGCCCTCGGCACTGCTGACGTCTGAGAACCACCGTGGGCTGCTCGGGCTGCTGGCCGGTCAGAGCGCGGCCGGGCCAGGCTCTGAGTCTGGGCAGGAGGTGCCTCCCCTCAGGCGTCAGCTTATGAGGACTGGCTGGGGAGCACGAGAAAAGCACCGCTGGGAACGTGGACCTGCTCAGGGGAGGCTGTCCAAGCCCCAGAATCTGGCCAGAGGTCAGGGACAGACGGTAGCGCCCTAACCCCACAGGCACCTAAGGACCCGCCGGCTGCAAGGTCGGGCCGTTCACGAATCGGGATGAGGCCTGGCCTGCCCTCTCTCCGCCACCCGTACCTTCCGTGGAGGCCGCCGTGCTGAGCTTCAGGGTCCCGTCGGAGCATGCGGAGGAGGGGTGGTGGGGAGGGAGATCCGCCTGCCAGGAAGTGGGTGGGATCGTGCTTGGGAAGCTGGAGTGGACGCCTGCAGTGGAGAGGCCAGAGCCTGTGGGTTAGAGAGCAGAAGCGGCAGACAACCCCCAGGGACAGGGAGTGGGCCGACCCCGAGACCCTGGCCCGGGCTCTCTGCTCGAGCATTATGACCCCACCACTCCTGGACCGAGGCTCCTTTGCTCCCCTCCCAGGGGGGCCCCGGGAGGCTCACGCCTCACCAGGTTATTTCATACAGCTCCTCCTCAGGATGGGGCAGCCAGTGGCCTACATGCCCGATGCTGGGGACAGGGACAGAAGTGAGGCTGACAAAGGGAGGCGGCGGGACACAGGACAAGGGCACCCTGAGCCCAGAGGGGCCCCCAGCGGGCCTTCGGGGCGTGCCCTGCTCAAGGTGGGGGAACTTCTAAGATAGTCAGGCTGTAACATCTTTTAAAAATTTATTTATTTATTTTTGGAGCGTGGGAGAGAGAGGGAGAGATACACTCAGCCCCCAAACCAGGGACTGGGCCCGCACCCTAATCATGTGCTCTGACCAGGAATAGAACCCGCAATTTGTCAGTTCGCAGGCTGACACTCAATCCACTGGGCCACACCAGCCAGGGCTAAGCCGGTCAGGCCAGATTCTTAAGCGTCCATAGCTCCCACCACGCGGGCTTCCAGGAGCGCCATCAGCCACAGCTGGCCCCGGTCCCTGCCTCTCATTTCTGGTAGCTGCTGCCCGTGGTAGCCACTCACCAGAAGCAGCATCTGTAGAGACGTCTCCTGCTCCGGAATCCAGCTGGCCGAGGCCCCACGGCTCCTCCCCAATATCCGGCTGGCCGGCCGCCCAAGCCTCTACGCCCAGAGCATGCTGCTCCTGGAGCTGGAGCTCACCCTCCTGCTTGATCTGCATTAAGAGGTCGGGGGCAGGAACGGGGGGTCCCGAGCCTAAGAGAGGGAGAGCGTGTGAGCACATGGCAGCAGGGCCCTCGGCCCCGGGCTGGAGCACAGCCAGCCAAGGAAGTGGCCCTCACAGAGGTGCCCCTGCAGAGAGCCTGGCAGGAAGGCACAGCAAGGGACTCCCCGGCAGAGTGTGGCACTGAGCACATGGCTCTGAGCGCCCGGGGCACAGCAATGCGTTCTCAGGGCCAGCCCACTGGTGCACGGGGGCCACTGAGCTGTCCCAGGGGCGTCCTGCTCTCACTTAAAACACACACACATCTTGTGAGCCCAAAAGAAAGACCCTAGAGATGAGGATCAAAGAGAAAACATCAACTCAAACCAAGTGTTCGAGTGGGGAGCCAAGTGACCCAAGAACTTGCAGGGACAGGATGCGGGCCTGAGGGGCCGAGGCTCTGATGTCCAAGGGAGGCGGGAGCGGAGCGGAGCGCCCTGTGGGAAGCAAGGAACCTCTGAAAAAGAACTAAACATACTTGACATTCTAGAAATGACCAAAAGAAATGAAAAACTCAGTGGATGGCTTAACAACAGACTGAACGTAGCTAGAGAGAAAACTGGTGACTTGGACGATGAACCTGGGAAAATAATCCACAGCACAGCACCGAGAGATTAAAAAAAGAAAAAAAAGAAAAATGAAAGGCAAATAAGAGACATGGAAGACAGACCAAGAAGTTCCCACAGAGACCGGCAGACGTCCGAGGAGGAGAACCGAGAACTGAGTAAAGAGGGCCACGTAAAGAAATAATGGCTGAGAACGGGCCCAAACTGAAGGCGTTGAGACCACAGTGTGAAGGCACACACCCATTCCTAAGCAGGAAATAAAAATTAGAAACCTCGACAATGTTCTATAAAATGGAATGACAGTAAAGACAAGATCTTAAAAGGTACCAAAGAGAAAAGAATAATATTTGGACTGAAAGCAGATTTCCACCAGCAAACAGCGTATCAGAAGATAATGAAACATCTTCAAAACCTGAGGAAGAAAAGTATCTGTCAGTATGATTTTGCTTGCACAAACTTGAGGACAGTTATGTAAAAAATATAAGATAATCTTAAGATCATCTCCTTTGTAAGTAGATATGCCAAGATCTTACAAATCAAACCCAGTAATACATTTTCAAAAAAGAATACACATGAACAAATGAGTTTATCCTGAGAACTCAAGGACAAGTTAACCCTAGAAAAGATAGCAATATAATGCACAAAGTTAGCAGATTAATGGAGAAAACAATAAAATCATCTCAGCAGATGGAGAAGTGAGATTCGATTCTTCCATTTCTGGTAGATGGCGGATATGCAGAGACATGCCTCCTGGTATGGAGTGGCTGAAGATGCTGGGGAAAGTACAAAGAACACAATAAAAATTGAAACATGGATGACCTTGACATAAAGTAAGGAAATCAGACAGAGGTCAGAACCTCTGAGAAAGCCTACATCATCCGCAGGACAGGGCAGGGCACCTCTCAATCCTGTACTGTCCGGCTGTGGCGGACGGCGCGCGTCTGGGACAGAGGACCGTGAAGAGTCTGGGGCTTGAGCAGGAGAGGCTAGAGACCCTCTATCACACGTATAACATGGGACCCCAAGGGGCAACCTTCCCAGTGGACTATACTTTAAACAAAAGCGAAAAGCTTCCCAGCAGAAGGAGCCTGCCCACTCTGGCCGTGGTTATGTGCTGTTTCCCAGAGACATGCCTAAAACAGAAGGATGAGAAAGCAATGTAAAACAATAAAAGATATACTAAGCCAGAGGAAGCAGTTAAAAAATAAAAATAAAAAAGATGTAGTTATACCACAGCAGATGAAATGGCTTTAAAGATGAAAAACACTCATAGAAAGGTGGGGGGCAAAGGCTACTGCGCAATGGTAAATTGACCAGGAAGATAAAATAATTCGCAGAACTGATAGAACTCCAGGAGAAATAAACAAGCCCACTTTCTCCGTGGAGCTTTTCAACACACCTTCTTCTGTAATCGATAAATCTTGCTGACTAAAAGTTACAGGAAATTTCAACAACACTATCAGCAAACCCAACCGAATGGACGTAAGTAGAGTCTAAAAGAAGGGAAATACACGCTTTGCAAGCCATGCAGAACATTAAAGAAAATAAAAAAGATGGGACACTTATTTCCTAACTATAACACTATTAAGTTAAAAATCAGAAACAGATATCCCCAAACTCCCCATATGTACTAAAATTTAATATATACGTATATATTTGCTTTCTAAATAATCCAAGGCTCTATGGACAAATTACAATGAAGATGAGAAGATATCTGAAACCCAATGCTAATGATAATATTGTTTATTGAAATACATAGGCTGTGCCCTGGCCACTGTGGCTCAGCGGGTGGAGCACCAGACTGCGAACTAGCAGGTCGCAGGTTTGATCCCCAGTCAGCGCACACGCCTGGGTTGTGGGCCCGGCCCCAGGTTGGGGGCCTGAGGGAGGCAGCCAATCGACTGATGTTTCTCTTTCACGGTTCCCTCCCTCTCTTTTTCCTTCCCTCCCCCATCTCTAAAAATAAATAAAAATCTTAAAAAAAAAATATGTGGGCTGCATCTGCAATGGTACTTAAGAGAAAATTTTATAGCCTCGTGTGTTTATATTAAAAAAGAGAATATAGATAAAAAATTAGTGGGTCAAGCAGATAATTCAAGGTGTTAGAGGAGAAAAACATCAACAACAGAACCCTTTAAGAAGTAGAAGGAAATAATATGAAGGTGTAAATTAATAAAAGAAAACAAAGACTATAAGAGCTAAAAGCTGGTTTTCAAGAGAATATTAAACCAGCGCATCTCTAGCAAGACTATTAAGAGAAAAAGAGAAAGTACCAATAACTAATATGAAGAATCAATAGGGACATAATTATAGATGCAGCAGAGATTAAAAAGATAAAGAGAATATTATAAACGTTATTCCAAGTAGTATGGAAACTGAGGACAGGGAAAGATTCCTTAGAAAAACTATCATTTGCCAAAACTGACTAAAGATGGAGTGGAAAACTGAAGTAGTCCTATAACTATTAAAGAACATAAATCTGTAGACAGAAATCAGCCCCACAAAGGAAGTTTTGGGCCCAGATGGTCTCACTGGTGTTTTCTATTAAACATTCAAGGAATGGATAACTTCACTACTGCACCAATTCTCAGTCACAAACAGTCTGGGAAAGGAAAGTTATAGCCCCGTCTCAGGAATGAAGATTCAAAAACCCTGAACAAAATAATCAGCACTAAAGGCAGCAATGCATTTAAAGGGTCATGGCAAAGTTAGGTTTTATTCCACAATCGCAGGGCTGGTTCAACATTAGAATAGAACATGAATTACCATACTGGCAGGTTAAAGGAGGAAAATCATGTAATCTCAATAGATACCCCAAGCATCCTAAAAATAACAGCTATTCCTGTTAGAAATAGCTCATCAACGAGAAATATCAGAAACTTCTCTAACCCGGTAACGGGCACCAATGAACCTGTAACGTATATATTATGCTCGATGTGACGAGGTGAAAAGCATTCTCCTTAAAATCACAAACCGATGGGATACTTGTTATTATCACTTCTGTTTAAGAATTTTCTGGGAGTTCTCAGGCAGCACAAGAAAACAAGGGTAAACCATAAAGATTTGAAAAGAATCAAAAAATCCTTAGGACTCATAGATGATATGATTACCTTTTCAGAAAATCCGAGACTCATCAGACAATGATTAGAAAAGTTACGGGCATTAATGAGAATTTCAGCAAGTTTCCTAGACAGAAAGATCAATAAGTGAAAGAAAATTGCATTTTTGTACACTACTATCCATTTTTCTTCGTCATAAATCTTTTTTTTCACTGAATGTATCGGGGAGACAGCGGTAAATAAAGTCGGACAGGTTTAGGTGCACAATTCTACAATGCGTCACCGGTACGCTGTACTGTGTGTTCACTGTCCCGAGTCACGTCTCCTCCGGGACCATTTACCCCCCCCCCCCCCGTACCCTCTTCTTCTGCCCGCCGTGGATCATAACAGAGACCTAAAATAAAAGAGGAGGGCGGGTGAGGGTAAGCTGTTTTTGTCACTGATAACTGAGGGTGCAGCTTTCACCTGTGGGCAAGGGGGGCGTCCTCACACTGACCCCAGGATCAGGTCACCCACTGGACAGCGCTCGGGGAGGCTGTCCCCGGCAGAGCAGCAGAGATGGCCTGTCCCCCGGGGTGGCCGGCTGCCTGAGGGAAGAAGGATGTACAGGACTGGGCCTGTCCGACCCTTGCTCCCAAGCTCCCCGGCGAGGCATGTCTGGTGGGACCGCTGGCAGAGAGTGGGATGTCACATGACGGAGCCCGGCTGCATGCGCCATGCACTGGAGGAAGGGGTGTTCCTGCCTCGAGCCTCGAGCCCACATCGGCAACAAGCGGGAAACACAAGTGACAACAGTAACTAAAAATACACCGGGAACCGAGCGCTACGTCAGACGACGAGATGTACACGCCCTCTTTGGAGAAAACGGTAAAACCTCGTCAAGGGGTTCCAGGAGGGTTAGAGCGGGGCCTTATAATTAGAGATAACATGCCTCCCTAGAGTAAAGGGCCCGGTTCTACCCAAAGTGATTCCTAGAACGAACGTAATCCCAGCCACAGCTGCACCTGGGTTTTCACGGAACTTGATAAGGTCATTTCCAAGTTTCCCTGACAGAGCGCAGGGAAAGGCCCGAAGTGCACTTCGTGAGGAAGAACGGGGGTCCCCGCTCCCCACTGCCACAGCAGTTCATTCCAGATGGGCTCAGAACTTGAACATGAGAGGCAGAACTTCCGGTAGGAAATATGAAGATGGTGTATCACAACCCTCAGGTAAGGGAAAATTTCTTAGTTGTTACGACACAAGGAGGAGAAGCCACAAAGGTAAAAACTAGTAAATCCGAGTGTATAGAAATGAAAAGCATCTGTTCTTGCAAATACACCATAAATGAAGAAATCAGCGATAAAAGATTAATATTAAGAATATGTAAAGAACTCTTACAAATTAGTAAGGAAAGAGAAGACAACCAAAAAGAAAAACGGACGGAAGACGGACGAGTGTTTCCCAGAAGAGGAAGAAGCGGCCCATCAACAGGACACTATGTTCAAGCGTATTGATCAGGAAGAAACGCATGCTTTACACTACACATTCAGACCAGGCTCCCTCCCACCCGACGGGCAGAGTTGAAAGGCGAGGCCTTTCCAGGGCCGGGGAGGAGGAGGAGCCGCTGGGACGGCCACGAGGACGCGTGGGTATGATGTGGACAAGGCCGACGTGCCGGTTTCCCACGGCCCGGCACTTCCACTCCCGGGTCTACACGTGGAGAAACTTTTACATGGGCCTAATAATGTTCACAACAGCCTTGACCTTGAAAGCAAAAAGCGAGAAACACCACAAACGCCCAACAGCAGCAGAAGGAATGAATGCACCGTGTTCCACCCTGAAACGGAAAACGACGACGTGGCGGAAGGCGCGACACTGCGCTGCGACATGACGCCGCTCAGAGACCTAACGCCGAGGGAAAACAAAGGAAAGGAGAATACACGTGGTGCGAGGTTACCCACATACAGTTCAAAACCGGGCAGAACTAAACATGATTTGGAAGTCAATATGGAGGAAATGAACGTGTAAAGTAAAGCAGGAGACCAATCATGTCTGTTCTGAATTTTTTGTGTGTCTCTAAGAGGGAGGGAGGCGCATGAGGCCCGGGAGGGACAGGAGTCTTGGAAGGGCCTGGCTGTGATCTGTTTCTTATGCTGGGGTGTTGTGAATATGTTGTTTTTATTGTCTTTCTCTGAACTTTACCTGAACCTTGTTCTGTATATAATTTTGTTATATAAAATGCACAGTAAATAGATTTTAAAAAATCAGTTGACCCAATATAAGACGTGTTCACAAAAAACGTGAAGCTCTAGGCGCATCCCGACAAGGATGGCAGCTGTCACCTCCTATTCAACAAGGTCTCGGCTGGACACAAGAAAAAGAAAGCGGCAGACATTTAAAAAGTGTCATCTGTGCAGGGCACCATTGTCCACCTAAAAAAATCTAAGAGAATCTAAACAGACAAGTCATTAGACCTAAAAAAAGAAAAAGAGCTGAGCAGAACTCTCAGCCGTTCGCCCGTAAGAACAATTTAAAACATGCGATTGATGTAAAAATCCCATTCGGAATACAAATAACAACTCTTGGGAGAGAACTACAAAATCTTGTTGGCACCCCCACACACGAGCCTTCAGGAGAGAAGGCTGCCCATGGAGGGAGGCTCGGTGTTGGAATGAGGGTAGCTCCCCAGACACGCGATTATGAAGGGTAATTCCTGTTAAAATTCCAACAGGATGTTCTGCGAACTTGACATGAAGATTCTGAAGTGCGTCTAGAACAAAGGTCCCAGAACAGCCATAGAAAGCTTTGAACAGCGAGTGGGGAAGTCTTGGCCTACTAGAGTCAAGGCCTCCTTGGAAGCCCAAACAGCCCACGTGGTGCAGAGCTGGGCAGAGACCAGGACACGGGTGGCCCGGAGGCGGCGTGCGCCCCCAGTGGAAACCTGGTTCAGGGCGGAACTGGCATGGCACCGCATCGCAGAAAAGACAGAATAGTCAACAACCTCGTTGGAAAATCAGATGTCCTTGTGAAGGAAAACAACAGAATTCTCCCTGGCAAGCTACACAAAAATCAACTCTAGATGGATTAAAGACCTACACGTGAAAAGCAAAACTTTTAAAGTTTTACAAGAAAATACCAGAGGATGTCCTGAGCAGGGAGGGACAGGGAAGGCCATCTTAAGACTGAAAAGCACAGATCGTAAAGGAAAAGACTGATATGCAGCCTGGACCCAAAACTAAAGCTTCTCTGCGAGAACTTGAGTGAAAAGCCTGCTGCAGGCGGAGAGAGGGTATCTCAGTGCAGAGGCAGGGTTCCTGTCTAGATCCCACCCAGAGAAGTCCTGAATCAGCGAGAGAAGGAAAACACCTGCAGAAAAACAGGGAATGACGTTCCACTGGAGGAGAGACCAAATAAACCAATGAAAGGAGGCTGAACTTCAAATGTAAACGAAGACAAGGTATGATTCTGCCTGCATCAGACTGGCAAAAATCTAATTCTGAAAAGATTTAAAGAAACGGGGACTTCCCAAGGGCAGCAGCACCAGCTCAGAGACCCACAGGGGAGCGCCAAGGCCTGGCAGCGGGTCAGGCCAGCGCGTTCTTCGGCACAAGGGCCCACCCCTGGGCCTGCCTGTTCCCTGCGGAGACCTCAGCGCAAGGACACAGAGGCAAGTTCGGGACTGTTCACGGCAGCACCACGTCAGAGAGAAAAACCAGAGAGTGCTCAGTGCGGGGATGGATGAGACCCTGTCAAATAGCTGCTTTGGGATATGAAACATCTGTGAAAGTGAAGGAACGTCGTCTATGTGCGTGGAGAGACAAACCTGAAATACAGAACACTGAGGGATACATAGACATGAATGTAATTTTTCAAAACACAGGAAACCACATTCTAGATTACTTATGGCCACACACGCACAGGACAGACGTTTTAAAATGTAGGTAGAGGTGGAAAAAACACCAACTTGAGGGCAGTGGTGGCCCAAGGGACAAATGAGACTGAGCTCTAAAAAGGAATTTAAATGGTATCGGACATGGTTTTCACACACACACATATTTTAAAGTATGAAACGCAGCATACAGTTAACAAATATTTCCCGAATCCCGACTCTGTGCCAGGCAATAGATGCTCAGAATGATCACGGGAACAAAACAGATCAAAGTTCGTGTCTTCTTGAAATTAACATTCTAAATATGAAATATATACAGTAATCTACAACTATGGAATATAACAACAGGTGTGGATATCGGTCCTGAAACCAAGCAGGAAAGGAAAACTAGAACTCCTGGGTGGGGAACTGCATTTTTAAGTAGGGTGATTAGGGAGAGTCACGTTTAAACACAGAGGGGACAGGACACAGCAAAGGGAAGTGGTGAGGTGGGGGGACACCAGGAGGCCGGGCAAAGTGCACCTAGGAAGCCAGTGACCAATAGAGGCAAAGGTCACCCACAGGCTGGGGAGGACAACAGACTGTTAGCTCCGTGGAGGCCCCTGGTGGCCTTGACAGGGGTTGGTGGGAGGGGCTGAACAGGGGAAAGAGATGATGGAGGTGACGGGACAGGGACCGTGGCCGGGAAGGGGGCCAAGGAGTGGGGCAGGGCTCTGGGGGAAGGAGCACAGGTAGGTGCTGGCGGGGTCGGGGGTGGCAGGTGAGGGATGCTGGGCGCGGTCCCTGAGGGGGTGGCCCGGCCGGGAATGAGTGCCCAGGGGAGGAGGGTCTCCGACCGATAGTCAACAGCAGGTCACAAAAGCGAGCAGAGGACTGGGCGCGGATGCAGGCAGACAGGCGGGTCAGGCGGTGGTGACAGTGACAGGGTTCTGTTTCGTTTTTCAATGAAATATGCCTTTTCAATGTAGAGATTATTCTAAACAGACGGCGGTGACCTGGCCCGTGCACCGCTGCTGGCCGGCTTCCGGCTGTTGAGCGGGGCCTGAGCGGGCACTGCCGAGCGCCCCACGAAGCCTGGGGGCAGCGGTGAGCACGGAGGGCTTTCTCCGGCCGCACTCGGCTGCTGGGGAGCTGGTGCGGGAGGGCAGGCAGGCTTAACCAGGATCATGGTTGGCCAGGCGACTGCGACAGACAAAAATGGGGCGAGGGACTGGAAGTCTCCCATCCGGACTGGGGAACTGTAAGCCCTGCGTCAGGACCCTCTTTCTGTCACTCTGTCCCCTGGGTTTCAGACTGTCCTCGGCACCTAACCCGGGGAGTGCTCTGACCGCTGACAGCGTGGCCGGTTCTGTACACCGTCTGCCCTTGGAGAAGTAAAAATCTAATCCTATTGAAACAGCAGACACATTTCATTCACCACCATTGACAGTCAGACTCTTCAGTAACACAGGTGTTCAGGTGAAAGGGGAACCCAGGCATGGGGGACAGACAGACAAGAAGGAGGTGGGTCTCCCCAGTCAAGGGACAGACTGTCATTTACCCCACAGCCTGTCCAGGGCTTCACTTCGGTCATGTGGCTTGTCCCACGCATCCGTCTGTCCTTTCCTTAACTTTGGAAGGTGCTGACTGGCTCCAGGGAAGTCTGAGACAGTGATACCTGGTGTCCAGATTCACCTTAAATCAGTCTGTGGTTCTAGTCACAGCGCAATGTGTGGCTAACATGTGGCTAATGGGTTAATCTCAGCGAGATGCGGTTCTCGGGTGGAGCTACATGTGAATGAAATGCTGTCTTTAACAGACTCCTATCTTCCCGACCAGGCTCCTTCCTTCACTGCTCCTAATTCAGGACCACTGCTCTGTCTCTCCCGCAAGGACTGGTCATGGCTCAACCACCGTAAAAAACTCAGGAGGCCACACCCTCTCTGGCCTTGACTTCTGTTCCCCGCCCAGCCCCTCACCTGGACTCGGGTCCACGGGTGCATCCGGAACCTTGGGGGCCGTGCGGCGCCAGCCACATGGCTCCTTCCCCTGCTCGCTCTGGGTCAGGACCTCGGGCTTGGAGATGGCATAGTCTGAGGAGAAACACAAGGGTTAGCTCTTGCCACGTGCTTTCATCCGAGGCTGGGCACAGGCAGCCCCAGAAACTAAGAATGGCCAAGAAACTTAAATTCTGGATAGGCACAGAGCAGTGTTCTCAGCCACAGGCAGTTCTGTCCCCAGGGAGACATTTCTGGTTGTCACGACTGAGGGCTGGAGGCCAGGAGCACCTGGCGGGTGGAGGTCAGGATGCTGCTGCCCCACAACACAGACTCATCTGGCCCCAAATGTCACAGTGCCGAGGTGGGGAAGCTCTGGTATAGTCTCCCCACCGAGAAGCGGTGGTTCCTGCCCACTGACAAATAGTGTCCCATCGGCACCTGCTCCATCCTCACTAAGGACGCCTTCCTGCCTCCAGATCTGGGGTCACATAGAAACACCCCAAGAGGAAATAAGCCCAGGAGGAAATATCCCAGGCCCTCTAGGGGTGTCCCATGCCGAGAGCGGCAGCAGCCCCAGGGTCCGGGGGAGCAATGTCTCCAGGATAAAGACAGCGCCGGCTGCAAGGAGCACAGCCTGTCCACGTTCTCCACGGACCCAGAGGAGTGACCCGGTCCAGGCCAGCTCTCAGGGAGAGAAGCCTAAAGAGAAAAAGTCTTTCTCAAATGTGAGTGGGTTCCATCCTGGGTCTGAGCGGCAGGCGCCTTCTCCACTCCAAGTCTCAGCAGGAGAGCGGAAACCACCAGGCCGCACCCCTGGTTAGGAGAGGCGCCACCCCACCTGGGTCTGGCATCCCATGAACTTGACCGGGTGGAAGGGAGCTTTCAACTCGGTCACGCAGCGCCCCTCTTTCAGAAGAGGAGCTAATTCCCTGTATGGCCCAGGTTTCTAGGGATTTATACCCGCTTGTGAGAAAACCCACTGGCATCAAAGAGGTCTGAGGACTGCCCAACCCACACTGAACAGAGACACGAGTGCCAGGCCTTACCCAGGGAGACCAGCGTCTCGTAGTTGCCCCGCATCACATGCTTGTACAGCTCCTTCTGCCACTCGTCCAGCTTGCCCCACTCCTGCTCCAAGAAATAGACACCACGTCAGTAAAGGCCACGGGCACCTGAGCTGCAGGTGTCACGCACGCTCACCCACACTTACAGGCACGGCCCCTCAGGCCATCCCGCCCCAGGTACCCCGATTACCTTGGGGGCCTCCCCCTTGCTGCCCGGGGGCAGCCGCAGGACCCAGAAGTTCCTGTTTCTCAGCAGGTTCTCCATGTTCTCCAGCCGCCGCTGCAGCAGCCCGTACTCCTGCAGCAGCGTCCCCAGCACGGCCCACTTGCCCTCCAGCTGGTTCCCGAACTCCAAGGTCGTCTTCTCGCAGTCGGCCAGCTTCTTCTCGGCCATCCCCGTCCGTCCCTCCAGGGAGAGCAGGCGGGCGGCCTGCGATTCGATCTTCCTCTCCATCGCTTGAATCGTAGCTGCCATTGTCCAGGGAGAGATCTTCCAGAGACAAAGAGAAGACCAGCACCAGTCATTCCCTGGGTGTGGGGGAGCTGGGCTGGGGGCGGGAGGGGAAGTGGGGACCCCTGTGCCACATGCTGGTCTCAGCCTCGCGATCACGCCTCCTCTGGGGGGCTTGAACACCACCTAAGCTGGCGGCTGCCGTCCCTCCAGGCCTCTGCAACACGCCGTACGGCCCTTGTCGCGGCATTCACCACCCCACAGCTACCTCCTGCACCCGCCTGTAGGCCTCCGAAGGCCGCCCTGCCCCTCCTCGCCGCCCGGCGCGTGGCCCGCAGCAGGCGCCCTGCGCAACTCTGCTAAACAAGCGGTGACCGAGCGCTGCGGGGCTCTTCAGTGGGAAAATGTAAACGGCAGATCGCCTAGAGCCCAGCCAGCACTTCCCGTCAGAATCACACAGGAACTGTCTACTGATGATGACCTAGCAAAAAAAAAAACAAAAACCAAAAACCAACAAACCAAATAACAAACCAGAAACATGTAGACAGCTGGTTCACTGAGGCGGCACAAACGAGGGCACTGCTCAACCGCTTTTTTTAAAAGCAGTTCGTGTCTCTTTTTAAATAAATATAAAAATCTAATGGTTAAGTTCTTAACCCACAGGACAATCTGATTTTGTCCCCTCTCCAGCCACCACCCCCCAAACTAAAAATCACTATTGCAAATCTCCACCAGACAAGAGTTAAAGAGTTTGGGGGTGGTTTTTTTTTTTTTTCCTACAATATGAGTGCCCTAGGCCCTTCCAGCTTCTGACTTTCTCTCATGGTTCCTACTTCTCCTCCCAAAGGAGAATTACGGTCTCAGATGTTCTTGTAGCTGCCCCGGGATCAGCAATACACCTCGCTGAGTGGAGGGGAAGGTAGGACACCTGCCATTAGGTTAGACTCTGGCCCGGGCAGCCACTATCACACAAACATGGACTTCCCCCAGCAGTGACTTCCCAGCCTCTGCTAAGTTCACATGGTGCCTTGAATGACAGGCAGTTGGGGACACTGAGGAAAGGAGCCGGGCCTTCTGACTCACCCACAACCACATCTGAAGGTCACACCTATGTGTCAGAGAGGGGGGCCCACTATTCACACCTTTCCCCTGCGTGGCTGAGGACTGAAGATTCATGACGACATTCTGGAAGGGATTCCTAAACAAATGGCTGGTGACTACGGGCACAATCAAGCAGTGACTATAGGAACCAGTGTAGATTCACTCTGAGAAAGCCACAAGAACACGGGGGGGACCCCTCACAAGATAGTAACAGGAGGAGAGTTTGAGCAGGGGGCTGAAAAAACCCGTCAAGGACGGAGCGGCAGAGAATCCAACTGTTTGCAGGGAGTCCGGGCCAGATGACCTCGACCCTGAAGGAGAGGCTTTGGCTGCGTCTCACAGGATGGAGGAGCTGTAACAACTACATGGGTATGGGACTCCTGCTCTCCCCAGGCTGCAGGGGACGGCGCTGGGCTGGCACCTCCTCCCCTTGGCCCGGCCAGTCCCCACCATAGGATCCCAGCCCCCCGGAGTTTGCTCCAGAAGCCTCCTTTCACATCATCACCCAGCTCCCCAGCCACCGGGCCTCCAAGGGCACCTGGCCGCTATGGTGACGATCTCTGCCTGACAGGCAAGGGCCTCCGAGTAAACTACATTCTGAACAATAAGGCACCCAGTTTTCTTGCCACCGTGACGGGGCCAGGGAGCCCCGTGTCCGGCTTTCACGCCACCTGGGGTGGGGGGTGGGGGCGCCTGTTTCTGCTCAAGCCCAGCTCCTTGCTAAATGGTGGCTGGACAATACGCGGCTGTCCCCGGACTCCTACCAGGGAAGCACGTAACTCTTGTGCTTGAGGAACTGATGGAAAGAGAACTCCAGATCCTGCGACAGCTCCTCGCCCCTGTGATGGAAGTCCAGCCGTTCACACTCCTTGCAGCCTCCCACCAAAGCCACGTTTTTCAGGCGCAAGGACACTTTGGCGTGCCTTGGCTCCGCTGGCACCACCGCATCTCCCTCTGTGCCCGGAGCCGCCGCCCCCCCTGAAATCCTAGCCCTCCCTGAGAGCCCAGCTCAAATCACAGAGGCCCAGGCCCGCAGGGGTGCGGGGCGCGGCCCGCAGAGCGCAGCCCCTGCCCTCCCCTTCCCCTGCCTCCCGAGCAGCTCTCCCCGTGCAGGAAGCAGTCGGCTCCGTCTGGGTTGCACTGTTACTGCTGGGTACCTGCCCGCGCCCCCAGTGCAGGGCGCTCCTGATAGTGCAGCCGCGTCTCTGAACACACGTCCTGGCTGGCCGTGCGGTCGCGGGCAAGTTAACTTCCCTAGGCCGCGGGTTCCCTTTCGTACGACAGAGAGCGGGTGCCCTGAGCCTGCCGTGAAGACAACATCGTGCCTGACCCGGCTGGAGAGGTGCCTGTCCCTACACACCGGGGCAGCTGTCTTCCGCCCGGCCCCCGGCGAGCGGGGCGCTCGGTTCTGGCTGTCTGCGGAATCCAAGGCGCTTCGCACACCACCCAGGTGGCACCAGGCCGCTGGGGGGAGCTGGGGGGCAGGGAACGCAGGGCAGAGCGGTGGGCAGAGAAAGGAGACGCGGGGAGGGTGGGGTGTCCGCCCAGATGAGGGGCCCCAGGGTGGGGCGCGGGCAGGAAGCCGCGGAGGGCTGCAGGAACTCGGCGCGGGGCGGCCTCTGGAGCGGGGACAGCCGGTTCCGCCCCGCTCGGCCTCGGCCCGGAATGGGGGGCCCGGTCGGCGGGTGACGTAGGCCCTGCCGGACCCCGCGCCCCGCTCGCCGCAGCCCCGGGCCCGGCGGCCCGGCCCGGCCCCCGGAGCCCCTCCTCTGGGCCTGCGGCGCCGTGTGCTGGGCCCGGGGCCCGAGTCCGCGCGTCCGTGCGCGCGCGGGCCGCCCTTACCGGCGCCGCGGCCTCGGCCATGGCCCTGCGCTGTCCGGCCCGGCCCGGAGGAAGTCGCCGCCGCCGCGCGGCCCCACGCAGGCCGGCTCCGGCCTCTCCGCAGGCGCCGCCCGCCCGCTCGGCCTGCCGCCCCGGTCCGCGGCGCGCGCTCCTCGCTGGCCGGCCCGCGCCGCTCGGTCCGCAGACGCACCGCCGCCGTCAGCGCCCGGCCGGTCCACACTGCATCCTGGGAGCCGGCGCAGGCCCGTGAGGCTTCCTGGAGGCAGCGCGGCCGCACAGCCCCACCTGCAGCCCGAGAGGCGAACGGCAGGCGCCCGCCAGCCCCGCCCCGCCGCGCCCCGCCCCGCCCTGCGGCCCGCCGACCCCCGGAGCTCCCAGCCTCCGAACCTCCAGGAAACGGCCGGGCGCGCGTTGAGTCCCCACCCAGGTCCCGCGCCGGACCTGTCGCTGGTCGCGTCTCGCGAGCGCCTCGGCCTTTGAACCCCGCGCCCCGAGAGACTCGGTGACCGAGACCAGTCGCCGCGCTCTGATGACCGGCGGGGCGGCCGCCGGTGACCGCAGCAGCTCCCCTTGCGACCCCCCGGGGACCCGCCCACGTCGCACCTGCCGCTTTAGGTTCTGCCAAGCGATTTGGGTTTCTTACCGTGTCGTCGCTTATTTGGCAGCTGCGACTCACAGATACCTTTGGTTTGAAATGGACAAAATTCTCCCAACAATAGAAACGTAGTTCGGTAAACCCCGGTAGGCAGCCACTCAGAACTCTATACTGTGGTTATTACCTATAAGAATATTTTTAATGGGACGACCAGTGGAACACAATACCATAATTTAAAGCTATTTTGGTGAAGAACTTGGTATGAGAAGATGTTCCTGATATTTTAAGAGACGCCGTTCCAGAATGATCCCCGTTTTATTTTTTTAAATGAACATATGTATATAAATAAAATGTCAAGTTTGGAAGTATATAGTCTAAGGCAGTGGTTCTCAACCTTCCTAAGGCCGCGACCCTTTAATACAGCTCCTCATGCTGTGGGGACCCCCAACCATAAAATTATTTTCGTTGCTACTTCATAATTGTAACTTTGCCACTGTTGTGAATCATAATGTAAATATCTGATATGCAGGATGTATTTTCATTGTTACAAATGGAACGTAATTAAAGCATAGTGATTAATCACAAAAACAATATGTAATTAAATATGTGTTTTCCGACGGTCTTAGGCGACCCCTGTGAAGGGGTCATTTGACCCCCAAAAGGGTGGTGACCCACAGGTTGAGAAGCCCTGGTCTAAGGAGTCTTTCTTCAACAGTGAGAGCGCAGGCCAGTTTGACACATTCTCTTACTTCAAATTTTTCAATTTTGTAATAACAATACTATTTTGTAGTAGTTTGCAAGAACAAGAATAGTATTTTTAAACAAGACGGAGAAAAATGAATAAATTGGAAAAACTCCCAGGGTGAACCGGGGTCGGGGAATGGAAGGAGCCTTTGAAGGGGGCCCCCCTGTGGCCACAGGGATGCATGTCCCTTCCGTTCCCTCGCCATGGCGCTCCTCCCGGAAGAGGAACCTGCACCCACGTGCTCCAGACTAAAGCGGGGTTTGGGCTCTAGCAGCTCAGGGATCTTAACGTGCCCTTGTGTTCCCTCCGTCAGCCTGGGCAGCCCTACAGCAAAGGGTCACCCCGGATGCATTCTTTGTGTATAAAAGTGCATTCTCCCCAGGAGTGGTCGTGGGGGAGTCACTTTACTCAGACTGTTTTGGGAGGTCTGTCCCCTGCACTTGTGTGTGTGTGTTTTTCCTCAATGACACGGGCCCAGCCGTTTTCTGATGCCCTCGGATCCCAGGGGTTGACAGGCACGCTGACAGTGAGGTGCCGGAGGGATAAGAGATTAGTCAAGAGAATCCCACTGCACCAGTCCAAGCAGGAGGTGTGACAATGTCTGACCAAATGGAGCACGACTGGGAACAGAAGGAAAAGGCGCAGATCTGAGGGCACTGTCAGGAGCATGCCACCTGCATGCGTGGTTCCCATGATGGGAGGGAGCGTGCACCTGCAGCAGAAATCAAGTGATCAGAAAGAGCTCGTTTTCAGGGATGGGCTTTCGTAAAGTTGCAACTTGGGATATAAGCCAAGGCCATTTGAGGGTAGAGATGACCTATCCTAGCAGCTTTTCAGATCAGCTCCATCAGGGTCTCTGGGGAAGTTTGTGAAGGATATAAATTTCTGGATCCCATTCCAGAACGACTGAATCAAAATAAAGATGAGTCCCGAGTATTGTGGGGAAAACTTCCTTAAAAGAAGATCTATTTTTTTTTTCAACAAGTGGTGTGGCTCCGTGGGTTGGGCATCGTGGCACAGAGCCAAAGGTCGCTGATTCGATTGCCGGTCAGGGCACGCGCCTGGGTTGTGGGTTTGGTCCCTGGTCACCCAGGGTGTCTGTGAGAGGCAACCGATCGATGTTTCTGTCTCACATGGGTGTTTCTCTCACTCTCATTCTCCCTCCCTTCCCATCTCTCTAAAAATAATAAATAAAATCTTTAAAAATAAAGACAGAACACCAGTAGCTTGACTTGGTATCTGAGAAACAATAAAACTTTTTTTTAAAAAAAGGTCTATTTTTAACAAGCTTCTAGTAGGGGTTAGGGTAGGGATGGGGGTGGGGCTCTGATGCACAGCCAAGTTTGGGAAATAATCACTTCCCAACCTCCCACCCATGGCAAGGATCCACTGCACAGCACCCATGGCAGCTGGCCTGCAGCCCCCGTTTGCAAAAAAAGACAACCCCCGCCCCCTCAGACTGATATTCAAGGCCTCCATGGCCTTTCTACCATTTCCAATTTTTTGGCCCAGCCTGTGCCCTCAGCAGGCACGAGGATTCCCACTTCCATGCCTTTCCTCGTATTCTTTCCCTCCTCCTACCCACCGGGAGCCCCCATCTTTTCCAGACCAGCCCGAGCCCTAATTCCCACCCAGCCTCCGCCCCCGCCACCAATCAAGCCTGGAGCCAACGCTGCCCGGGCCAAGCTCTGAACTTTTCACATTGGCACCACTCACTCGGCACTGAAGTGGTGTGCTAACTCACCTCACAGATGACGGGTTTCTTGAGGACAGGGGTCATACCTTATTTTTCTTCCCTCCCTGTGGTACCTAATCCAGGGTAGGTTCACAGAGCATCAAGTAATCACTCAGCACAGACCCTGACTGACTGTGATACGTGGTGTGATAAACTGGCCCAAAAAGTCATCACTGTCCTGTGGCCTGTTACCACTGCCACCTTCACCTCCTTCACCCGCCTGAAGTGGGTGGTCATGAGCGTCTGCAGCTCACCCAGAGGAGCCTGGGGAGCAGGCTGGTGCCCAGGAACCCAGGGGATCGGAGCGGCCTGGCGCGCTTGGTCAGACTGCTCGGATGTGGAGGCTGCTGGTTCAGGAGGCCCTGCGGCTAGTCCTTGGGCAGCCCCAGCAGGAGGCACGAACCTCCACTTTTCCAGCTGCTCCCTTCAGCTGAAGTTCTCCCCTGGGACCAGGCACACAGCACAGAGGTTTAGTCCCAGGCCTTTCAAAAAGCTTGCACTGGCCATTGCTACTGCTTACCAAGTATTTTCAGGTGATTTCTTTGAGGGACATGGCTGGATTATGCTTCCTGGTCCCTTCTGGATAGGTCTGGCCAATGAGTAGTCATTTTTAAAAAATGTATTGATTTGAGAGAGAGTGGTAAGGGGAGGGAGTGGGGAGGCAGGGGAGAGACCGCTTGTCACCCCACTCTTTGATGCATCACGGGTTGAGTCTTGCATGTGCCCTGACCGGGGACCAAACCTACAACCTTGGCACATCAGGATGATGCTCTATCCAACTGAGCTACCCGGCCAGGGCGAGCTGTTGGTTCTCAGCTGAGCATTTCACTACAGGTTGGGGCCCTCCAAAGAGTTCCTTCCCTCTACTGTGGTGATCAGCAATATTTGAGAAGGTGGCTGTTCTTTTTGTCTGCATCCCGGAGGGAGGTGACGTTGGGTAGGACCCCCAGCCAACCTCGGATGAGCACGTAGAGGGAGCATGAAGCGACCCTTTGCCGCCATCAGCCCCCCGACTTGGGGGTTGATTGTTGGGGCAGCCTAACCTGGCTGGTACCAAGCTTGGTGAGAGTTGGCCAGGCATGGGGGCAGGTGTCCTTGGCTCCAGGCGGTTTCTGTTCAAGCCTGACTCCTCACACAAGCCTTTCTCCCTCCCAGGGGAAAAAAGGGGCACTGTCTATGGGAGCCCAGAGGACGGTCCCCTGCAGCAAAGCGCTTGAGAACACGCACTTGGCTCTGGAGTTCCTCCCCAGGCTGAGCACCAGGTCCCTCAGGGAACGCTTCAGAGGGGGCTGGCGTTCAGGCCTTAGCGCTAAGGAGTGGCGGCCTTTCCAGTTCTCCTAGAAGCGGGCGGCTCTGCAGATCTCTAGGATGGGCTGGCGGCAGGCCAGAACCTCACCGCAAGGACAGGGAAAAGTGAGCGTGTGCCCCGCGGGTCTGGTGCTGTCTGAAATGGCCCTCAGCAAGCCAGAGTTGTACTGACTTGTCACACTCTAATGGTCCAGGGAAATCTTGTAGTCCCATTGCGACATTTTCATGCTGGTTTCAATTTTAAGATTGTTTTGACTTAGGAACCACTGAAAAGAGTTGATGGTTGGATGCTTCAAGACCCCTCTCTTGCTGCCCCCTCCCTCTGGGGCCTCTCTTCTTGGGGGTTCCCTGCCTCAGTCTGAGAGACACTGTGACAACATTGCCCTCAGTCAACCTGGACGGAAGCTCCTGATGTGGCTTTAGAGAGCCAGTGGCTAGGTGGCCCTGTGGAAATGTGTGGAGGAAGTTTCAGTGCCCCAACATCCATGGTTGCCCTTCAGGCTTTCTAGGACCTTCTGTAGCCTCAGTTCTTTTGCTATGCTGATGTCCAAACTTGCCTATGCTGAGGGTGTCCATGACTGACAACAGCTCAGAAAGTGGCCCCTCTCTGGGCCCCTGAACCTCCCCTGGGGTCAGGGCTTCGAGCCTCAGGAATGAAGGATGGACCCCCCAGGGCACTCCAGGCTCCCTTGGCAGAGGAGAGGCTCTGAGCCTGGGCTCTCCAGGGCGGAAATGAGGTCACCTTGAGCGAGTACAGACGAGGTGCACAGAATCATAGGTGGGTCTTACTTCTGGCAAACTCCGAAGATGGAAAAATCCAGACATACGAAACAAGCATCAGAGTTTGGTGTTAGATTTATTTTTAACAAATTCTAAATTCAATAACTAAACTTATTGAATTTGCCTGTAACTAAGTTTCCCACAGCTTTTGAAAATCATGTTTTAGTTACAAGAATTAGATTTCTCACCATGTACATTCAGGAACACTTACCGTGCGGAATGTGGCCCACCCAGCAATGCCATTACTAATCAGAATAGAAACAAGCTCATTACTCAGACTCTGACTCACGTTTACAAGCGATTTTGAGTTTTATAAGGCTGACCCTGGAGTCATGAATCTTTAATGAACTTGTGATGAATACAGTACTGCCTGTGGCTTCCAGCGGGGAAGCCAGTCACTTCAAAGGCCAGCCAGGTGAAGTTGGACTATTTCATAGGGACACCGAGTCCCGTCTAGCTTGGCTAGGGACAAAACTCAGGACAAATTAGTCAAGAAGTCCATACTGATTTCCTACCAGAGCCTCAGCCTGGTGATGGTCATGAAGAATATATAATCAGGATGACCACATTTTCGAAAGGAAAATCCCATTGTTTTTAATATAATAAAGGTTTTTATGTCCCTTACTGGAGCTAACAGACAGTCTGGGAGATGTAATTTGGACCCCAAATAGAGAAAAATCTGGGACAATTTATAGACTCATCTGAATAAAAGAAAGTGTCGGAAATTCTAACTGTCCTAGGAACACAAGCACGTAAGGTCGCTGACCCAGCCCAGAGTGCTCGGGGTTAACACAGTGGTGAAAGACGGCACAGCTTGGGGGGTGCACCGTCTGGTCCCGTGAGGAGGCCATGCAGACCAGCCATGCTGAGGGGGTGGCCGTGAGAACAACTCTCAGCAGGGGGACGAGGAGCGCCGAGCCTGGCCTGGGAGTCAGGGCTGGCCTCTCAAAGCACACAACTAGGACTGAACAGGAAAGGGTCATAGGAGTTTGCCAGGCAGACAAGCTGGGGCAAGGAACATTCCAGACAGAAATCAGAACGTCTCAAGTGTGGTGATAAGACTGAGGTCAGATCATAAATAACCCTTCATGTCATGCTCATCATTTATTTTATTTTTTTAAAGATTTTATTTATTTTTAGAGAGCGGAAGGGAGAGAAACATCGATGTGTGGTTGCCTTCTGCACACCCCCAACTGGGGACCTGGCCCACAACCCAGGAATGTGCCCTGACTGGGAATCGAACCGATGACCCTTTGGTTCACAGGCTGGTGCTCAATCCACTGAGCCACACCAGCCAGGGCTCGTGCTCATCATTTAGATTCTATGTATAAGTCAAGGACTATTAAATAATTTTAGCTATAAACCCCTTCCTTCACATGAAAACCTGAGGAGTGCAATGCAGAAGTCAGATCGGGGAGGAAGTGCTCGGTCCGGATGGGGGCGGGAGTGGGAGGCAGAGCTGCACAAGTCCCTCAGAGCCGGGCCCCTTCTGCGTCTCCACTCGGGGTCACCGAAGAATGTTCACAGAGCACACTTTGAAAACCACTGACTTGGGAACTGGAGAGAAACTGATGGGTTCTGAGCAGGGAGGACAGAACAAAGGAGACATTTGGGAGGCTTACTCTGGAGGATCTATGAATGGCTGCTTTTAAAGGGAGGGACGCAGATGCCAAGAGTAAGGGCAAAAGTCCAGGTGAGTCACCACGAGGGGACAAATATTGGAGTCACAGCTGCCAAACAGAAAGGCCTGGACAAACATGCCAGACCTTACGTTCGGACCCTTGTAGGGCTAGACCGACTTCAGAAATATTGAAGCCTAACTTGGAAACATATTCCCAGATTGAGCTCAGCTCCTGCCCACCTGCCAGCAGGAAAAGTAAAGCTTCTCTGGAAGAGGGAAACACCTTATGAAGCCTCAAAATATCTCTACAAGTTTTCAAATACAGGGCCAGAGGGTCTGGCCTGGCCGGCATGGCTCAGTTGGTTGGAGCATCGTCCTGTAACCGAAAAGTTGTAGGTTTGATTCTGGTCAGGATATGTGCCTGGGCTGTGGGTTTGTTCTTAGTTGGGGCGCGTAAGATCCCCAGTCCGGGAGCATGTGAGAGGCAGCCGATCAATGTTTCTCTCTCCCTTCCTCTCTCTAGAAGCAATTTTAAAAAGTGCCCTCGGTGAGGATTAAAAAACAGAAACTAAAAACCAAATAGAGGGTCTGTAACTTAATCAAAAACAACCAAGCATGAAAAAGGTAAAATTGAGTGAAAATCAAGAGAAGCACAGATAACATATACAAATTCACAAGAGAAGCGGAGAGTGAAGTGACCAGACATGGATTTTACATGAACTGTGACTGGTAAGTTGAAATATCATTAATAGGGGACAAGATGAATAACTTTAGTAGAGAACTAGATGCGATAAAAAAGAACCAAACAACAATTATATAAATTACTCCACAGATGGGTGAAACGACAGAGTGGACGCAGCAAGAATTAGTAAACTGGAAGAAAATACCCATACTGAAGCACAGACAGACACTAGAATGGAAAATATAGGACAGCTAATAGAGAATACAAAGCAAGGTGAAATGTAGCTGGAAGCCGGGAAGGACAGGAGAAAGAGGCAGGAGCAGTACTTCCAGGGAGAATGGCCTATAATCCTTCAAAACGAATGAAATGAGACAAGCCACGGCTACAAGAATTCCAATTCCAAGTGTTACATGCCAAGAGGAAACCAAGCCTACGTGCATCAGCGAAATAACTTAAAACCAAAGGAAAACATCACAAATAACCAGATAAAAAGGACAGATTTGTTTCAAAGGAACATAAAGTAAGACCTACTGCTAACTTCTCAACAGAAAAAAACAGAAGCCACTAGAAAACCCAATGACACCTTAATGTACTGCAGTAAAGTAAGTGCCGCCTCAGAAGGCTACAGCCCAAGGAAGTATTCCTCAAACATGAAAATAAAATAAAGACACTTCCAAACAGAGAACAAATAATTTGTTAGCAGCATACCCTCGCTAAAGGAAATGAAAGGAGAATTTTTAAAGCAGAAGGAAAGCGATTCAGATCAAAGCAGATGTAAATAGAGAAATGAGTGACAGAAATTTTAAAAAGTTAGAAAATTTTCAAACAATTCTCTAACAAAAAAAATACAACATCAACTCCTGAGGAATAAGAATAATCAAAGGTTATCTATCTATCTCTCTATGGAAACTTAAAAATCACTAAGAAAAATCAACGACCTCAAAATGGTGGAATATACTAAGTTAACAGAATGACACACTAAATACAGGAACGGTATCAGTTTGCGTCCCATCTTTATCTACAGATTGCAGAGTAACCTCAAACACCTAAATTTTTGGTGGATAATTACATACTGATTTTAAAATTTTTTATGGCCATTCAAAAAGTCAGGAACTTTCTGATTCATTAGGAAGTTAGCTGAAGACAGCCTGGCACCCCCCGATATTTCAACATGTACTTTCTAAAAACAAGTGCATTCTTCTCCTGAACCACAGCTCACGCAGGAAGCTTATCAGTGATACAATCTGACCATCTGTTACAGCGAGTCTCAACCTTTTTCATCTCATGGCACACATAAACTAATTACTAAAATTCTGTGCCAAAAAAATACTTTTTGCTGATTTGATAAAAATATATATAATTTTGATTTTTAAAAAAATAGTACTAATTCCCTACCCTTTTTGTTCCAAAGTGACTTTTTAAAAAATCAAGTGCTAAGAAAAAGGAAAAAAATGAACAACAACAACAAAAAATATCAGGTGCTTATTCTTGAATATATGGATTTCTGGTACCAAGAACAAACCAGTCAGATGCTACCTTATGCGACATGATCAATAAGATGCAACTCTATTGCCTTGGCTAGTGTGGCTCAGGTGGTTGGAGCATGGTCCTGTACACGAAAAGGTCGGGGGTTTGATTCCCGGTCAGGATGCGTACCAACGGGAGGCAACCAATCGATGTTTCTCTCTCTCTCTCTCTCTCTTCCATCCTTTCTCTCTAAAATCAATAAACACATTCTTTTAGAAGATGATGCAACTCTACTATATGACCTACATATCTATGGTTCAGGACAGGGCATTCACACCAGGCAGCTATTGGTGTGCTGGCTGCTGTCATTTTTTTATTGGACAATCTCAGGGGAAAGAGGTCAGTGACTGTGACCAAATAGTCAGGTATTGCATGTCTTAAACATTCTTGCGGCATGCCGGTTGAAAATCGCTGGTCTATTATGCAACCTATATTCTACATAGGGTGGGGCAAAAGTAGGTTTATGCTGTGAGTATGCAAAACAGAGTTTATTACTTGTTAATTATTGTATTATTTTCCATATGAACATCTATAAACCTACTTTTGCCCTACCCTGCAGGTTTTCACTGTCCCGATAATGTCACCGATGATTGCCTTTCATTTCCAACACAGGACTCAGTCAAGGCGCATGTATTGGTGGGTGGCAGTCGTGTTTTTGGATCACATTAGTCTAGAACAGCCCTCTAGCCTTCCAGTTCCTCTGAAGACATTGATGTTCTTGAGAGGTCAGAGCTGGTTGTTTTGCAGACTGTCCCTGCGGTCAGCATCCCCAGACCAGCGCGGCTGGATCTCACGCACACGACATGGAGGGGAAGAGTTCAAAACCAGGCCAACGGATGCACTGAGAGTCGGGACAGCGTTTACTTTTGGAGAGAAGCATTTGTCTGTTTCCCTGTTATTTAAGGCTCAATATTCTAGCAGAAGGACTACATGTCCTTCTCAGCGCATTCCATGGGGAGGCAATGATGTTGATCTGTTCCACTATTGATGAAGTCGAATTTAATTATTCAGTTAAAGTGGCGTCTGACAGATTTCGCTATATCCTGTTCCCCAACCATTGAATGATTCTTACCTGGATCACTTTTTACAATGGAAGTTATAAAACGGTGATTTTATGTTTTTCTCATTCCTTTTACATTTATTAGTTGACTTCTTTGTAAAGAACAACTTCCCTTTCTCCACCTATAATTAAAAAAAAGAAAAACTTATAAATATGGATTCATGAATTCTTTACTTTTTGCGCTACATAACACATTCCGACCTTTGTTTGTTTTGATGCTCCAATTGTCCCAACGTTGGCCAGTGCTGAGCCTCTCTCTCCAGCCTGGCCCAGGGTTCTGCTGGCACGTCCCTGCCAGACTTGGAGCCCTTTCTAACTTTCTGGCACGGGATGTCCCATTGTTCATCCTTTTGGTTTCTTGCTCAGCCCTGGAATCAGCCATCTCTCCGGGCTTCCTGGTTCCTTCGAATGGCATTGAGTCAGCAGGACATGCGCAGCAGGAGTGACCATGGCATCTGAGCGGTCGCTTCCGGCCCCTTTCAGAGGACAGTTAGGAAGTGTAATGTGCACACGCTCGTGTGTGTGTGTGTGTGAGTGCACGCGTATTCACACAGCAACTTCCAATGCCAGGCCGACTCCTCAGTCCTTCCTTGCCCTTCTCCCTTCCATATTTCCATCTCCTGCCTCAGAGTCCCCAAAATACCAATATATGTAGTTATTTACTCAAAAATACGTTTTGTAAGTTACACCCAAACAACGTCCTCTAAGTCAAGTTCAGTCTGTCATTGCCAGGCAGGATCTCTTCTTTTCCCTCAGAATATACGCCACTGGGTTTTCTTTGTGGCCATGTTACCACTGTTAGGGTGGTTTTTTAAAAAAATTTCCTTTATCTCCTCATAGCTGTTGCTTTATCTTTGGAAATGTAAAACACTGAAACGATTCCAGGGTCGAGGCTGTAGAAACGTGTGCACACGGAGGAAACGTGCGCCCGGAGAAGCGCCGTCCCTACTCCGCCCTCGGCTCGCGTCCATCCGCCTCGGAGCCCTGGTCCGTCTCCCGACCTGCACGCAGGAGTCCCGAGGCCGCGCGCTCAGCATCTGTGAGTTTCTGCATGTTTCATACAGGACCGAAAAATTAAATGGGCCCCGTGGGACGTGCCAGTCGGTGCTCCATCAGAGCAGCCTCGACCCAGGCATGAGTGAACGAGGGAATCGCTACAGAAATAAGACCTCGCAGAAATGCAGATGAACTGGGAGAAGGAGCTGTAGGGAAGGGGCAGTTGGAGCATCGGAGCACGGCCGCGAAGCAGCTTCCCAAGCAGGCCAAGGCGGCAAGGTCAGGGACGCGGGAGTTGGGAAGCCAAGTCCACCTCGGCACTGGCGTGGGACCACAGAGGGGCTGGTCAAGAAGCTGATGGACAGTGACCCCTCTCTCTGCTCCGCGGCCACGCCTGTGGGTCCTCAGCCAAGCACTGGTAGCTGCACTGGCCCTGCTGCCGAGGGGCAGGGCAGGCAGGGCGGGGGGCCACCGGTGCCCCTTCGGGCGGGTGTCTTTTCTCCATCCTTCGATTTCGGTATCGCCCACCTGTGCCCCTGCCAGCTGGCAAGGCTCAGTTCACTTCCTAGGTCTGTGCGGCTGTGCCCGAGGCCAGCGTTCGCCCTGCAGAGGCACCTCTGATCCTCGTTCCTCTGCAGAGTCCCTGCTGCTCCGGCTGTGCTGACCTTGGGCTCTGAGGTCTCTGGGGACAGCAGGGTGGCTTCCTGGGCCCCCGGATGGGGGTTGTGGCCTCTCAGGCCAAATTACTCAAGTGCTTTGTCTGGGCTTCCTGGATTCAGCGAAGACACTGCCTGAGGCCAGAAGTAGTTGTGGTAGAGGAAGGAAGGGCAGAGGGGGAGACCCCAGCCCATCAGCGGTTTTGGGGAGCGGGTGGGGCTGGGGGAGAGTGCTGCCGGCCACCTTAAGGTGGGTAGAGCTTCCCAGGAGAGGATGGTTAGCCATGAGTTTCCAAACAGGTGCCCTGACAGTGATACTAAGAAAGATGAGCCTGAAAGATTGTGAGCAGAGGTTTTCTGGGGGCCAAAAGGTACTGACTGACTCTGCTGTAAGGCAAATTTTTCACATGTCCAGAACATCCTAAGACTTAATAGACGCTTCAGTGCGCAGGTGTGGGTGTTGCAACACAGGTGAAAAGGTGTTTAATTAGAGCCCTATTGCAGGTGAGGGGGTATAGCTCAGGGGTAGAGCATTTGACTGCAGATCAAGAGGTCCCCGGTTCAAATCCGGGTGCCCCCTACGCTATTGGTTTTTCCTATTCACAGCTATTGCTCATATTCGGTTTCCTTCCATCAATGCCAATTATGACCCTTCTTGAAGCCTTGGCACAAGTGCCCTCTGGGTGGTGGCCGTGCCCGTGTCCCCTGCACTCCTTCTGGCACCTGTGTTTCCCCCTTCTGTACAGATCTCGTTTCTTCGGCTCAGCTGGGACCTCAAACAGAAGGCAGGGCCTTTCAGGCAGAATTCTGCCAGGCTTTTCCGGGGCAGCAGGAGACAGCTGTAACTATGGCAGACTTTGCAGGAACACGCAACTAGCGGGAACCCTCAACGACCACCCTCCCTTACGGCCTGAGCAGTGAGGCCCAGCGGCGTGGAGCAGACCTGCGGAGACAGACAGACCAGACGTCCAGCCTATCCCAGAGGGTCACCACTTCCCTCCGGGGAGGGGGCTCTCCACGCCGGTGCTGGCTCACACACCTGCCTCACCCTCCTAGGCCAGCAGTCTGGCTTAGTGACTCTGACAAAGGACACGGGGACTTCACAGAGTGTCCCCATGAACCCCAATGAGGGGAGCTCTGCGACACTGTCTGAGAGCCCATTCCTGTCCTCACTGAGGGAAGTAAGGTGAAGGGCAGGGAGCCTGGGTAGGTGGGTAGTTTGGGAGATGGTTGGCTGGCTCTTGGGCTAACATGAAAGGCGATGCAGGCAGCGTCTCTCATTTTTCCCTCTCTGATGACCCCACCCAGGGGCTGAGGCCGGGAAAGCAGCAGAGGTGAGGGAAGGTATCATTATGAGCTGGTCTGGCAGCTTCTGGAAAGTTCATCCTAGAGAGGAGCGATCATTTAATTTTGCAGAGCTGAGCGTCACCACACAGATGAAAGGTATTAGTTAGGTTACACCAGCATCTGAGGGGGTATAGCTCAGGGGTAGAGCATTTGACTGCAGATCAAGAGGTCCCCGGTTCAAATCCGGGTGCCCCCTCACGTGTAATTTTGGATGGACTTTTCAGCTCCCTTCGCAGCCCACCCTCCACCCTGCGTCCCCAGCCACGCACAGCTTGCAGGTGGGATCCTGATGGAGGCTGAGGCTGTCAGGAGAGTTAGTCTGGTCATATGGATAGACTCACCCAATGCCAGCAGGGCAGGACCTGTGGAGGTGAGTTGTCCCCTGCACATGCCCAACCACAAGCTGAGCAGCTCACGGTTCCTGGGAACATCAGGCCTTGGTTCTAAGCGTCCGCGCCTCCTGGACGCCCGCTGGGGCGAGTTAGAGAGTGTCACCTGGGATAAGTTGCTCAGTCTCTCCTGTGCCTTGGTTTCCGCATCTACAAAAAGGGGGAAAATAACAGCACCAGCTCAAGGCTTGTGTGTGTGTGTGAGAACTGAAAGCGCATAGCACAAGGCCTAGTACTCGAATGTTGGTTGTTACGAGGAGCTGCGAATCCACCCTCAGGCAAACACACAGGCGGGGGCCGGGGGGGGAAGCCCTGGTTTTACTGAACTCCGTTTGTGGGGGGGGGGGGTCTGCTAACGGCAGCACCACGGTGTTCAAGGATGCTAAGTTATTCTTCCCAGCAGCGTGTGGCAGGGTGCTGTCCCTCCATGCCCTGTCACAGAGGTGCTGAGACTAGGTGTAAACTGATTCCCGAACAGGAAAGGAGTTTGCAGGGCTCCTCATACTCCTTGCATTTCTTCCTAGCCTCTAAAGGACTGTTCCCCCGATGGTCAATTTATGTAATAAAAACCCCCAAATCTGTCCTGCCTGCTGTGGCTCAGTGGGCTGAGCACCAGCCTGCGAATCAAAGGGTCGCCGGTTCAATCCCCAGTCAGGGCACATGCCTGGGTTGTGGGCCAGGTCCCCAGTTGGGGGCACCTGAGAGGCAACCACACATGGATGTTTCTCTCCCTCTCCTCCCTCTCTTCCCCTTTCTCTAAAAATAAATAAATAAAATCTTTAAAAAATTTTTAAAAACCATTTTAACTGACTTTACACTTAAAAACAGTGTTTTATGTTCTGTGTTATGAACCGCAATGAAAGAAAAACAAAAGCAGGGGAAAAGCCATTTCAGTTCTGTACCTGGTTGCCTGGCCCCACAGCTCCTTTATTTGAGGCTCCCTTCCATCTTCCAAAGGGGACTCCACTATCGGCCTCTGTGGCAGAAGGAGACTGAATGCCACTCACTTGATTTCTTCATCTCTGATGCAAGGCCCTGAGCTGTCCCCCACCACTGCCCTCTTTGCAAGGCAGAGGCAGCCGCTCTCTCCTTCTGCTTAAAGGTAAGGGGCCCGCTGTGAGGGCAGCCTGACCAGTTATATAGAGTCCCTGCCAATCCCCTTGCTACTTGAACCGCGGCTCATCGCCTCCGTGGACATGGTCCTCTTTCCCGTCACTGGACACGAAGGACAGGAACGGTTTCCTGAAACGGCCCCCAGGGGAACCGCTCTCCCCACAGGGCGGGGGCTCACCTTCTGAGGCCCAGAGATTTCTGGGCTGGCATTGAGGGGGGGCAGGGCCCATTTGCGCTCCTGGGACTCTGCAAAGGCCTCCCCCAGGAATGACCCTTCATTGTCCCACGAACTCCTCTGAGGTCTCGTACCGCCTTCCTCGGTGCCTAGAACAGGAAAGAGAATCGGGAATTAGAGGAGGAGCCTGAACAAACCGGATAAGAAATTGGGTTATTGGAACGGACTCTTCATCTAGGCCACCACGAGAGCTGAATAGCCCTTGTGAATGTCTGTCTTGATAGAATATAACTACTGAGGGCACAAAGCAAATTAAATGGATATTTTCATCTAAGAATTTAACACCCACGTACATACAGATAAGCACGCACCGAAAACAGACTTTCCGAGGAAACGTTATAATCGCTAACTCTTGACAACACGTACATGTGCCTGGAGCTGTGTATTCAGCTATCACTGAGATGTCGCCCGTGCAGAAATGCCACAGAGAGGGACTCGCCGAGGAAGGGAAGGGAGGACACGTGGGGAAGAGCCCGCTCAACACACAGCCTGAGAAATATGGGAAGGAGCCCCGGCTGCCTTTGCTCGGCACTCGGACCCTCTCTGATGTGACCTTTGCCCAAATCCTTCCGCTGAGTGCAACGGGAGGCCGCCTGGAGTGCTGAGGTCTGGTAAGGGTGTGGGAAGCCCGGCTGTCCGCGCTGTTACTCCTAGAAGCTGCAGTCCTCATTTAACGGGGGCCTGGGGTCAGGACCACTCAGGGGCTGTGTTTGGTGCACGTCCGGTACCCGCTCCGTGCTGAGAACTGTGCCTTCTGCCACGAGGAAAGCAGAAAATGAGGCCCCTGTCCTCAGGAAGCTTACTCACTTGCTGAGACACTGTACTTACACCTACGAAAGAGTTACGGAGAAAATTCAATGTAACGCCACTACTGTAAAACACACACGCTTCTCTGAATGCTGACAGGTTTTAACGTGCAGACACAGAGGAAGTGTCGTGGGTGCTGATACGAGGAATCACACAGCTACACCCGTAACGCTCCGAACCATCTTACCGAGAATGCTGTCAGACACGTGCCGACGCGTCCCCATCCTCTCACAGAAGTCCCCAAACACCGGTACCATGCATTTTGGCGATGCTTTCGGGAATTAGGAAAAGTTCATGTGCTGAAACAGAGCAAAGCAGGTCCATAATCCTGGCTGCGTCACTGGTGCAGTACATCCTGACAGATTCCTCTGTGCCAAGCCTTGGAACAATGAGATGACACCTGTCCCCAGAGGGCTCAGCCTGGCGGAAAAAATGACTGACAGACAAGGGCCGGACAGGGACGCAGAGGGGCACGTGGGGCAAAGGGAGGGGTCTCTGTTCTCAGGGTCTAACCGAGTCCTGGTGTGCACCACAGTCTGTCTGTCCCACACAGCGGCTGAGGGCTTGTGCAGCCCCCAATCCCCTTACAGGGCGCCGGGGCTCTGGCCACAGGCTAAGAGCCCAAATGGGAACAGGGTGCTCTCCTATGGAGCAAAGCACAGCTTCCAGGCTTTCACCTTGGAAGGGGTGTAGGTGAGACTTCCTTCAGTCACCCCAGTCCGGGTTCATCGGACACCAGCCGCCTCCACCAAGCCGCCGAATTCCGACCCCAGTGAGACCAAAGTCGCACAACAGGTGCACCGACAGGGACGTGGGTGCCAGGCCTGCCCTGCCCTCCAAGATCAGCCCCCCAGGCCTGGCTGCTAAACGGTTGCTGAGACCTTTGTCAAGGAGAGTCCTGCCTCGTGGAGTAAAAGGCCCAGGCCTCTGTCAAAAGAACAGAGCAGGGAACCCATGAGCTCAAGCCTTATTTATTTATTTTTAGAGAGAGGGGAAGGGAGGGAGAAAGAGAGAAACATCGATGTGAGAGAACATAGGTCATCAATCGGTTGCTGCGCTCGGACTGGGCCTGAACCCCCAACCCCGGTATGTGCCCCTACGGGGAACTGAGCCTTCGACATTTCGCTTTGCAGGACGACGCTCCAACCCACTGGGTCACACCGGTCAGGGGTCAGCTCAATGGTTAACTCACGCTCCAGAATTTCCACAGGGACACCCTTCACTGGTTAGATGCAGGGTCCGTGGACCCACCCTCATTTCTGCTATTGATAAAAAGCAGCTTTTATAAGCAAAGGGGAAAAAGTTCACCTCATAGTAAACTCCAAAAGAAAAAAACTATGTTTCAAAGTATTTTGTTTCTATTCCCTCATATATGAAAACAACATTACACGTCCCAGAGCTACTGGCAGACTGATCTTTTGTCCCCTATTAAGAATGAATGGCAGCAGAATAACTGAAAGGACGCATGGACAGGCCAATCCAAGGGTCACCATCTAGTGAGGACTTTCCTGCCTCCTCTGGGGAGACCGAGTGCCCCGCCCTGCCGGCCCTTCCCTCACTTGTCTATTACAGCCCGGTCAGGGGGCACCTCCCAGAAAAACCAGACCCTCAGGGTTAAGGGCTGGCATTCATAAATACTCAATATAAAAAAACATAATAAAGAAATACGGGGGAAATATTTCTAGTAGGCAGATTAGCCTGTTTGTTCAATATGAAAGAAATGGGTGCTTGTCTCTGAAGGGGTACGGATTTTATCCTTGGAATTTCCAGCTCAGTACCGGCTTCAGTCTTACCACCTCCTACAGGACTGCGGGTGCTCTTCAGCTCCCCCAGGCAGGGAGACGGCAGGCCCGCAGGGACGAGCGGAGGCGGCCAAGGCTGTGTGAGTGAGCAGGCGGCAGGAGTGCCAGGACGATTTAGCACGAGCTGGGGAAAGACACGCATGAAGGAAAAATAACGGGAACTCTGCTTGTTAAGAGCACCCACTCTCAGCTAACATTGACGGACCAAGCCAGAGACGGAAGCAAGCCAGCTGCAGACCACGTTCTGAAAACACCAGCCCAACGGACCGTGTACTCAGAGAGGGACCAAAGATAACACCACGGCACAGCAATAGAGAGGCGTGTTCAGTGATTACCCTACACGAACCCACAAATTTTACAGATAATAACTGAACCCCAACGTGGTTAAATGATTTGCCAACAATCCCCGGGCTTAGCTGGGATTGGATCCCTAATCTCCAGGAAGCAGCTCCATTTTCTTTCCATCGGACAGCCAATGTACATCCTTTTTTAGCTAAGTGACACCCCCAAAATGCTCAGGTCTCATCAGTATGGAAAATGAAAAGATTTAGAACGTAAGTTAATAATCCATGGATAGGCTCCAGAGAGCCCACAAACCCTCAGAAGTGGCATTTTTCTGAGGAGAGGATTCGTAGCTTTTAGGAGATTGCAAAAGACTCAAGAATCAGAATGAATTAAGAATTCGCCGCTTTAGGAGAACAATCGCAATTGATGAAATCAAAGATATGAATGGGTTGAAAAGATGCCCACCCACCAACAATATACTGAAATGCGGAGTGGTCAGCCCCAGATGGATGCTCAGAAGAAACAGCTTTAGGGGGAAAAGAACGAGGACCAGACTCCTGACACATAGTTTTCCTTCTGACTGTTACCCCTGCAATGAGGTCTCTATCAGTTTCCCTCTCTAACAAATGCAAACTAGGAAAGATCCCAGGAATGTCAAATGCTGTGGAGTGATTAATAGCCATCAGAGAAGGAAAACTCTGACTTCAAAAAACCTCCGCTGCCTTGCGGCATACCTCTTCAGGGGAAAGGCTAAGGGAGTAAACCCCGACAGAAAATCCGGAGCCAGAGTCCCTAAGGCGGTTTGACATTGTAGTCAACACCGGCAACTCCTGCGGCGCACCTGAAGCCAAGCTGTATTGACTCCGTCTTTCCCTTGGGCCCTTCAGCTGCGAAGAGAGGGGGGGTCTGCTGCATGGGCAACAGCAGACCCTCCATATCACCCTGCCCAGGTTCTGTAGCTTCAGCTTCACTGGAGAGGACACTCCAGCGTCATCGCAAGATGTCGATTCAACACGGGAGGAGACAGATACCGTGTCACTCCCGAGTCGGACTGCACAGCCATTCTCGGCGGTGCAGATAGACTCTTAAGAAGCTACACCATCGTCTCTCGAGACAGACGGCTGCCGACGACGATTAATAGCCAGGAGATGCTATCACATTTGAAATCCCAAGACCAACAAAGGAGATTATTTACCCTGAAGTAAATAAGCAAGGGTTTAAAAAGCTTAGACAGCCCTGGCTGGTGTGGCTCTGTGGATTGAGCGCTGGCCTGCGAACCAAAAGTCTGCCAGTTCGATTCCCAGTCAGGGACCTTCTGTGGGTTGTGGGCCAAGTCCCCAGTGCGAGAGGAAACCGACTGATGTCTCTCTCACACATCTGTGTTTCTCCCCCTCTCTTTCTCCCACCCTCCCTTGCTCTCTAAAAATAAATAAAATGTTTTTTAAAATAAAAAGCTCAGACAAAATGATGCAGAATTTGACCTCATGGAAGACAACCTCAGAACGTGCTCAGTGCTTCTATGGACCACATTAATCTGGGCTGAACGTGGACCCCACACGTAACCTTGTCAGGGTCTTTTCCGGCCTGGCCAGTTGACAGCAAACACCTTTCGGATGCTCTGTCTGGATGCAAGACAACGCAAACACATTTTAAGGTCTCCCAATTGCTGGAGGAGCTCCCCGAGTTCCTCTTCCTCTGAGTCAAAGGGCAGGTTTCTAGGGAAGACAATTAGGTCACAGGAAAGATTCTGGTTACAGAATGAGTGAGTCAGACACCAACTGGAATGGTTCCCTTGCTCATGACCTCTCGGCCTCGTCAGGAAAAGCACCAATAGGGGGACCAATAGGGGTGGCATCTGGTGGCCTCTGATATATAATTCCGCCCCTTGACCTTCTTATGTCAATCAGTTCTCTCTCCCAGGAATTTAAAAGTTGAAGTTTGTTTTCTGGAGTTTTGTTCTGTTCACTCATTTGGGATGTGTTTCTCTGTCTTCTCACTTTGGCAGCCTCCCTGTGTGTGTTTCTGTGTGTTAGGTAGAGCTGCTTCGTCTCCTGGTGTTGACGGCATGGCCTTACGTAGTAGGTATCCTGTGGGCAGCCTCCCCAGGTACCAGGTCTGGGCACTCGGTGTGCCCCTGTGTGGGCTGTGTGCACCCTCCTGTGGTAGTTGAGCCTTGAGTGCTGTTGGCGTGTCACTGGGAGGCACTGAGCCCCAGGCCAATGGGCTGAGAGGACCAGCTGTGACCACAGGCCAGCTCCACAGAGCAGAACTTACGTCAGCTGGACTCTGGTGCCTGATGAGTGTGCCCCCTAAGTGTGTCTCCGCTGGAGGTGGTGGTGTGGTGTTCCAGCGTGGTCTGCAGCAGGCCACCAGGTGCGCTGGCTCCGGGGCATCCTGGGAGGGGCAGCCCCAGATCCGCTGCTGCCCTGTCCGGGCCCATCCAGCCTGAGCCACAAAGCGATCTGCAGATGGCCGCTACTCTTGCGGGGCTTGGAGGTGCCCGGGAGAGGCCAAGCTGTGAACCAAGGCTGATTACCACTAGTGCCAGGCCTGGGGCCACTTAGCAAGACGTACAGGGCACACTGAGGCCAGATGCTGCTTACTTGGAGTTTGTGAACCTTTGAGCAATTTTAGGAAAGTATGAAGCATGAGCCAAGATAGACTGTTTGTATGGAAAAGCCACTGGAAACGGCTTGGGTGGGCCTTCAAATATGTGGGTACATGTCTTTCCCAGCACAGAATTTCCAGGTGAATGGCTGAAGGACCCTTTGGGGAAAGCCAGGGGGAAGATCCACAGCCATGGCTGGAGATTTTGGTAGGGCCCTTTTCTCAGGCGTCCTCAGACTTCCCTCCCAGGGGATGCAGGGCCTCTGAATGGACTCACATCTGGGAACTGGGTGAGAGGTCAGAAATCCAGGGCACCAGCTATACTGTTAGATGTTCTGATCGAGTAGGACAGGGGTGGGCTCTGTATTCTCATCCTAAGGACGTCATGACCGGCCAACCACGGCCAAGTTCTCGGTGGCACAGAGCACACAAAGTAACCCCCAAATGTGCATCTGGGGATGCAGAGTCACGGTGCTCGTGCTCTGACACCCTGGCGTCCTTCAGGTCCCACTGAGATCAGGGAATCCTTGCTGCTGCAATGGCGCGGGCCGGCATCCCTCTCTACGGAGAACAGCTCCTAAAGTGCTTCTCAAAGACGTGGAAGCTCCACACACCTGTGCGTCCTTCAAGACCTTGGTGAAGGGAGTCACTGTTGACTGGAGGGACAAGTCACACGTGGTAAGTCCTCTCCAACGGGGGCTGTGGATTCTCCCTACGGAGTAGCGGAGTAGCGCTCGCCACACCAAGGGATAGTTAGCTCTACGAAATGCGTTTAGAATTGGCCTCCTGCGAACCCTGGCTCCAGTCAACAACTGAGCAAACAGGTTTATCCCGGTCTCTGTGGCTGTGATATTTTACATAGAATGTTCGTTGGGTACAATCATAAAAATAAAGTCAGACTTACTTAAAATTACACTCTTCCTACTTCATAAAATACTTCAAGAATCCACATCAACACATGTTTTCTAGATTTTCCTTGATATCGATTGGCCAGAATGAAATTGTTTTGGTGTGTGAGTCTTCCCCTCAGTAACTGGTACCCAGCTAAGATCTTTCTGTCGTTCCAGATGAGAGGTGATGAGAGGCAAAGTAGAGGGGTGATTTCTTGCAATAAGAACCCCTCAATTGGGCCGTTCAGCTTTCAGACAGGCAGGAGGGGCTGGCTTGGTTGGCAAGGAAGATCGGCAGAGAAGGTTATCTGGTATAGTTTGAGTTTTCCAAATGCTCTCATAAACCCACATTACAGTTTGTAAAGTCCCACTCTTTCCACTTTTTTTATTTTATTTTATTTTTCTGAGAGGGAGAGGAAGGGAGAGAGAGAAACATTGATGCGAGAGAAGCATCAATTGGTGGCCTCACAGTGGGTTGAGGAATTGTACGTGTCCAGACCAGGGGTCGCACACACCACGACCGGGCATTGAACTCCCAACCTTTCGGTTACAGGACGACGCTCTAACCACTAAGCCTCACTGGCTAGGGCAGCCTTTATTTTATTTTCAGCTATTTCAGGTATTCTATAACAGGAAATAAAGAGATTATCACAGTTCAGTCAAGAGAAAGTTCTGGGTTTCCAGCCCATATAGAGTGACACTTGAGCTAATAATTATTTTCTCTCTTTAAACTGCTTGGATCAGCCATCCAGCCCTGAAGCCACTTCTGGGGTTCCCTGAGAACTCAGTGTGACCCTAGGGGACTTCAGGCAGAAATTCCCTCAACTTTCTCTACTGTCTGACATGGGCTACTAGACAAGCATCTCCAAACTACCTAGATTTTCATTTTCTTCAGGTCCAATAAGGCCAGGTTACCAATCCACACTCTGAGTGAGAGAGAGAGAGAGAGAGAGAGAGAGAGAGAGAGAGAGAGAGAGAGAGGTTTTCCAGATATTCAAGGGGAGGAGGTACCTGGCACTTTAGTTGTCCTCAGTCTGAGACAGGACCCTGCCCTCTAGCAAGACTGAGGCAATTGTGAATTTCCAAAATGGAGTTCAGAAGGCTCAAGTGCAGGACAAGAGAATCATATGTTGACCACACACCTAGCAGAACTGACTCAACCTTGGAGGAACTGAATTTATCTCAGGGGAAACTGGGTTTGTCAGGGGAGGTTCCCTGGGAAGGCCCTGGCCTTCCTCTCTTCTCTCCCGACTGCGGTGGGAAAAGGGCAAGGAGGATGTTGTGTCTAGTGGGTAAAAAGTGAGTGTGGGCAGGGGGCACCCGGACTTGAACCGGGGACCTCTTGATCTGCAGTCAAATGCTCTACCGCTGAGCTATACCCCCACCTGTTTACCTGGGCCTAATAAGTACTCTATACCTATAAAGCCACACCCTGGCTGTCATCACATTGACATGTGTTCTTGCTGGTACTGTGTCACCATATACCCTGCAAATAGAAGCCCTTCCTACTATGCCCACGCCATAGCCTCCCTCCGCCCTTTCCACACCTGACTGTCACCTCTGCTTATAACCAGCGTGCTTCCTACCCTCAGTCCCTGGCTGAGGCTCCAGCAATGATATCACCAAGGTACGCAATGCCTTTCGGGCTCACCTAGAAGATCAGGACTCAGAGACAGAGCCTTGGAGGTTGGGGAGGGTGGGCAGTGCTGGGCCCCACCTGAAAGCCCCTAAGCTAGACTCTCTGAAAGATGGCCCTTCTGACAGCCCCTCGGTGTCCGATCGGCCCGAGGACCCTGGTGGTGCCCCTGCAGGGGCTGAAGCATGGAGATTTCCCTCCACCCGAGGCTCTGGCCCTGGAGCACAGCGCGCAGGGAGGCCCCTGGGCAGGGTTTGCAGGGTTTGCAGGGCACCCGGCACATGCAGGTCCAGGCCCCTGGCAGAGCTCCCCCTCGTACCCCCCGCAGGCCTCCAGGCACCAGCCTCCCGTAGGTGCCCCCACTGTGGGTCTGGCCTGGGTTGCAGAAGCCCGGGTGTATTGCTGAGACACAGGAACTGGTTCTGTCTACTGACATCATCAGGATGTCAGGGAGCTCACAGCACTGAGGGGCAGGCTCATGAGGTGGGGGGACCAAGGGAATCAGCCCCCCAGGCTCTCAGACAACAGACCCCAGGGAGGGAACTGCTGGGCGATGACAGATCGCTGCCAGCCCTGGCATTTGCGTCACCGGGTCTCTGAGTGGAGTCTGAGTCCCAGGCACCTGTTTGCCCAGAAGTGTTAGCAATGGAGCGAGGAAGTAACCCTTTGTTTTGGCTTCTGTGACTGCCAGCAGAGCTGCTCCAGGGCTCACACGATTGGGGGTCCCCAAAACAAGAAGAGAGGGTTCAAAGGTTGGGGGAGACGTGGTGGGACTGAGTTGGGACTGAAGGGCTGGTCTGGAGAGGTCATGGAGGTCTGCAGCCGTGTGGGGACAGTGTGACCCACCTCGCCCCTGAGCTTGAACCTGGGACCTCTGCATCATCAGTTGGACGCTTTGCTCAGTGCTGCGCAGTGCAGGGAGTCAAGGCACTATGTACAGACCGTCACCACTCCCCCACGCCTGTGCCTTTCCCCTCTTCCCACGTTTCCCACCTCTGCACACCTGGCCCCTGTCCATGCCTGCAGCCCAGCGTCCTGTCTCCCCTCAGTCCTGGACTGAAGGCACTGCTTGAAGATCCCTGGTGTTTACCACCAGAATGCTGTTTAGGATTACGAAATATTATCAATTTCAAAATAATTTCCAAGCTGCTTAGGATCACTGTATGTGAAGATCCAGGCTTGTGTAGGGGAGTGTGCCTTCCCCAAAACAAAGTTCCTAGGTCCCACCTCAGTCCTACTAAGCCAAAATTTTAATCTGTACTTTTATTTTTTATTAAAGAGTTTAAGTACTTACTTTTAGAAAGAGGGGAAGGGAGGGAGAAAGAGAGGGAGAGAAACATCTGTGTGTGGTTGCCTCTCGCACACCCCTAAATGGAACCTGGTCGGCAACCCAGGCATGTGCCCTGACCAGGAATCGAACCAGTGGCCTTTGGGTTTGCAGGCCGGAGCTCAATCCACTGGGCCACCCCAGCCAGGGCTTTAATCTGTATTATTAGTCAGGTCACTAGCAATTGTGACACAGGCTGGGTAATTCCTGATTCAGTGAGTTCCTCTACAATGTCAGCTTCAAAGAGCACCTAATTAAGAACTTCTGAAACACACAGGTCAGTAACAACGGCCTGGGGACTTGTGCCAGATTACTTGAAAAACTGACAGACCAAGGAAGAGTGGAGATGAAGGGTAACTTTAAGTAGGAAGTTAAATCAGCAAGGTTTTGCTCTTCCCGAAAGCAGCCGGAGGTGACCTCTGAAAACGGGCCGCTATTTACTTGACCCAGAAAACCCCACAAAATCATCGACATCAAGACGTTCAAATCTTCGTGTTCACCTTAAGAACACTTGTGAAACTGCCCACGCCATCAAGGGCATGCATATTTGAAAAGCCACCGAGGAGCTGAAGGATGTCACTTCACAGAAGCAATGTGTCCCCTCCTGTGGTTACAAGGGTGGAGCTGGTAGGTGAGCCCAGGCCAGGGTTTGGACGCAGGGTCGGAGGCCCCAAAATAGTGCCGAGTTTTGGCTGCCTGTGGTTAAAAATGCAGAGAGTGATGCCGAACTTAAGGGTTTAGAGGCTGATTCTCTGAGCGTGTCCAGGTGAACCAAGTTCCCAAGAAGCAGTGCGGAACTTACAAGAGCTCACGGGCCGATTCACCTCTACCTGGGAGGATCCTACTGAAAAGGAGCTTTGTTCCTAAACCAGGAGAGGAGTCTGCACAGAAGGAAAAGATATCCCAGGAGAAAGTGAAGACGCAAAAACGTATGGCCTGGGCGTACATTCAGCATAAAATAAATACTAATAAAAGAAAACAGAAAGGTCTTTCATCTGTCTTCGGCAATAAAACAAGCCGCCAGCAGAGGGCGCCCGTTTCTGAACCAGGGACCTGTAGCTCTGCAGTCAAAGGCTCTACCCGAGCTGTACCCCGACGCCTAAAAGCCCCCCTCAGCGTCGTCCCCCTGTGTCACCACACCCAAGGACTCCAAACCACACCGCGAATTCCGTTTCTTCCTGATCAGCCTGTGGAAACTGGCAGACTGACCAGAGACCACTCTCCTGGCCAGGAGTTCCCCTTCCACCGCCTTGAAATAGCCGACCCCCAACTCTACAAGTTCAAGGATATCTGCCGCCTTCTGGGTTACCACGAGCCTCTGATTTTCCTGTTCCTGCTGTTGCCCCAGCTGGCTATCGCAGCTTCCTTGCCACCTACTGGTTCATCATGAGGCTGTTACGTGTATTTTAGGCTTTTGTTACAGCAGGAGCCCCTTCTATGTACGGATTTCGGCACTGGGCAGTCTTATTCACAATAACGTTGCATAATAAGCCACCCCTCCACTGGTGACGCATTTATTCGCATGCCCATGGGTTTGCAGGTTGAATGTGAATCAGCTGATCTAGGTCGGGCTGGGCCGGGTGAGCCTTGGCTCCTCTCGGGGAGCTGGGCTCAGGGTTGAGCTGTTTCATGCCAGGGCCCAGGCTGAAGCACATCCCATGGGATGTCGGAGAGCAGACCCAGCCCTGCACGTAGACCCCAAGCCCCGCTCACAGCACATCTGCGAACACCCTGTGGGCCAGGACACGGACCGCGGTGTGCCAGCTCTGGGCGAGCGCAGTGAGGCCCCGCTCTAAGTGCGCCCTTCCCTTCTGGCTCTGCGATAGGCCTGGTTCAGATTTCTCCTTTAAGTGAGCGCAAGGCGAACAGCTGTCAGTAGAGGGCGCCGCAGGGACGTTGCAGGAGAAAGGGGGCTTCCCTCCCAGTTCCGGCTGTCTGTTCTTGCCTTTTTTCCTCTGGCTCCCGCTGCATGCTTGGGTCAGTGGTGCAGGTGTGTGAGGACACCTGGCGGTGCTCTGCCCCAGGCACGCACCCCGAGAATGAAGCCCCTTTGTGACCTTGCAGCCCCAGCTGGACCTCTGGCCACTCCCATGCTCCCCACCCCAACTCCCTCTCTGCACTGCCTGCCAGCCTGGGCTTGCCTCTGCAGGTGTGGTCACTTCCAAGTGGCTCACCTGTGTCCCTGAAGGCTGCTTCCTGCTTGCCTGACAACTGGGAACAGGTCTGGCTGGGACAACTTGCTGCAAGCACACCTATCCCCATGAGGTCCGACTCCTAGCCTTGGGGAAGGGTCCCCCTTTCAAATTTGTCCTTGCCTTGGGTCCCTCACCCCAGGGATACCTTTAGAGTTTTCTTTGAACCTTTGTGATTACTCTCTTCTTATAGCACAGTAATTCTTTATATTAGACTCTCTCTGTTTAAAGGGCTGTATGGTTTCTGTCTTCTGATTGGCCCAGACTGATACATATGGCCCAGCCCAGAACAAAGAGGTGCAGGGCACACACAAAACCCACCTAAGACATTGCTATTTAGTAGAAGGTGGTATCAAGGCCATTTATCTGTATTTGGCAATAAAGCAGGTCTCCACCAGGGGGCACCCGGATTTGAACCGGGGACCTGTTGATCTGCAGTCAAACGCTCTACCCCTGAGCTATACCCCCGTGTGTAGTAAGAGCTCCTCCTTACCTTATTTCACCTGTGCAACCCAAGCATTCCATAGTGTACAGTAAGCTCTATTTATTCCTGGTGGGCTGATGAACGTGGCAGAGCCATCACAGACTGCCTGGAGACCCCACCCTCTCAGGCCATGGGTTCACCCTTCCATTCCCGAGACCCCTCCCTTGTCTGGTAGGCAAGTCTTCCCTCTGGCTCCGGTAGGCCAGCACCAGGTTTGAGAACCCCGGTCCACCATGCCTCCTTCCCTCCGCCCTCAGCTCTGCCCACTCCTCCCACCCCCCTCCTCCCTCCTGGCTTCTTCACATCTGGCACTCTCTGCTCTTGACTTCCCTCCCTGGCCTAGTCCCTGCCTGAGGCCATCTCCTAGGGTCGTGGCTGAACCCAGGGAAGACAGCGCCAGAGTGGCAGCAACCCCTGAATCCTGGGCAGGCAACCCCGGAAGCTAGGGTGAGGCTCACAGCCCCTGACCACCTGGCCCTGGTCCGTGGTCAGAGGTCCCTCTTTCCCTCTACCCAACAGCGTGGGTGCCATGTATCCATTTGTCTCCCCAGATCTTCATCCACATGGTGAGGATACAGACCAGGCCTTCCTGAAAGGCACCAGGACCTAAACACCGAGGAGCAGAGGAAGGGCAGTAACCTTGGGTATGTTACATGGCATCAGAGACCAGTGAGACTCACGTTAAGGAGACCACAGAGGGCACTGAGCTATGCCATGGAAGATCAAGGCGAAGGGGGCAGGGGTCAGATTCCTTCCTCACTGCTGTGCAGTTTACTTAGAGCATCAATGTGTTATGCAGGTAACACATTCCTGACCAGTGTGGCCCAGTGGGCTGGGCATTGTCCCGCAAAGCCAAAGGTCACCAGTTCGATTCCCACCAGGGCACGTGCCTGGGTTGTGGGTTCGGTCCCCAGTCAGGGCATGTTCAAGAGGCAACTGATCAATGTTTCTCTCTCACATTGATATTTCTTTCTCTTTCTCCCTCCCTTCCTCTCTCTCTAAAAGTGAATAAATAAAAGCTATATATGTATGTATATAATCTCAATTCTAAATAAGCCAATGAGACCAAATCATTTTCCCCTCCATAGTATTTCCAATGTAATCAACTTGGTACCCTGTTGCTGGTTGCTTGCCCAGCCTACAGAACAACATCTTTTCATTAAGGGATGCAATTGTTTGTATGGAAACTCATGCAGTAATTAATAAATAGTAATACAAGAATAATGTTTCACATTCACAACTGTAAACTACTTTTGCCCCACCCTGTATATTACGGAATAATCACATCAACTCAATAGGTGAGGATAAAGTCAATAAAATTCAATATGACAGCATGACTTAAACAACTCACAGCAAATTAAGAATAGACATAAGTTTCCTTAACCTGGTAAGCAGAGTCCACCACAAACCTCTAGCAAGTATAACACACAGGAAGCAGTCCTGTTAGATTCAGAAACAAGGAGGCCCATCATCACCCTTACTGCTCAATATTGTACTGGGGATCCTAGCCTCTGTAAGAAAACAAGGAAATGAAAAGGAAAGAAGGAAGGGAGGAAGAAAGGAAGGGAGGGAGGGAGGGAGGAAGGGAGGGATTGAAAAGAGACAAACTGTGTTTGCAGATACTATGATTGGCAACACTAAAAGCAGAGAAAAAGCATTAGAACCAAACAAGATAGTTCAGCTAGATCGCTTAGTGCAAAATCAAAATACAAAAATGAGTATCATTCCTCATAAACTAAACTAGCAGAAACCAGCTGGATAATGAATTAGGGTAAAAATCATATTATAATAACAGAAACAAAAATCATAAGGTAACCAGAAATAAAGTAACATTTGCGAATTCTCTATGAACAAAATTATAAAATATTGCTGCAGGATATGAAGGAAACCTGAATTCATGGAGCTAGTCCCATACGCATGGATCAGGGACTCATTACAAGGAATCCTTTCCGATTCAGTCATTTGGTTCATAGTCATTTCAGCGAAGGTTGAAAAGGATTTCAGTAGAACTTGAAAAGACAGAGACTAACTGCGACAATTTGAGATAGGAAAACAAGGTAGAATGTGTTCTAGCACATGGCAAGACTTACAAAGGGAATATAAGTAAACCAGCGAGCATAGGAATACAGACAAATGAACAGAACAGGACGCGTGACCCATGTGTACGTGGGAACTTGGTACATGAAAAGGGTGACGGTGATGGTTAATTTTACGTGTGAACTTGAGTGGAATACGGGAATAAGTAATGCTGGTGAAGCATTACTCATGAGTGTTTCCTGTGACGCTGTTTCTAGGAGAGACTGGGTAAAGGAGGGGGCCCTTGCCGTCAATAGACTGGATGATTGGTGGGCATCAGCCAATCTGTTGAGGGCCTAGTAGAACCAAGAGGTGGAGGAGGGGTCAATCTGCTCTCTGTTGAGCTGGGCGACCCATCTTCTCCTGCCCTGGGACATCAGTGCTCTTGGTGTGTGGACTGGAACCACACACCTGCCTTCTTGGGCCTCCAGCCCGCAGAGGACAGATCATGGGACTTCTCAGCCTCCGTAATCAGTGAGCCAGTTCCTCATAATAAATGTCTCTGTGTTCGTATGTCTCTCTCCTCCCTCTCGTCCCAGACATATCTATACCTATACCTATATTTATTTCTATATCTACATCTTTATTGGTGCTATTCTCTGGAGAACCCTGACAGTCCCAGTTTATACCTGCGGTCCCAGAGTAACTATGAATAGCATTCCCTTCCACTCTCAAAAGTTTCCTGGTGATAAATATATGGTGTCCCTATACTTGATGAAAGTGGAATCACAAACTAGCGGGGGGGATTATTCAACATATGATACCGAAATAACTGGTTCTCCATATTGAAAAAACAAAAACTTAAACCCTCACCAAACAGAATGGTAGATTCCAGATGAATGAAAGACCTAAATATGAAAACTTGAAAACTACTTGAATTAAAAATAGGAGACTTTATACCCTCAGGGAAGGATTTCTTAACATGAGAGGCACAAACAACATTTAAAAAGATAGATCCCCATGTCTCCATCAGAATAAAAAGTAAAATACGATACTTTAAATGCTGTGACAGTTGTGTCTCAATAGTGAGAGCTGTTCCCGCTTGAGCCCTGCCTCGCGGTGTGATAAGAAGAAATGTGTTTATCTTCTCTCTCATTTCCACAAAACGAATGCAAACATTATCAATAGCCAACATCTGTCAGCGCAGAAATGCAGAATCGCGTATGTGCTCCCCATTTCTTTGGCCAGGATTCTGAACTGATGCCTATCTAGCGGCTGCCATTTTCTCAATGACAGGTTTTGCTATCTCCCTCCACCGTGATCAGGGACACAGAGACATTTTCCCTCCTGCGGAAGCGCGTGTGGACCAGCCCCGGGCAGGTGCAGGCCCCCTGCTGCGGACAGGGGGCGGGGCAGAGCCGACCCCACACGCCCTTCCTCACGCATTAACGAAACGGGACGTGTCTTCTCTGGGAGCGACTACAGGGACCCACATTTGGGTGAAAAACTCCCTTTCCCCAAATATTCCAGAGGAAGACAGCCTGTGCCGGAGGGGGCGCGGGGCAGGGGCTCTCTGGGCCGCAGGCAGCTCCTCTTCACCCACCGGCTTCCTCTGCCGCCGCAGGGTCAGCCCCTCGGGCCCCCCCTTCTCCGTGCTGTGCTAACGGGGTCCTCCTCCAGACCTGGAATGAGGCTCATTGTGCTCGCCCGGGGTCTCCCCCGGCCCCGCAGAGTCCTGCCTGGCAGCATGGCGGGGCCCGCGCTTGGTTCATTCCTCACATTCATTTGAGGACCTACTACGTGCCAGGAACTTCTGACGTTACCACCATCAACCAGACAGACCAGCAAATGGTCACCCAAGATACGACACACGAGTCCACGCTGCCGTGAGCGAGGAAGCAGGGTGGCACGCGAGGGTGTGCCGGGGTCTGGCAGCCACGGCCGCCCGCCCGCCCATGACCGCGGCCCGCGGTCGCTCTCCACCCCTGGGGACCCGCTACCCCCACGCCTGCTCGGGGGCCTCGGTCACGGTCGGCTTAAGAGATGCGCCGCCTGGAAGAGGCGGGTCCCGTTTCCTCCGAGCATCCTCACCTTGCACAGAGGATGCGCACAGTGAATGTGGGACGCAAGAGTGGACGGACGGACGGACGGACGCGTACACCCACAAGCACACCATGCGGGGCGGGTCACTGCGCACAGCCCCTCCAGGCAGCTTCGCGGGGTCCCCGGCTGAGGCGGTGAGGAGGGGGCTCCTCCCGGGGTCACCAGGGGCGCGCCCCGCCCCCGGCCGGCGCCGCGGCGCCTTCTGGGAAGTGTAGTTCGCGCCTGCGCCCCGCAGGCCGCCGAGGCCCGGGGTCGCCGGGCGGAAGCGGGACCACCCCTCTTGGGAAGCCAGGCGTAGGGCCGGCCGCAGCGACCCTCCCCTGCCGCTTCTCCGCTGTCCGCGCCCCGGCCCCGCCTTCCCCCTCGCCTACCTCTGGGTCTCTGCCGCCCGCGTCGCCGAGGGTCGCGCCACAGCCTGCGGGCGGGGCAGCGGGCGTCGGGAACCGCGCCGGAAGCTGGGAGCGCAGGCTGAGTCTGGGATGGCGAACCAGGTAAGGCGCGCCGGGCCCCGCCATGAGCCTGGAGGGGGTCGGGGGCGTGGGCGGACGCACTCCGGGGCCCGTCCGCTCCTCCGAGCTCGGCGCGGCCCCCTGGGGCGGCGGGCAGAGCCGGGGACCCTCCAACTTTGGGACCGGGCTGGGCTGTGCGCGGCCGCGCGGGCCGGATGCGCGGGAGGTCTTGCGCTGCAGTCCGTTCCTCGGGCGACCCCTCCCCGCGCCCCGCCTCCAGTATGCGCCTCCAGGGAGCTTCTCTCCACCCTTGGAAACTCGGTCCTTTGGTGTAAGCATCGCGCTCCCTCGGCTTAGCTTTTAATTAATTGTAAGTTACCCTGGGAGCGGTGGGCATGAGGCCTTAGGGGAATGAGTAAGTCTGTTACTTTTATTCCTGTACTAGCATCTCGGGGGCGGGGCGGGGAGGGGGGACAGATAACTAGGTCCATGCCCACGACTCCCAGTTTTAATCCTTTAGGTAAAATGTGTAGCCCCGGGAGCTGAAGGGAAAGCCCCATCGGTCACAGCCTGGGCACAGTTGACACAGGTTGTGCTACGGAAACAGGGTGACAGCGGCGGGGAGTCGCGACGCCTTCTCCTTGGGCTGCCGGGGCTCGTTCTGTAGTCGAGGTGGCTCCCGAGGTTGCGCCAACCTCAGGCAACTGTAGACTCCGTGGTCGGGGGCGTCGCGTGGGGATCGGGTCTGGGGCAGGCGGTGCCCAGGCAGAGCAGTCCCTGTGCTAGGACCTTGGTGTCATTAATTCGCCTCCAAGTCTTGGGAAGAAGGAGCAGCCAGGCCTGGTGGGCGTTGTGGACGCCGGGGCCGCCTCCCTCGCAGCCAGGCAGGCCAGTTGGCTGCCCAAGGACACGGTTACGCAGATATGCCCACTGGCCGCAGGCTCGGGCCGCCTCATTCCGCGGTTTCCTCTTCTGTAGAAGGAGGGGATGGAGCACTGATCTTTCAGACTTGATGTTCCGGGAGGGGGGTGTGCTCACACTGCGTAGCTTCACGGAGAAGGTGGCCAGGAGTGGCCTTGGGGAGCAGTAGGGCACAGTCAGATGGAGAGGAGCAGGGAGGGCCTCCTGTCTCCCTGTCGTCCTGTCTGGTGCCACTCCCGAAAGCCCAGAGTCGTGTGAGCGCAGACCGCAGGTGGGGGGCAGCCGGGCGCAGGGTGTGATCTGGGACCGGAGCCTGAGGCGTGCCTGGGGGATGGGTCAGGCTGGGGAGGACGGTGAAAGATGGACAGGTCCTTTGGGCACTGCAGCTGCGGTGTTCATGCTGGGCTGGTGACACCGTCGGGGAGTGTCAGGAGGACCAGCGTGGCAGCAGCGAGCCAGTAGGCTGCCTGGTTACAGCAATCCTGGCTCAGCTCAGAAAGCTTTTCTCCCGTTGGCTGAGGGCAGGTGGTGATCTGAGAGCCACGGAGGGCTGAAATGGGCCTGGGGAGGGTGGTGGGTCCAGACTACAAGTCAGAGGTAGATTCCTTTCTCCCGAAGGCGAGTATTTGTGGCGCGAGCATTTTCATACTCTTTTTTTTTTTTTTTTTTTTAAAGATTTTATTTATTTTTAGAGAGGGGGGAGAAAGGGAGAGAAATATCAGTGTATGGTTGCCTCTTGTGCACCCCTAACTGGGGACCTGGCCCCCAACCCAGGCATGTGCCCTGACTGGGAATCGAACCAGCAACCCTTTGGTTTTCAGGCTGGTGCTCAATCCACTGAGCCACACCAGCCAGGGCTTCATACTCATTCTTGCTCACTCCCTCGCGCACACACATTCCTCATTCTTCCTCTGCTTTTGGGGGGGCAGAGGGAGGCCAGTGAGGGGACCACCCACTCTGGCCGCAGTCAGTGTTCGTTCCTAGTTTATAAGAACTTTGTCGTGGGAGAGTTTGCTTGGAGGCGGAGGTGGTGAGAGGCCTGGGGACCACATCCTCCCGGTGTCTAGCAGAGCTGGGTGTCGTAGCTGGGAGGAAAGGAGGCCCCCGGACTGTACGGGGGGAGCCCGTTCTGTGTAGCTGGGGCCTGCAGGTGGGTGTTCAGCAGGCAGACCGCGTCAGCAACGCTGATCATAGGCCAGACTGCGTCCCAGCCTCTTTTGTGGCACTTTTCCTGTGTGAGTTTGTTTACTCTTCACAGCACCCCTGTGACATCAGTGGTTATGATGAGTCTGGCAGGTGCCATGGCCAATGGGCAGCAAAGCAGGAATTGGAGTGTGGCAGCCTGGCTCCTGAGGGCAAGCCCTGACCCCCGTGCTCCACCCTGTCTGTGTCCAGAACCTCTGACCTGTCAGTCAGGCCGGTGACAGGACCCGCTGCTGGCAGTGTGATAGGCTCCCACTACTGAAGGCACTGAAGTAGAAATTGACGAGTCGCCGTTTTGGGTGGAAATTGGCAGGAACTGCTCACTGGTCCGTAAAGGTCTACTGCGCTGCCTGTGATTCCTGGTCTGCAAACATGCTGCCTGGGGAGAAGAGGGGGGCCAAGGGGCCCATTCACCGGGGTGGTTCTGCAGGTCGGAATCACCTGAGAAGGTGGGAAACGTCTGTTTCTAAGCCCAGAAAGCGCTGACCCATGACTTAATAGATCTGGGATGAGCTGGGAAACCAGAAACAGTGAAGTATGTCATTTGAACCTCGAGGCCCTTTGGTTTTGTCGGTTAGGTTGTAAAGAGCTTCTGAAAGGAGAAGCTGAGGATACGGAGTATTTTCCACCTGGTTCACTAAGCAGGCTTGAACTAGCTCTCCAGCAGAACCGCCACTTAGCTCTGCACGGTACTTGCTCCCCGTTCCCCCCTCCAGCCAGGGCCAGGCCACTTAGCAGTGGCTACAGGAGCGTTTCTTGTACTCGGGACTCTTACCCATCCCTTGAACAAATCTTTAAATGTTCGGCTTTTGTGAAGAGGGAAGGTAATATCTGATTACAGGTAACCCCATGTCTGTTCCTACAGACTTTACCGGATAATAATAATTTAAAGAATTGGATGTTGGATACTTGGTTTCTTAAGGCTTACCAATCCTGTTGTTATTGGTCGAAGTCACAGTCAAGCACGGTGGAAGGGGCACCAACGTTTCAGCCCAAAGACCCGAGCCCTGGACTTGGCCCCGAGGCTGTCTGCCCACTGGGCTCACGGCGCCCCCCTCACTTCGGACCCTTCCCCCCTCACGCAGGAGAAGTGTGTCACCAGCCAAAGGCCGTTTTGTTAATCACATGGGAAATCTGAAGTGCTCTGGAACATGTAAGGATCACGCTTCTGCTGATCTGTGGGCCCCTCGGCCTGTGACACGTGTCCCTTAGGAGCCAGCAGAGTGCCTTTACATGCAGGTGTTTAAGTTAGAGAGGGCGGGGAGAGGCGGCTGAGGTGCTGGCTGGGTGGCTGGTGCACCTGGTACACAGGTAAATGGGTGTCAGGAAACCGTACGTGCAGAGAAGCAGCCATGTGCCCGTGATCCCCAACTCTCGTCATCAGATAGGGAGGTGTCCAGGCTGGCTGCCGTTCACAGCACGGCCTGCATTCCATAGAGGGGGGCGCGGGAGGGGGGCAGCGAATACCCCTGGCCCGGGAAGTGGCCTGTTAGAAAGGGGGACCCTCCATAGCGCAGTACATTTGTGCTATCAGCTGTCCTTCTCTGGCCAGCTCGGATCTGCCGAACCAGCTCCATGTTGAGCTTCAGAAGGCGGAAAGGCAATGAGCCTCCGAGGCCATCCCAACCTATTCCTTCTTACGGGCCTCCCGGGGGTGTGTCGTGGGTGGAACTCTTGCTCTGCAGGAGCAGAGCCTGGTGTCAGTCATCGAGTCACCAGGTTATGGTCCTTATGGGAGTCAGCTTATACTAACCACACTCACAGGGGACAGAAGGATAAGTCAGAGTGGCCATCCCTTCACGTGCACTAGCTCCCCCTTGTCCCCAGCTTCACATTCCCCAGGTGCGGTTACCCAGCTCCCGGTGGCCCCAGGGGCTCCTTGGCTACTGGCTGTGTTGCCCTAGGCTCTGCCTCTGTGTCACACGGCCTCCTCTGATGTCCATGTGTCTCTTTTCTGTACCAGGACACCAGTCGTACTGGGTCAGGGGCCCACCCTACTCCAGCAGGACTTTATTATAATGCGTTACATCTGCAGCGGCCCTATTTCCAAATAAGGCCACCTTCACAGGTGCGGGGTGAGGACTGAGCATCTCATTTGGGGACACAGTCGACACCCGTCACTGTCTCTTGGGCACGTTCCTGCTGCTCCTTTGCCTGCTCCTGTGTTGGGGGCCCTCCCCGCACCCTGGTGTGCCCCTGGCCTCTGGGGAATGGAAGCAGCCGACTCCCCGGAGATTGTGCCCACAGGTGCCCATCGCCTTCCAGGACCTGGCCGTGCGGTTCTCCGACGAGGAGTGGCAGCTGCTGGGGGAGGGGCAGAGGGCGCTCTACAGGGACGTGATGCGGGAGAACTACGAGGCGCTGGTCTCCCTGGGTGAGGCGCTGGCAGGGCCGGGCCCTTCTGGGGAGGTGTGGCGTGCGCGGGGCAGAGAGGGGAAGTGGGCCTGGATCTCGCACCGAGCACACCCAGTCTCCCTGGGGCCCCCACCCCCGCCCCCAGAGCCTTGGCTGAGCCGGCCTCATTGGTCTTCCACGCTATTGTGTCTGTGGGCTACACTGGGGTTCTGGGTATGCTTTGGTGGGGGCGACACAAGGTGGGGGACACTGAGGCACTGGTTTCCCAGGCTCGGGCGCCCAGAGGTTCTTGGGGTTTGGGTGGTCACAGGAACGCGTGTAAGCAGGTGCGTGGATGTTCAGGCACTGGGGCCGCCTGCATGCTTGCACTTGGGGGGCAGGGGCGAGCTTCCATTCCAGGGGGACTGCCCCTCTCTTCTTTCTCAGGGACAGCCGAGCTGCTCCCCCTCTCTGCCTTCCTGTCGCCCGCGGAGCCTGGTGGAGCCAGGAGCAGGAGCAAAGCTGGTGAGGGACAGGAGCCTCGTAGGGGAGGGGCCCCAGGTGAGTGGCCTTCGTAGCCCAAGGCCAGGCCCCTTGGGCGTCCTGGTCACCCTGGCCCCAAGGGACTCGTTCTTGTCCCTTCCAGCACGGGGTCCTTAGCTCCCAGCTCCACTCCTCACAGGGCACTGTGACATCTGTCTTGCTCCCCTTGCCAAGCTCCTGACCCCAAGCACACCCTGACCTTTCACCCTTTGTGCCTCCGGGCTGTACACCTGCCCATTGCATGACCTGCTCAGGGACTCCTGGGGTCGCCGTTGGAGCGCCTCACCCCGTAGGCCCCTTTCTCGCCACCACCTGTGCGGAGCCCGCCTGCTGCTCCTGAAGGCACTGCCACGGGGCTGGCACCGGGCACCTCGGATGGTAGACGTGGTCCGTGGGCCCAGCCTAGGTGAAGCCAGGAGCTTTAGGGGGTGCCAGGAAGGGCAGAGGGCTCAGGCGGTGGGAGAGGGTGGGGGAGCAGCCCTCCCTGGCGTTCCCCTCGGTGGAGTAACAGGTAATGAATGACAGCGTATGGCAGGAAGGCCGGTTACACGGGGTGCCAGCCCCGGTCCTGGCTGTGCCCAGGGCAGGTCACCAGGCCTGAGCCCACGTCCTCTTTATCTCCTGGCCCCCGGAGTCTCCTTTGCTGCTGCTTATGAGGTAGGAGGACGCACACGGACGTGTGCCGAGCTGACATAGGGCGTGGGGTTCACTGTGGCCTCTCCAGCAGGGGGTGCGCCCCAGCACAGCCTGCACCTCACGGCCCTGGTGCAGCTGGTGAAGGAGATTCCGGGATTCCTGTTCGGGGAAGTCAGCCCCGAGAGTGGGGGAGCCAGCCTGGACAGGGAGCGGCCGGGCCCCGAGGGTAAGTCGGCCGGCAGGGCGGCCTCTGCCGTCTGCACGGTGAAGTTCGGGCTGTGGCAGCGCCGTGTGTCGTGTGCCTGCCCTGCTGCTGCCAGACCCTGGGGGGCCACCCCATTCCGTGCACGCCCCGGCGGCGCGCCTGCCTCTAACACGTGGGCCGTTGGGGGACAGCAGCTTCTGACTTCCCATAGTAGTCACTACATGGCTTCGTCCACACCCTGGTGGCCCCGTCCCCTGTGCCCTGTGTGGCAGGTGAGGCCAGAGCCTGTTCTGTAGGTGAGGAAGGGGAAGCTGTGCCTTGTCTGAGTGGCAGTGGGGACCAAGGTCCCCTCCAGGCCTGCGCTCCCTCCGCCGCACCGCTCTCTCCTTCCCGTGCCTGCCCCGCGCCCTTCTTAGACGTCTCAGGCCCCGCCTCCGGGGGTCTGTGCCCACCAGCCGGGCTGCTCAGTTGGTGGAAGTGGGAGAGAACGTGGGGGTGGGAGGGACCTTATCAGAACAAGACTGACTGTGAACCGACACTTCAGAGGCAGAGGTGACGAGGCAGAGCCCACTGCGTCCTGGTCAGTGTTAGCGGGACCCCGCGAGGAAGGGCTGGAGCGGGACAGCACTAGGAGCGTTTCACCTTCTGCTGGGCTTAAATTTCAACTCCTCGTGTCCTCCCTCCTGCTGGCAGCCGCTGTGACCGCGGACACTGGCCCCCTCCAAGGCCTCTGCCTCCCAGACCCGCCGCTCGGCCTGCCCAGTCTGGCCACCACGCCCAGCACTAGCTCATCGTCCAGTGGTTCTCCCGGAGGCCGGGGGCAGGGCAGTCCCCTCGCCATCAGTGAGTGTGACCCAGCGGGGGCGGGGCTCCAGCCCTGGAGTCGGGGGGACTGGGCCAAGGCCCTATTAATTTTCTCTGAGACCTGGTTTCCCTCATTGCTAAATGGGGACAAGCTCCCTGAGGAGCAGGACAAGTGCCGAGCCCCTGTCTGCAGACCAGGGAGGAGGCATGGCACTCGGTGCCAGTGGAGGGCTGGGTGCTCCGGCTGCTCACGCCCCGGAAGTGGGGCGGCTGCCCCCCACAGGCCCTCCTGCAGGCCGCGGACCTGCGCAGCTGATGGACTCGCAGCCCTGGGAGCAGAGGAGGGCCAGGGCGGCCCTTAGAATTTCTCTGGGCTCTCTCTTTATCTTTTAAAATTCTTACAAATTTTGCACTTGTTTGAATATCTGCTTTTATTAAAAATATTTTAAATGACTGTGGAATAAAATTGACACTCCTGAAAAACATACCCCATTTACCTGTGGATTCGGGTGTTGCCTGGCAGATCAGCTATGGGGCTCCACGTCCTCACATGTGGGAAGCGTGAGGGCAGAGCAAGGGCCTGTGCGTTGAGATTGCTGCTGTCACTTGCTGAGCCCAGGTCAGAGGCTGGGGTGGCAAGGGTCGCAGGCACTTGGAGTGAACCGTCTGGGTACTGACAGTCACTGGGAGGAAACAGGGAAAGGAGCCCTCCCCCAGCCCCCGCCCCTCCCCCAGGCTGCACCTCTGCCACAAGCCTCATAGGCGCCGACTCTGCAGCCAGCTGAAGTTCCCATGACTTGGCTGTCCCCCTGGGATTTGGGAGCTGGAGAAGCCTGTCCCTCTGTGGGCACCGGATCTGGGCATTTCCCCAGGGATAAAGAGCCAGGGCTGGAAAGACCTTCCTGTCTCTCTTGCTATAGAAACAGCAGACACACCAGGGCCTACGGAGAAAGAAGGCTCTGGAGCCCCAGGTGGGGAGTGCAGTCCTCCCACCTGGAGCCCCGGCAGAAGGAAGAGCCACAGGAAACAGCAGAGAGGGGCTTCAGGGCCAGGTGAGAGGCCGGCTCTCCCGAGTCCAGGGCCTGTCCTGAGCTGAGCGGGCCAGGGAGAATGAGGCAGCCCCGTCCTCTCCCATCTCAGCCCCCTGACAACCTGCTCACGGGCGGGGAACCTCAGCTGCCCCGTTGTCCCACGGCTGCCACCATCGGGGCCACACTGACCTTGGCCAATCTTGCAGGTCCCGCAGGAATCTCTCCTGGGAGCAGCCCCTTGCAAGGCCTCATCAACTGCCTGAAGGAGCTCCTTGTGCCTGGGCCCCAGCACCCCGAGGCACCCCCCCGCTTGCCCCCCGTCCCTGGCCTGGGCAAGGCACAGCTAACCAGGGAGGGGCTGGGGCCTGGGATCCCCCCCTGGGGAGGTAAGTCCTGGGGCTGTGTCTCAGGCCAAGGTTTCTGAAGCCCCTGAAACTCAGGTGCCTTTCTGTAGATGCTCCCCTCCAAACTGGGAGTCTTTCTGAAGGATTGTCCTCAGCCTGGCCGCTCCTGCGTCATCAGGGCCAGAGCTCTGGAGCGGGGCGGCTTTCTTACAACAGCGTGTGGGCAGCGGGCGAAGGAAACTCAGGAGCACAGCCTGGCCCCCCTTGTGTTCTTCAGTCACCCTAGTGGGGGACGTAGGAGGCGGGGGGAGCTGAGTGGGGCACTTCGCTTGGACTTGGGGGATCGGGGCAGCATGGCTGGGGCAGGAGCGCCTGTCCTGGAGTCCGACACCTGTCAGCTGTGCAGATTGGAGACTCCCGAGGCCCTGGAGCCTCAGTTTCCCCACCTGTAAGGCATGGGGGTCATTGTGGGCACCTGAGACGGCTGTGTGAGGCTTAGGTACTGGGGTGTGCACGTGTGTGTGTGCACAAGGCGGATCCTGCTCGATGTGAGTCCTGTCCAGGGCCCCGAGAAGGGCCTACAGGCAGCGGCCCGGGAGCCTGCCCCACACTGTGCTTGCACACCAGGCGCTCTGCCTTTACCTTCCCGCCCCTTCTCTGTCCCGTTCTGGGAGGCAGGGAGACAGGGATCTAAACCTGCCACGCAGACGACAGTGGCCTGCGCTAGACTGGCTGGGTTACAGCTGACCTACCTCGAGGTTCCTAGCCCTGACCTCTTCCCTGCGCACCTGAGCTCTCCACTTGCTGTTTGTCACGGAGATGGAGGACCCCAGCTCAGGGGGGAAACGTGTTGCTTTTTCCTTAGTGAAAACAGAGGCAGGGTCCGGGGATTGTCCCCTCCAGGGCCTGCTGAACTGTCTGAAGGAGATCCCAGTGGCCCAGGACGTGCACCCTAGCCCTTTAGGAGTCGGGGACCCACCACTGCCGGAGGACCCAGGGGCCTGGAAAAGGGCTTCTGGAGGTAAAGGCCACTGGCTGGGCTGGGAGGGCCCTGGGCACTGGCTGTTCCTTCTGCTGCTCCGGGCAGGGCCGTGGGTGACCCTCCACACATCTGTGTGTTGCTCCGCGTGGCCAGATGTCGGGGATTGTCCCCATTAATGGAGTTGGTCACCAGGAGGTGCTGCATCAGTTCGTGATCATTTCCCAGATTGGCTTCTGAACTAGGAGCTCGGAATTCCAGAAGGCAGTGGCTGGGGGAGTGGGGGGGGTGGGGGCGGGGGGAGCAGAGGGAGGGAGACCGAGAACAGAAGACCGAGCTTCAGCCCAGGAGACATTCAGAGCATAATTCTGATGTGGGGGTTCTCGTCTTGTCCGTGTGGGCTGGGGAGGATTTCCATGCATGGCAGCTACCCCGTGCTCAGCCACTCCTCGGGACGTTGAGAAAGTTGAATTGAGACGGGGGTGCTGGCTGTGGGGCAAGGAGCCTGACTTGGTGCTGCCTGGGCAGTGCTGGGCTGGCTCCTTTTGTGGAAACCCCTGGAGGCGCCCCGGGGGGAGTGGGAGGCTGGCGGCGGGACAGGGAGTGAGAGTGGGTGCATCTGCTGGTGACTGAGCAGTGGTGAGGCTGCGGTGGGAGCCCCGTGCTAACCCCTGGGGGCCTCTTGGGGGGCTTCCCACAGGGCTCAGACCCCTGCAGACCCCTGCTCTCTGCCCTGGTGCTGGCGTTGGCCACGTGCTCTCGGTGAAGCTGGAGGACAGCTGGGCCCCGAGCCCCCCCGCGCCCGCATCCTGTCTGCTTCGCAAGCTGACCCACAGCCCCTGTGCCCCCGGCGGCCAGGGGGGCGATGGAGACACCGGCAGGGTCCGAGTGCCCAGCTGGGGCCCTGCAGCTGCAGGTGAGGCCCGACGCCAGCCCTGGAACAAGGCTCTGCCTGCCCGCAGGGTGAGGAGCAGGGCCAGTGCACGGCGGGAGAAGCCAGGTGTCCCCTCCAAGCAGTTAATCCCTCCTTCACCCACGCCTCCTCCATCTGGCCCTTGCCCAAGAGGGAGCCCTGCATTGGGAGGACCTTCATTTGCAGAGGTTTCCTGACTGTCGGGGTGCTGGCCGCTGTATACAAGTGGGTCCCCCCACCTGCCCCAGGACCTGGGGGTACGGTTTGTGTTGTTCCCCTGTACAAACAGAGAGCAGGTCTGAGTCCCCACCGGAGGGTGTCCTGTCTGGTTCAGGACTTGTCACCCCAGTACAAGGTGGGTGGGACAGCCAGCCTGGGGCCAGGCCAGGGGACCTGCCAGAGATGGTGATAGGGCCATCTCCCCTGTCCCAGCCAGCAGTGCCTCGAGCTCACCCCTGGAAGCCCTGGAGGCCTGTCTGAAGGGCATTCCCCTGAGTGGGTCGTTACCTCCCCAGCCGCTGGCCCCCGCTTGGTTCCGGAGCCCCCAGCCAGGAGACCCCGGGTCCCAGAGGCCCGAGCTGCAGCCCCGAGGATCACACAGTCGAGGTAGCCTTGGTGATGGGCTGGGGGACCATCTGTCCCTGCACACGCATGGGGGCGATGCCAAGGACACTGCTGTCCCCTCCTCATCCTGGGCTCCTTAAAGTGCAGAGCCTTCTCCCCTCCCACCCAGCCCCCTTTCATGGCTGCTCTGAACAGCTCCTGCATGGGTGGAAGCCAGTTAAGCTGTCCCTGCCCACTGCCTCCTCTAAGAGCTCTCCTTACTCTCTGGCCCCAGGAGACCCGTGGCTGGGTCACGTGGGTTAACGTGGTATTTTAATCAGCGTTACGTCTGCCCCAACCACAGGGGAGGCCCCCATGGAAGATCCTTTGGGGCAGGTCTCCGGGCGCCACCTGCCCACAGTTCAGGGCCCAGGGGACCTCTTCTCTAGTGACTTTCTGTGATGCCAGCTGTGCTGTTTCCTGCAGAAGTGACTACGGGGCCTTTTCTGGCTCTGGGCCTGCAGGGCTTCGTCAGAGATGGCTCTGCCCGCCCCCCAGGGCCCCACAGCACCCCCACCAGCTGCTCCTCATCCAGCAGTACTGACGGGGACCTGGATTTCCAGAGGCCTGGGAAAGGTGAGCTGGCGGGCCTGAGGCTCTGGTCGGCCCTGGGGAAGGATGGGGGCAGCGCTGGTGTCCTGCGGGTCCTGCCCCCGTGCCTGCGGCCAGTCTCCCTCATCACAGCGCACTGACCCGGCTCCCAAGTAGGCAGCAAGGCAGGCTGGCCGGCCTGAGCAGGGCTGCCCGGAGCTACGATGACAGACGCTTGGGGCTGGGTTTCAGTTCGGGTGCCCTATGCAGCCGCGACAGGTCCCACGCTCTGTGCCTCCTCCTGTGGGCCCAGCTGCCCTGGACACGGGGTGCAGGCACGGCCCCGGGGTCACAGAGACCGAGCTCCGACTGAGACGGCAAATGCTGGGTTTTCACAGGAGTCCCAGGTGGAAGCGCCCCACTCCAGGGCCTGGAGAATTGCCTCCGAGAGATCCCTGTGCCCAGGCCCCAGCCCGCCTGGTCCTGGTCCTCGGCAGGGGACAGGGAACCCCGGAGAGTGGAGCCCAAGAGCTGGACGGCAGACAAGGAAGGTAAAGCATGGTTGCCCGGGGCTCTGGGAGCAGGAAGGGGTATCTGTGCTGGTGGCCTGGGTGCTGCCCCTGCCCCAGCGGCCGGCGGGCCCACGTCCACCCTGAGACGAACAGGCGCTCTGGAAACGACCCAGCCCGGACAGAGGCCAGTGAGAGGCCAGAACGCCAGGTGCTGCCTGCCTCGGTGTAGGGGTGCGGTCAGGGCAGGGCAGGGGCGGCGGGGGAGTGTCTTTCCTTCATGTGCCTTGGTGTCTCCCGGGAGTCCAGGTAGTGGGTCTGAAGAGGTCCTGGAGGATGTGAGCAGCCCCTGGGGACCTCTGCAGGGCTGGCGTGTGTGCCACAGCTGGAGCTCGTGTGCCTGTGAATGCAACGATGACAGCTCTCTGTCCTTTCCCTTCCTTTCCTCGGTGCCAGCACAGGGCCTGTGGGGCTGACAGGCCTCTCGGCCTCTCATTAAAACAGGACTGAGGAGTGAGGCCTGCGAGCCAGTCCACCTCGGGGGGAACGTGCCCACCAGGAGCCTGTGGCCGGCCAGCCCACAGGCACTGTCCTCTAGCAGTGCCCCTGCCTGCTGGCAGCCGGGGCTCAAAGACCACGTGGCCAGCAGGCCAGCACCGTGGAGGTGGCTCCCGGACGGTGAGCTGCCTCCTGCCCCCAGCGCTTCCGGCATGTTTCCCTCCAGCTAAAGTCTGCGGTGGGGGCCTGGGTCTCCCTTCCCTCTGCTATCCCCGTCATGCCCCATTCCCCAGACTGCAGGCTGAGCACGGGAGGGGGTGCGGAGTGGCCCCTGCTGCTATGGCCACTTAGTTTAACTTGCTGCAGAACCCTGGGCCGGGCCTGCCAGAGTGCTGGGAGGCCCTGCCTCGTGTGAGTGGCTGCGGTGCTTCTAATGCTCCTGCTGGGCAGGAGCTGCCTGGGGGGCCTCCTGGGGGCTGAACTGAGCCTCTGCTGTTGGATGAGCGGAGGGAGTGGAGGGAGTGCGGTAGGAGGGCCCAGGGCCTGGCTGGGACAGACTACTAGTGGCTTCCAGGGACTTAAGACTTCTGGAAAGTTCCCCAGCTGGCTTTCCAGCAGGGCCAGGAGCCGAGTCAGGCTCTGACTCCACTTCCGTCCACTGTCAGGGCAGAGAGGGCATCCAGGTCTACCAGGGCTTGTCTAGGGCTGCTGACTGGGCTGTTTGCCTACTCATCCCGGCGGAGGGCCTTGCTCCTTGTCAGGCTAGTCCACAGAAGGTTCTCCTGTTGCCATTTGCCCAGGGGCAGCCACCACGCCCTCCCCACTTCACTGCCTGGAGAACTCACTGAAGGGGATCTTGCCTGGGCGGCCCCTGCGCTTCGCCTGCTTGGCCGGCCCCAGCCCTGGTCACGGCCCTGGCCCCGGCCCCAGCCCGGGTACTGGCTCCAGCCCAGGTACTGGCTCCGGCTCTGGCTCCGGCTCCAGCTCCAGCTCCATCTTCAGCAGCTCAGAAGATGACCCGAGGCCGGAGCCTGAGCTCTGGCAACCGCTCCCACAGGGTAAGCTTCGGGGGGAGAGAAGAGGCAGGGAGCTATGCCCCAGGCTGGGGCCGCCACCCTGACACCAGCTTTGTGACGCAGAGAGGAACCCTCTTCCCAGCAGCAAGGGCCCCGGCCCTCCGACCCCACGCCCCCGTGGCCCTCCGATCCCAAGCTCCTGCGGCCCCCCGACGGGCAGCAGCCCTGGTGACGGCCCACGGACAGCGGAGCCCAGGGACCACTTGGGTCTCAGTGCAGGTGAGCCTGGGGTCTCCTGGCAGGGGCATGTCCCCAGGGGGTTCTCAGTCTCACCTGTCACTTTGCCTGACTCTTGCCAGAAAGTTCTCTGCTTCTGTCGTGCTTGAGGTGAGTCGTATCTGAGAGAGAAGGCAGGGTTGTGGGGGCACTGAGGGTTCCAGAAGTAGTAAATGATTGTGCTTAATTAGAAAGCCTGGCAGTAAACTGAATAGGTCTGGGCTGTAATGTTACGTAGGTAACCTGTACACATCGCGTGCACTTAATGATGTGTATGTACACACACACACTCACACACTCTCTCTCGCTCACTGTTGTGTGGCCCCAGCCTCTGGGTCGTGAGGCTCTCGGCGAGGCCTGCCTGGGGCACTCACCCCGCTCTCCCAGAGTGGCCCCACAGACGTGCCCCCTGCGGCCAGGTCCTGGCGGGACCGCCCTCTGCTCTTACTATGGTCACAGGAAGCACTTCAGCCAAACCCATCAGAGCACTTGGGGGAACAGGCCTTGTCACTCACACGCACGCTTGCAGGGCACGCAGTGAGGTGACAGGCACAGGGCGTGCGCACAAGGACCTGGGACCGTCCCTGTTCCCATCATGGCGGGCTGCCTAGGCTTTGGCAGGTTCAGTCTTCACTGGGTGATTGAGTAAGAGTGGGGATCTGGACACAGGAATGTCGGTCATCCAGGTCACCCAGGGCGTCCTGAACGAGGGAGCCTCATGGGGGGTGGGGGGCAGCCTGGCTCCTTCCCTATTGTTGGCTAGTGGCTCTCACGCCCTGGCATGTGCTGACCCGAGGCGGCCGACTCTGGAAATGGCTGCCTTACCAGTCCAAAGCTTGGTGTTGGGACTTAGCGCAGACGAGTGTGTATATATAATGATAGTAACATACATTTTTTAAATTTGGCAATAAACCTCAGTGTCAAAAGTGAGATTCCTCCACGTGGGAGAGCGTAGGGGCTGTCCTGTCGAGGAAGCTGGAAACGCCGCCTGCTACCCAGGCCACCTCGCTTCTCGGGCCAAGCCTGACCCAGCGTCTGACCCAGCAGGAAGAGCAGATGGGAGCACGGGAGGCAGAGCTCCGCTGCCCAGGAGAGACGTGTGCTTGGAGCCCCCGGGCTGGCCTGGCGCTCTGGGCAGCGCTCGAGGAGGTACGGTGGGGTGATCGGTCAGGGAAGGGGGGTCCCTTTGAATTAAGGCCAGTAGCCCCACGCAGCCCTTGTCCTCTCTGCTGGCCCAGGCTGTCCCCACAATCCTCACTGCCCAGCGGGGCTGGTGGGAAAGAGCCTAGTGGTCTGGGCATGGGCCTTACAGTCCCCCGTGTCCTGCCGGGAGCCCCCAGCATGTGCCTGTGGGCCTCCCCGGTGGTGGGACCTGCACCTCACAGCCCTCTCCACCTGCCGTCCCCGGCCCCAGCCCCGGTCGCACAGTCCCCAGTGGGCCATTTGACCAGAGTCGGGCTCCATCTTGCATCTCATTTAACCATTATTTGAGTTGAAAGTTTGATTTTCTAAGGTCATCTCCCAATAGTCCCATGTTAGAATGGCTGTCAAAACGAGATGTGCACCCCTGCACATTCTGTGCTCTCTCTGCAGGGGTGGCTGGGAGTCTCTGCCCTGCCCCTGGGCCAGAGAAAAGGCCCAGGCCGGGGCCCTGCCAGTCTCCAGGGTCAGCCCCTCGGCCCCTGTCCCAGAAGCCCAGGGTTAGTGAAGAATCCGGAGGCCCAGGGTCGGGACACAGAGGACCAAGTGTTGCAGGTGAACTGCTGGGCTCCCCGTCCCCTCAAGTCGTCAGGAGCCCTGCGGGCACTGGGTGGGGCAGGGGTCAGCATCTGCACAGCCCCGCTGCTCAGGAACACGCTGCAGGGTCCCAGCGGGGGGAGGGGAAGTTGTGCCGCACGCCCTTCCAGGCTTGTTTGGGTCACAGGTAGGAAGAGTCTCACCTTGACCTCAACCTCAGGTTGCGTATGTCATTTCAGCGTTTTCTTACAGACGTGGCAGGCTTTGCCGTAGAAGCGTAGAGTCCTTTCAGAGGCAGAACAGGGAGTGAGCCTTGTACCGGAGCGGGGGCCCGGCAGAGCCGGGGCTTGGGTCCGAGTGGCCTTGAGGGAACAGAGGAGGAAACAGGCCCAGGCACCTTGCGTGGCCTGGCCAGCGGCATCGGGAGGTGGGCGCTGTGGTTGCACGTCACCCTGACCCGGAGGAAGCTCCTCCCCAAGCACATTGGAGACGCGGGCGGTCTGGTTCACCCTGGGACACGCACGGAGACCCTTGCGCCAGACCCTCCCTGGCTCCTCAGCCGGGCTGCTCGTAGGTGTGGCCGGTCCTGAAGGTGGAGACCCGCAGGCCCACACCTGTCCCTCAGGCAGACGCGTGCCTGCCACAGCAGCGAGGCCACTCACGCTTAGCTCAGATCCTTCCTGAGCGTGACCAGGTGGCAGTGGGGGCTTGCAGCCACTCCAGCGTCACTCTGTCCTCCGATTGAAGCCCTGAAGGTGCTGACAAAAGGGAGGAGCCAGGCTGGGGCTTGGGGACAGGGGAGCCGCAGGTCTGTCCAGTCCGAGGTAGTAACGGTTTTCTTGTGAGATTTGCCTGAGGTGGAGACAGTTCCAAGGGAACTTAGGGTGAAGGATTAGGTAGGTGATTTTTTTTCAAAGTAATTTACTTAACCCCCTGTGGATGTATAACTTTTGAATATGAAGGACAGAAGGTGGGGTGGGAGGACCCCAGGTAGTTTGCTTATGACCATTGCTCCAGGCCGCGTGGACTGGCCCTTCGGGGCCTGCTTCCCAGTGCCGCCCATGGCCATGGCCGTGGCCTCACGTGCCCTGCTGAGGCTTCTTTAGGCCCTGCCCACCAACTCCCTGGGCGTGTTTAGGTGCCCGCAGGTGCCATTTGGTCCCAAAGATGGCACAAGAACCTATTGACTGTTGTCCTAGAAAGTCCAGTGTCCTAAGAAACCTTAGTTACCATGGAGACCCAAACTGTGGTTTATCCTGCCCGTGAATTTGGGGAGCAGCGGGGAGATGCGGCCACTATCGATGTCATGAGCATTGTCACTGATGTTCTCAAGCCTGAGTCAGTTCCATCCCGCCTAAAGCCAGACCTTAGACGGGCAGGATGCTGAATACGCTACTTCAGGGGCCCTCGGGGCGGGGAGAAAGGTCCTGGTAGCCTGAGAACTCAGTCCTCGTCCTTGCTCTGGTTTTAGCCACGACTGAAGGAGGGCTACTTCCCGGAGGCCTGCCTGAGCCGCCCCTCGTGGCCACCATTGCTCCTGCTTTGCCACCTGCCTCCCCACGGCCACCGTGTCCCTGTAGGAGTTCCCTCCAGCAGGAGCTCCGCGGCCTCAGTGCCGCCCTCTCGGAGAAGCTGGATCGGCTCGCCGCCGCTCTGGCAGGCCTGTCTCAGGAAGTGGCCACCATGCGGACCCAAGTGGATCGGCTGGGGAGGCGCCCGCGGGGCCCTGGGCCAAAGAGCCAGGCTTCCTGGCCGTGGGCCCTCCCCCGGGGACCTCACTGGGCTCACGGCCCTGCTCACAGACACCTGCCGTACCGGAGACAGAAGCGCCCCACCAGGCCGAAACCAAAGGTCCTGCGCAGCCAGGCAGAGGGCTGCAGGGCCGGTGATGCCCCCGGCCTCTCCCGGGGGCCGCTGCTCCTGGCGCCCCAGCCGCCTTCAGAGGCCCCGCAGGCCGGGCCTCCTGGGGCCAGCTCCAGCCCCTCCCAGCAGCCGTCGTCCTCAGCATGTGGCCGTGCTGTGCTCCCTGTGCGCCCCCCGCTCAGACACTCTGGGGGTCCCCAGAGCGCCCCCGTCCCTTCTGTGCCTGCTGCCTTCCCTCCCCAGATGGCCTCTCCTGCCACCAGTGCAGACACAGAGCCACCGGCTGCAGTGGCGGTGCCAACTGGGACCCCAAACTGGCCCAAGGACCCAAACGGCCTGTTGGCAGGAGTCCAGAGAGCCGTCAAGGAGGAACTGTGGGTTAGAGATCATAGGGACCTGAGATGGGGGGCCCCTAACCGCCTTCTTCATCAGCTCGGCCCTGAGGATGCCCTACCCCTAGCCTCTTCTCCTAGAGGCCAACCAGCCCCCACACACTGCCCCAGCCAAACCCCCATTTCCGGGCTGTGAAGGTCCAGGCGTCCCCCTTGGCCTGACCACCCCAGACTCCAGGATGTGTTTGCTCAGGGGGCCCGCCGCTTGGGGTGCATTCCTCAGCCACGCCTCTGTCCTTGGCCAGGTGCACTCAGATGTCGCTTCGCTCCTGTCTCTGCCACGAGAACCCCCAGGCAGGTGGTGCACACACACCTGTGCCGGGGCGCTCTGAGCGCTGCCGAAGGGGCACGAGAGCCCCTCTTCCTCACACCTGCGCTTCCTGCTCCCAGTGCTGAGGGCAGTGGCTCCCACGCCCCCGCAGACACGCGCACAGGTCTCATTTGGGGAGAGCTCCACTCCTGGTCTAAGTTGGAGTCACGTGTGTGGATTCTAAAAATGGCAGAGCTGGTTGCTAAGGTGAGGGCCTTTGGCGCCTACAAAAAGGGGCGTGGCTGATCGGTTACCAGTCCTGGGACGAGCTGGCATCCTGTCTACGTGGTCCAGATCCGGTCAGACTACAGGAAATTCGGGTTATTTTTCTTTTAAGACCGTGGAAAGTAAGTTTTAAAATGAATGGTAAGGTGCTTCATGATATGCAGCTACACTCATCCCACAGGTCCACAGCCACTCAAACCAAAAACATTTGCGATTGTTCACTGAAAGCCTTCCAGAATCACCGATGCAAAAGATGTGTGTGCAGTTGGGGACTTTGGGAGTGTGTCCCACACTTTCACCTACTTTATGAGGAAATGTTACTTTGGTGGGAGAAACCGAGGGGCCTTTTGAACTCAGGAATTCCAGGAATTGGAGGCAGGGGCACAGAAGGCTCTAGCTCTGCCTGTCACTGTCCTGGCATGTAGCCCAGAGGACGGTCCCTGCTGGACCTGGGCACGGACCTTCCAATGATGCTCCATTGGCCGCCCACCAGCCTGAGGGCACCGTAGGCAGAAAAGGGAAGGCCCTGCTCCAAGAAGGGAGTCCACAATGAGGGTTGGGGGGTGCAGGGACCACAGTTCACTGCCTGTGACCCCCGTGATGTCACAGCTGCCTCCAGAAGGCGCTGGTTCATTGGCAGGCCAGACTTCCGGCCTTCTGTGTTGTTTTAGATGTGGCTTCTGTAAACAGCCTGTAGTTGGATCTTATTTTTTCATCCAGTTTGACACAACTTTTCCTTTCTTGGAGCCCTGAATCCATTTACCTGTAATAAAATTACACATTTGGATTCGAACATGCCATCTTGTTTTCTGCGTCTGTTTGTCCCACTTGTTCTGGGGGTTTCCCCTTGGGTTGCACTGACTGGGTCGCAGGTCTGCTTGTTTCTGTGCGTTCCACTTCCCCTCTGCTGACCTCACCGTGAAAGAACAGAGAAGAAGACATCCAAATGTACAGTCATATTTGGGAGATTTTAGCACAACTTTTCCAGAAAGTGGTAAAATAATCAGGAAGGCTATAGAAAACTTGAACAACTCAACACAACCGGCATGATCGATGAATATACAGACTGCTGCACCATAGGAATACAGACTATGCATTCTTTTCAAGTATACACAGGACAGTCACAGAAGTGGGCCATGTGGTAAACCCTAGAGCCAGATTAGACAAGTTTGAAAGTAGTAACTTGTTCTCTGACCATACTGTAGCTTTTATGCTAGAAGCCAATAAAAAGAAACGAGACGTTTTCATATATTAGAAAAGTAAAAATTATGCTCCTAAATAATCCATGTGTCAGTGAAGAAAGGGAATATTTTGAACTGAACTCTTAAGTCCCACATATCAAACCCGGAGGATAAAGCTAAGTCAGTACGTACCTAGCGATGCATGGGCATGAATGAGTGTGTGAAAAAGAAATCCACAAGGAGGTGCAATCAAGACAGCAAGGGAAATGCAGAAACAGTTGAGGGAATGGAAAGATAAGCAAAAATTAGTGAAATAGTATTCATAGATATAATCAAGGAAGCCAAAAAAGTATTTTTTAAAGAGGAAATGAAGTGGACCCACTTGTGTTATAATTCATCAATTTTAGAAAAGGCACAAATGACCAATCTCAGGAACAAAGAAGGTGACCATGTGCCGCTACAGACCATATAAAAATTAAAAGATGGTTTTTTCAAGCAACTTTGCCAGAAAAATTTTATCCTCACCCAAGGACATGCTTATTGATCTTCGAGGGGAAGGGAGGGAAAGAAACATCCATTGGTTGCCGACGGAACCTGCAACCCAGGCATGTCCCCTGACCAGAAATCACACCGGCGACCTTTTGCTCTGCAGGATGACGCCCCAACCAACTGAGCCACACCAACCAGGGCACCACTGATACGTTTTTAAGTTTCCAAGAGATTCTAATGTGTTGGGAGCCATTCTTGTTGGCAAAACTGTAAAACGACATTTATTCAGGGGCTTTTTCCACTGTTTCCCTTCAGCCTTTCTCCCTACTTACCACGAAGCGCTGCTCCTGTATCGACCCGCAGCCGGCAACATCTCGTGTATTCATTTCATTCCAGAGAGACTACAGCGTGCCATTCCTTTGCCGGGAGCCCCGGGCGGGGGGGGGGGGGGGGTGTAGCTCACGCGCCTTCACCAGGTAACAGGTTCACCTTCGAGGCTGGGAGGGGGAGGGACAACAGAACCCGAAAGAAAGGGAGGTAGACCCTCGGCCAGCCGAGTAGCAGGAAGCTGCATCTCTAGAATTCTGGTTTCGGAGGGAAGAGCTGGGGTCTGGTAGAAGCAAGGCTTCAGTTCCAGCCTGGGCGCCACATTGCCGGGGAAGGACAAGCAGCACAGATTCACGCTACAGGTGGGATCTTAACGGGCTGAAAAGAAAGCTGAGAAGCCATGAACTTGGCCCCTCCCATTCCTAAACACAGTTTTAAGGACCTCCTCATAGATCTTTAAGGGTCTTGTACAGGGAGTCATTCGGGGGGGGGGGGGGTGTGAATAATAGTACATGCCTGCCGCCAGGTTCTCCCTACAGCAAGGGAGGGGCGTGGGAGCACACCCTTCAGCCTCCAGTGGGCTGGTCCCGACTCACCGAACAGCCTCACCACGCACTGTCTTCTCTCACAGAGCTCACGTCTGCCAGGCTGGACTTCTCGCTACTCCTGTGCCCACCTGCACCCATGCATTTTCCTTGCTGTTCCGCCTACCAGAAAGGCCCTTCCTCCATTTTCACGTTTTACTTGACCAAGTCCATTTGAGCAGCTAAGTCCAAAGCTGGTACCTCCTCCCTAATTCCTGCAGTTGGACGTGGTAAAGTAACGACAATGACAGCACCTGCTATGGCCAGGAACTGACGCGAAGACTCAAGTGACTGTGAAACCCTGGAGATGGCTGACATGTGGTAGGTCTCACAGAACACACGGCAGGATCCAAAAGCTGTCCTTACACAAGAATTCCAGGATGTTGAGAGGAACAGAAACATTGGTATAACCCTCATCAGTGTTGCTTTCCTGTGTTTGATTTTAGCGGTCTGAAAGGTGACACTTTTAGCTAGAGTCACAAGCCGAGTGCCCAAGAGGCCAGGCCGCACCTTCAGAATGCGAGGGCTGTGGGCGCGGCACCCCTACCCCCACCCATCAGTCTGATGAGACCGATTCCTGCTCAGCCCCAGCCACCAGCTGCCAGATCTTCTGACTTTTCACAAGAGACGCTAGCAGTCCAGACTTTTATGTGAAATATCCAAGTATTTAAAATACTGCTGGGGCAGCACAATGGGCCCTGTTTATGGCTCTACTGTCACAGTCCCTGGAAGCAATCACCTCCTCTCTCGTGGCCAGGAAACTCGAGACTCACTCATTCATGCCCTCCCCCCCCCCCCACCCCCCTTGTGCCTCATCAACATCAACAATCTTATTGTAATGAGAAAGCAGAGGCCCAGGAAAATGAATGCCCTGCTCCAAGTCCTCCAGGAGCCTCAGGAGGGCTCAAACCCAAGACTTCTTACCCCAGGTTCAACTTGTTCCCCATCACCCCACCCTTCCCCTTCACTGCACACCAGCCAGCTCTCCCCTCTGCCTAGGCTGGGCAGGCCCAGCCACACAGAGAGGCGTCTGGATCAAGCACCCACGGTAAAGACAGAACTTATGGAAAAGTCAGCTGGGAAAGAAACTTCATATACCAGTAATGTCCTTCCTCATGGTGCCAGGTAGGGTGGCAGGTGGGCTGCTTTACCAAGATCCCCTTGGGAGAGCTGCAGACAGAGGCAGAAGCTCTCCAGCTCCAGAGCCCTAGGTGGCACGTGGCACGTGTCTCCATGGGAACGGACAAAGGGCACCTGCCCCCTCTCTGTGCATTCCCCAGTTCCAGCCTTCAACACCTGGCTTGAGAAATGTATGCTAATGGTTCTTCCTCATCAAATTTCTGAGCTAGGAGCAAGGGAGCAGGGGAGTGGTCTGGCAATTAGCTGTATTATATTTTGATTTGGTACAGCAATTACCAGCAGCTGCCAGGACAGGAAAGGAAAGGTCCTCTGTGCGTGGATTAGTCTGGGGTTCCCTCCCCCAGCTCATTTAACAGCCCTAGAGCCTTCAGATTCTGGTTTTAATGACACTGTAAGGACACAGATAACCATTCCTTCCCTCCCCCCCCCCCCAGAGGTTCCTGACTTCTAGAGGATGTCACCGCCTGCTTTCCAGTGGGTTTTCTTGGGGAGAGCCTTCCCAGGACGCAGGCCTGAACTGTGCCAACAAGGGTTCACTCAGCACGTCCCAGAACGTCAAAGCTGGTGTCCTTTCCAGACTTCTCCCCAGACAGATGGAGGGAAGGGAAACGGCCCGCAGGGCCCCGGGCGGTCCTGACGCGTGCTCACCCACTGCGACCCGGGGCTCTCCAACCACGGAGCAGCAGAAGGCAGAGGAAGGGCCGGACGAGAACGAGACTCAGAAGAAGAGTGGGGGCGCCTCCGCCTCCGGGGGAGCGGGCCAGGCTGGGGCCAGGAGGCGAGCGTCGGAGGCCAGGCGAGCCGCTTCGCCGTGGGTGCGCTGGTGCCGCACCAGGTGGGTCTTGCGGCTGAAGCTCTTGCCGCACCGCGGGCAGGAGAAGGGGCGCGAGCCCGTGTGGATGGCCTGATGGCGGACCAGGTTGGTTTTGGAGCTGAAGCTGCGGGCGCAGACGGCACAGGCGTGCGGCCGACTGCCCGTGTGCACCGCCTGGTGGCGGCCCAGGTGAGACTTCCGGCTGAAGCGGCGGCCACACTGCGCGCAGGCGAACGGCCTGGCGCCGCTATGGGCCCTGGAATGAGCGACCAGATTGGGCCGCGAACCGAAGCGACGGCCACACTGCGCGCAGGCGAAGGGCCGTTCGCCCGTGTGCACCCGCCTATGTCGTGCCAGGTGCTGCCCGTGGGCGAAGCCGCGTCCGCAGTCCGGGCAGGAGAAGGACCGATCGCTGGCAGGAGCGTCCTGGGGCACCGCTGCGCTTCGGTGCGCGCAGGCCAGGGGCTCGGCGGCTGCGGGGTCCACGGCGGCGCCCAGTGCGCACTCGTCGCATCCAAAGGGGCGCCCCTCACTGCGGAGCAGATGCTGATGCGTGGCTAGGTTCTTCTTCCAGCCGAAGCCCAGGCCGCAGTCGGAGCAGGCGAAAGGCTTAGGTCCGGGAGAGGACGGGGTCGGAGACGGGGCAGAACCCGGAGAAGCGGGCGCGTCGGGAGACAGCGGCGCGCGGCAGCCCGCCTCGTGCACCCTTTGGTGCCGCACCAAGTGCTGCTTGTGCGTGAAGCTACGTGCGCACTGCACGCACTGGTAGGGCCTCTCGCCCGTGTGGATGCGCTGGTGGCGGATCAGGTGCGTCTTTTTGCGAAAGCGCTTCTCGCACTCGGTGCAGGGAAAGGGCCGCTCGCCCGTGTGCGTCTTCTGGTGCGAGCCCAGGTGTATCTTCTGGCTGAAGCGCTTGCCGCACTCTGCGCACGGGTAGGGCCGCTCGCCCGTGTGCGTGCGCAGGTGGCGGGTTAGGTGCGCCTTCTTGCTGAAGCGCTTGTCGCACTCGGAGCACGGGAATGGCCGCTCGCCGCGGTGGCTGCGCTGGTGCAGCAGCATGTGCGCGCGCTGCGTGAAGCTGCGGCCGCAGTCCGGACAGGCGCAGGGGCCCTCGCCCCGGTGCAGCCTCTGATGCAGCCGCAAGGTCAGCTGGTCCCGGAACCGCCGCTCGCACTCCCCGCAGCCGTAGGGCTTCTCTGCGGCCTGAGTCCACCCGGCCAGCGCGAGCCCGCCCAGTGCCCCTGGGGCTCCCGGTTCCAGCTTATACGCAGCGGCCAGAGGCCCTAAGTCAGGTGCGGGAAAGGGGCCGGGGAGCAATGCCAGATGCTGGGGCCACTCGACCTCCTCCTCTGCCTCATGATCCTCCTCCTCCACCTTCACCTTCCGGATCATCCACTCGTCTCCTGAGAAGTCAAGACAAATCTATTAAGCCCCACGTTTTATTTGCCAATAAACCACCACTCCCTGGAGCCCTGCAATCTGGCCTCTGCTCTGTCTGCTCTTCTGGAAGGTTCCTGGGAATGACCTAATCTGAAGATCACCGCTCTGGCCTCGTCCCTCTGGGCAGATAGGACGCTGGGGAACCACCCTGCTGGGGACTTTCTCCCTGTCGCACCAAGTCCCTGAGAGCGCTTTCCGTGAATCTGAATATGAATGTTGCCCTAGGTTCAGTCCTCAGGCTGCACTCTGGGTTCGAGGCCCACCACGGCGGCCCCAGATCTTCCTGTCCCACAGGCTCCTTTCTGGAACCAGTCTCTCATCTTCAGCTGAGCAGCTCCCCTCCGGAGTCCTGAAAATGGGCTGCAGCTCAGCAGCTTTATGCCCGAACACCTCCCCTTCCCAGGTCTATGCGCTTACATCACTGTGAGAACTGCAGCCTTAGAACCTTTGCACCCCGATGCTCACCTTTGAGCTTCCCCTGCTCAGACTTCCCACCAGTGGCCTTTGTCGTCCCTCCCACTGCCTCTCAAGCCCTGTCCTCTCCAAGTCCGTGCTCACTTCCACGGCCAGGTGGGAAATCCCAGCTTAGAAACAGGTGGATTGCGTGCACAGGAAACCAATGAATGGCGTTAAGCTCTGGAGAAACAGGGAGGGGGCTTTGGGGTAGCAGGTCTGAGGTGTGTTTTCCTGGAGCGTGGCCCCCTCTTACGAACTGCAATGGCCCAGCCCAGAGGAAGCGGCTGCAGGCCCAGACCCAGGGTGTCCAGCTGGGTTCCCCTCTGCCACTAACCAGCAGTGTGGCCTTGGCCGAGCCGTTAGTTTGCTTAAGTGTAAGGGTTAGACTAGATCATGGTTCCCAGACCTGGTGCCTTGTCATAATCTCCTAGGGAACTTCTACCAAAGGCACTGATGGGAGCAGGGCACGTGAATCTGTTTTCTTCCTTTAAAGCTCCCGAAGGGCTTCATTTCTGAGCCCCACGGAACCAGATGACCCGAGTTCCTGTCTGGTTGGAAAAGTCCGTAATAGCCTGAGACTCAGTCACGGCACCCAGGGCTGTCGCCATTACCTCACTCCCAGTCTCCTTACCAATCTATCAGTCCCCAAAAGCTACTTACCTTGTGACATTGCTTTCGTTTTTACTGTGCCCTTCTTCTCAAGAACCACCCAGTGCTCCCTACGAATGGGATAAAATAAGATCTAGCCCTCCTAAGGCGCACGCTGACCCGGTCCAACCTTCCTCCTACTCCCAGGCATAAGCTCTTCACTTTGGCCAGCCTGGTCTGCATGAATGCTGGTCACAGGTCAGCTTTCCTGCTTTGAAGTCTTCTCACATCCTAGAATGTTTTCCTTCCTACACCCTACCCTCATCAGAGCTGGTCTACACCTTTCTCTAAATGTAGCACAAAGCAAAACCTTGGACAAACCCAGTGCATGAGGGTCTGTTTCACGAACGCCTGTAGCGCTTACTGCTAACACCTCCTCGTGGCCTGACTGCTGTCATTTGTGAACTCTCTTCTAGCTCAGGTTAGCGTCTAGAGAGCAGACATCTTGTGTTCTGTTTCCATATGTGTCTAATAAAAATGTGTCTTTCTGTGTCTAACAAAAATGAGGATGGCCACCATTTACTGAGTGCCAACTCTATATGACGTACTGTGTATACATCGTCATAAACCTTCACAAAAAGCATGAAATGACCGTTTCCAGGTGAACAAACTGGGGTGCCTGGAGGTGAGGCAGCCGAGTCAAGATCACCCAGCTGGGGAATGTGGAACCAGGATTCAAACAGGTCTGTGTCACTTTAAAGCCCATTTCTCTCCCCTCTGCCCAACAGACTGGACCTGGAGGCACTAAGGACGTCCTCGTGCAATAAATGACCTCACTCAGGCGAAAGGTGATAAGGTGGGTGGTAGTGGAAGGAAGTGATGGGTGGGGTTGTGGAGACGGAATCAGCTGTTGGATGGCCCTGGGTAACGGGGAGAGGAGTCTAACAACAGATCTGCAGCATCTGGGTACCACTGGGATCAGTGGAGATGCAGAGGAGGGAGCATGTCTGGGGCAAGACAATGAAAGGGTCCACCAATGCCATCTGTCCTCACGGGACTTGCAATTCAAGCCATGGACTTGGGGTGGGGAGGGTGGGGGGAAGGGTAAGACTTCGAGAGGACGATGGCATGATGGTGTGTTTCTCTTGGTGACTGGCCTCTCTGACTTCCGTCGTCTATGGATGCAGAATTCCCTCTGGGTGCTGAAGCTCTACGAGCAGAAAGGTGCCAGGGCCTGGTTCACCTTGTGTTGGAAGGGCCTGGAGTGGCTGCCACATCAGAGAGCAGCTCTGGAGCTTGCAGGGCCCCTGTTCCCTCCACCTGGTCCCCTGGGGGGATGGAGAGATGGGAAGACTCACCTGGGCAGGAGCCGGCAGGCTCAGCCTTCCCCGCTGTGCGTTCCTGGCTTCCGCTGTAGGGAGCCTCAGCCTGTTCAGTGTGGGCACCTTCCTCCAGGCCGGGGGCCTCGCGCCCTGGTAGGGAACAGGCTACCTCGAGCTACCGCAGACGTCCCCATGGACAGAGGGCCCCACTGGCACTAGGAAGCAGGGGAGTTCGAAACCCCACTCCCAGTCCCACGTGCAGGGACTGCACCCAGCTCACGGCATACCTGCAGGGGCTGAATTCTCAGCGCCCAGGGAGCCTCAGGCTCTTTCAATAGGGCTGCTGCTTAGGCCCTGCAGGTTGCTAAAGCCACAGCTGTGAGGCGTCTCTGGATATGTGTGTGTGAGCAAGGACAGCTCCTGCCCCTAGGCTTACATGAGGCTCCTTGGAGGAGGGCTGGGGACCTCCCAGCCCCCAGATGGACCCCAGTTCCATGGCAATCACCGGAGAAGATTGGGATGTCAGAAGACCTGGCACACCCCTCTCTTAGGTGTCTCCTCCCGGTATCTGTTTAGCCACTTCCCTGTTTCAAATCTTGCTCAAGTCTTATGTTCCCACCCTATTTAGGCTCATTTTGCTCCATCCCCCTGCCCCCACCCTGCCCCTGCATTAGTCTCAGGCCCCTCCCCCGCCCCAGCAGTATCCTCTTCTAACAGGGTTTATAAGTGTACTTGTTTTCACACTGGTTGGTTGTTGACTCCCTGCCCTCACTAGGATTACGCTCCTGGAAGGTAGAGGTCTTCCTCTATTTGGTTATGAGGTATTCCAAACATCTAGAATGGCACTTGGTACTTAGCAGGTGCTCAATAAATATTTGATGAAGAAAGGAAGGTTCTGCCCTGAGCCACCATCCAGGGTTCCCACTTACTTACCCGAACAGGGGCGCAGTACTCTCTCTTCCCCGGGAGGGCACATCTGCTCCTGGGCATTATGGGACCCTTCCCCAGGCTCACTTTGGGGGGCCAACTCCGGCCGTGCCACAGAGAATCCTGTTCCAGGTAGAAGGACGGGTTCAAGTCAAGCATCCAGTACAGAAGAGATGATCCAAGGTGGGGACTCTTCCCCTTCCCAGCCCACCCAAGGGGATCTTTCCAGCCTGCTCAGGAAGGAAGGGTCCCTGGTCAGCATGGACAAGGGACAGCCATGCTCCCCAGCAGTCTGGCCAGGGGTCAGCCTCAGCCCCTTTGTGTTCAGTCAAGGACAGGGTGGATTAAATCTCCTGGTGCTTTGTGAGTACACATGTGCATGCGTGTGTGAATGGGCCAGGCATTCACAACCACCCAGATGAGACCCAAAAGGATGCTGCATTCAAGGTTCCAGGGCTCTCAGAGGTGTTGGGGCTGCAGTCTCTGAGGACGGCTCTGCCTTCTTTATTGCAGAGAAGTGGAAGCCCAGCAGGCCCCTGCGTCCCCCCCACCCGGGGCCTTCAGTTCTGCTGGCTCACCCAGGGAGCCGAGGGCCTCCAAGGTCTCTCTCATGGCGACCCCAGTAGCTCCGCCTGGGGACCGGGCTGCGCACCCTAAGGAGAAAGGACATCCTTGCTCAAATTCTCCTTCCAGGAGGCAGCTTCCACCGGGGCCCTGGCCCTGCCCAGCCCCTCTCTCCCACCAGCTCTCCCCAGGAGCTCTGCAGGAGATGTCCCCAGGTACAGGCGAGGGAAACGAGGGAAGGTGGACTTCAGGGAGCACAGAGGTCTTACAGGGGCCCAAGGAGCTCTTGAAACCATTTTTGCAAGCTCTGGTCTGCTCCAGAAGTCAGCAGCACCCCTCAGCTGGCAGGTCTCTGGGAGCCAGCCCCAGCCCGTCAGTGATCCTGCCCAGGGGTGGCGGGGAGGAGCCTTTTCTCTGGGGAGTGTGGGGGGGGTGGGAGACGGGGGGGGGGGCAAGAACCTCGTCTCCTAGGCCCTCCAGCTGTCACTGCAGAAGCTGGTGAAATAGGAGCCAGCAGAGGGGCGGAGGTGAGTGTCACTCTTGGGCAACTGGTGGGGGAGGACCTCAGAGGAGGGTCCTCGCCGAAGGCAGGAAATGGTTCTTGCTTCCTCTCCCCAAAACCACCTCGCCTTCCTCGCGGGGTTCCCCCGCCCACCCCACCCCGTGCGCAGGGCCACCCCGCCCAAGTGCCCCTGCCTCTTTCCTCCTCCGGCGGGTGCCCTGCCCCTCTCCCAGCGGACTCCCCTCCCCCCAAATCTCCCTGGCAGCCTTCCCTCTGCCCTCCCTCTCCTGCTCCCTCTCTCCCCGCTGGATCTGGCTGGCTCCCCAGCTCCGCCCCTGCCTCGCCCCTGCAGCTCCGCCCCCTGCCCGCGGCCGACGGGCCAACCCCTCCCCGCGCCCCTGCCCTCCCCCCGCCCCCGGCCCCCGACTCCCCGCGAGTGGCCGCAGCGCGCCCCTCCCCCTCCCCGGGCTCCGGGCGCCTTTCCCTTCCCTCCGGTTCGCCCGGCTCCATCCCCTCCCCGGTGCACACCCTCTCCCTTCCTTTCCCCTCCTCCTTTCCTTCCTCCCCGCGCCGCCCCCTCCCGCTGCTCTCCCCCACTCCGGTCTTCCCCTCCCCCCCTCCCCCACTCCGGTCTTCCCCTCCCCCTCCCCCCCCACTCCGGTTTCCCTTCCTTCTCCTTCCCTGCACCTCGGTTCCCTCCCTCCCCTCGTCGCCCCAGCCCTCCTCTCCCTCTCCCCACAACCCCCTCCCCGGCCCTCCTTCCCCTCCGAGGCCCCCGGCTCCCTTCCCCCTCTAGCTCCCGCTTCCCCTCCCTCCGGGTCCCCAGTCCCCAGAGCCGCGCTGCCCCTCCCCCTCCCAGTCCGCTCCCCGGGCTCCCCCGACACCCGGGCCCCTGGCCGCCCGCTCCGGGCCGTCTCCGCGGGCCTGCCCTGCCCACCCCGGCCGCCACACACCTCCGCTCCCCTCCCTTCCCCATCTCTGCCCCCCTCTGACTTCTCCACCCCCCCCCAAGTTTGCCTGCGGACCCGACCCCTCCGGTCCCACCCCCCGAGCCTCTGCGCCCAGACCTCGCTCCACATCGCGGCCGCTCCCCGGCTCCCGGGCACACCTGTCAACGCCCTTCTCCCGTCCCGGCGGGCCGCCCCCCACGCCGCGTTTTCCTTTCCCCATCCCTCCCGCACCCCCCCCCCCCCAGCCTCCTCTCCCCCTCGGGGCCTCGCACCCTTTCCCACCGGAGTAACCCCCGCCCCTCTCCCCAGCGCCTGCCCTTCCTCCAGCTCCCCGGCGCTTCTCTCGGCAACCCCGACCCCCAGCCCGTCCCCCCAGTCCTACCCCCTCCTCGCCCTTTCATTCCCCCCACCGCTCCCCCCCCCCGTGCGCCCCCACCCCGGGGCTGTCACCTGCGCGGGGCGGGCATTGACTGAGCGCCGGGGTGGCGAGGGCAGCGGGCGGAGCCGCCGGCCGCTCGGCGCCTCCAGGGCCCGTACCTGGCGGGCGGGCGGGCGGGTCGCCCCGCTGCTGCCGGGACCCCGGCGTGTCCCGGCCTCCGGTCCCGCACGGCTCCGCTCGAAATGGCGCCCGCTGCCCGCAGCTCGGGTGCGGACGGCCCGAAAGACTGACAGACTGACAGCCCCGAAACTTCGCGGAGAGGGGAGAGGAAAAGACGCGGGGGGAGCGAGAGCGGGGACCGGCGCCCGGCAGGGGGAGGGGAGCGAGGAAGCGGGAGGCAGGGGCCGGGGTGTCCGGGAGTGGGGCCGCGGGCGGGCGCACGGTGGGGCCGGGCGGGCCGGTGACGGTCTGGACGGAGACGGCCGAGCAGGGGATGCGAAGTGGGAGCGAAGGAACGGGGAAGGGGCGAGGGGGGAACGGAGGAGGGAGAGGAGGCTGGGAGGACGAGCGCTCGGCGGCCAGGGGGTGCTCGCAGGCGCCGGGGGCGGAGCCAGGGGTACGGCGGAGCGCGGGGCGGGGTGGGGGTGAGGAGTTGGGGGGACGAGGAAGGGGCGTGTCGCGGAGGGGAGCCGGGGTCTGCGCTGCGGTCTGAACCGCGAGTCCCCGCGGGAGGGTGTCTGCGCCACGGTCCCGCGATGACATCGTGTAGCCTGTCGGTCGGCGGGGTCGGTCTGGGGAACTCCGACCCCGCCCCGCTCTCCACCCCGATCCCACCCAGACGCACCCCGACCCACACCTTTCTGCCCCGAGTCCGGCGACCTGAGACCTGCCTCGGGAGCCGGGCCCCTTGGTGCCGTGGGGTGAGGCCGAAGGAGTCAGGGTCGGGCCCCTGCGCCCGCCAAGAGTGGGCCCTTCGAAGTAAAACCAGGCGTCGGCTGGGGGCTTCGGGCTCGGTAACCAGCGAGAAGGCGGGGCTGGAGGGAAGGCCCCCAGGGGCCAGGTGAGAGTCGGGCTGGGCGGAGACTCTCGAGGGCGGGGTCCAGGCGAGGGGGCTGCGGGGAGGGGGAGCTCCCTGGGCAGGATGGGGGGGGGGCGGTGGCGCTGGAAAGCTCTCGCAGTCAGGTGTGCGGGGGTGTCCTCAGCCCTCAGGTGCCGCTTCTCCCTGTCCGGGGTTATCCTGTTTCTCCTTCGCCTCACCTCCTGGGCACCTAACCTGTTCTGAGACGTCGCCACTTCCTGTCCTCCAGAGCTGAAATAGGGGTGGGTGTTCCAGACCAATCTCTCCTGGGTTGCAGCCCCCTCCCCCTTTTAGGGGAAAGGGCGCTCCTGACTAGTTTCTCCCAGTCCAACGCTGCCCTATCAGCAGTGGCTGGGATCCAGAGCTGGGGGGCCCGGCCAGGTGGGTGGCCCTTGGAGCACAGAGAGAGGAGGAGCCCTTCCCTGCCTGGTCACAGGCAGGGATACCAGGGGACAGAGAAGCATGGCACGCAGCGGGGGCACCATCAATATTTGTTGATGTTTAGGGTAGGAAGAGAGGCTCTGGAGCAGGTGGTGCCTGGGAGAGGGGGCATGGTACCCCTAAGGCATCAGCTGCGAAAGGCTCTTCTACCTCCTGGATGGGCTGTTTCGGGGAGTGGGTGCCCAGTCTTCTCCTGGCCCTGGGAGCAGAATGTGTCCCTGTGTGCTGGGGTGGGGCACCAGCTCCTGGGACTCCCTGTGAGACCCGCAGTGGGACTGTGAGCGTGCGAGGTGTGAGGGCGAGAGTGTCCGGGTGTGCATGTGGGACTGGGACCTGGGCACTGTCCACGCCCTTTCTGAGGACCCCCTTGGGGAGCTCCCCAAGGAACTCACGGCACCCTCTGTGGGTCCCAGGACCAGCGATGGGCCCAGAAGAAATGCCTAGCTGGGACTCTGGTTCCCCACAGCCCCCTCACCCCAGGAAGGGTGACTACGTGTGATGCTAAAGGGGCGTCAGGTTTAGGGGACAGAGGGTTATGGAACAGGAGACCCAGGCCACACTGCAGCCTGGGTGTACTGGGAGCTTCTAACCAGGATGCAACCAGGATTCCCCTGGGCCACCTGCTGCCACCCCTCCCAACAAAACGGGTGCCGAGGATTATCCCATCCGGCTGCCTTGCCCCCAGGGCCGCTCAGCCTCCTGCCCTGCCTTCCCACACAGGGCACGCCTCCCTGAGGTTTGCTGTCATTCCCTGGCCAGGTCTTCCTGGTTCTGAACCGCAGGGACCCTAGGAGATTCTCAGGAGGAGACCAGGGTGGACCCCGGCAGCGGCACATAGCCACCTCAGGAGGACGTGGGACCGCAGAGGAAAGGGCACAGGTCACTTCTCTGTGTCTGCACAATCCAGCCTCCCTGGACCCAGCTCCGCCTGCCCCCTGCCCCTCACCTCCAGGGTGCCTGGTGGCAGAGTGGGAGGGAGGAGGCAGGGAAGGGAGCAGGGGAGAGAATCGTGAAGTCAGGATGGTAGGGCTGGAAGGCCAGAGCCATCATGTGGTCCTGTGACTCTTAACCCTTTTGTGGGGTCATGGCCCCCCCGTCAATCTCAAAAGTTATAGAACTGCCCTCAGAAAAAATGTGCACACACCCAATTCATAGTGTTTGTGGAGCCTGAGTCCCACCTGCATCCCTGGGAGGCCCCTGGAGTTTTTACTGGTGAGGAAATCAGGTCCCACAGAGGGAGGCTGGCTTGCCCAGAGGTCACATTAACTTGTAGTAGGGCTGAGAGCGTGGAAATATCAGAGGCTCAGTGTCTGACTGTGGCCCGGGACACATGTACCCCTTCCGGACCTCACATGCACACACACACACACACACAGAGTAGACAGGCAGGAAGGGGACTGTTTCCCAGGAAAGTGGGCCTCTGAGGGGATTGTGCCACGTGCGGGCAGGTCCAATCCAGTTCCAGGCAGCTGGTGCCCGGGGCATGGGGCTGGGATAAAGCCTCCCAGCTCCAGCATGCGAAGCCGATTGGACGCATTGACTTTGAGGCTGGGCTGCAGTGGGCCGCCATGTGGTGGGGGGAGGCTGTGGGGTGAACTGTGGGGGCACCATGCTGCTCCCTGCCTCCCTACTTGGGACGGCATGGGCACTAGCTAACGGGTAAGCAGCCCACCCCATGGCTGGGACCCTCTTTTCCCTCTCTGCCTCCTGCCCCAGGACTGGGACCCTCTCGGGCAGCCACACTCCCCTCCTAACCTCAGCTTCCCCCTCAGTTCACTCACTCCCCTGGGAATTGGCTCTTTCAGGAGCAGGGTCACAGCACAGGGCTTCTGGGTGATGGGGGACAGGGGCAATGGCTCTCATTCCCATCCACGGGCAGGTGTTGGCATGAGCAGAGACCCTTTTGTTGGAAGAGGAAGGGACCCGCCCCCCCCCCCCCCATCTGGAGGACCTGGTGCCCTGCGCCAGCCTCTACCACTACCTGCGCCTGGCTGGTGACTAGACCTGTTCACAGGTGGCTGTGCAGGGCTCTGTCCCATCTACAAGTGAGTGAGGATCAGAGTCTGGGTTCCGGAGTGAAGAGGCCACATCCTGAGAGTGGGGGAGGCCTGGCTGTGACCTGGAGCAGCAGGCATTTGGGAGGCACGTCTGGGTGAGCTCTCCAGGGGCAGCGTGGCGATGCTCAGTGCCTCCTTCCTGTGCCTCCCCTTGAGTCAGCCTCCCCAGCTCACCTCATGGGGAAATGAAGGCCAAGGGACAGTACCTGAGACAGTCACTCAGAGAGCAGGCCACCAGATTGAATGACCATCCCAGGCCATTCCCAGGGGTGGGGCTGAGCTGAACACTAATGTCTTCTCCCTTCTGTCTGCTTGGCGGACTCAGGCCCCCAGCCACCCGGCCTGCTGCCCAGGCCGGGGGGGTGGGGGCCGCCCACTGCACTGTCGGTAAGTGCCCACATCTGCGGTTTCACGGAGGCAGCAGGCTGCCTGCGGAGGGGAGCTGGGTCCAGGCTGCCTGACCCGGCCCGGCCGCTTCTCTCCCTGTACCCACCACAGCCCTTACAGACACCAGCCCCGAGGGCCACTGCTCTGCCACGTGGCAGTGCCAACCTCAGGCAGGCTCAGCTAATTCTTCTGCAGGCAGCCTGGAGGAGTGCTGTGCCCAGCCTTGGGGACACAGCTGGCCAGATGGCCACTCCCAGACCTGCCTCCGCTGCTCCAGCCAATGGTTCTCAGGTGGGTCCCCAGCCTGCCAACAGGCACAATTCCAGCCGCCACCTGCTGCCCCCTTAGGCACTCCCACGTGGAGTTCTGGAGCTCCAGGGTCTTTCCACCAAGGCCATGCCCACTCCCCTGTCCTCTCAGATGAGCCACTTCGCATCCCCTGCCCACCAGAGTGACTATGATGGTCCACCTGCCTCCAGCTTCCTCCACTGTCCTCTGTCACATTCAGACGCTCACAGTGGTGCCTCTCCTGCAGGCAGTACCCCCTCTCCAGCCCTCCTGCAGCCCCTGGCAGGGGCCGTGGCCCAACTCTGGAGCCAGCACTAGCAACCCTCGGCCACCTGGGCCAACTGGTCTGGCTTCCACTACCACTTCCTGGGCCGCTGCACTTCCCTGCTGACAGGTGGGGCTGATTCCACCTGGGCTGTCCACCTGAGGCCCAGGGGCCACCGTCCTCAGCCTGGGCACTGTCAGCTGGTGAGAGACGCAGAAGGGGATGGACACAGGGAGGGAGCCGAAGTGGGAGGAGGAGAGACACTGACCACCTCACCCATTACTGGGTGGTGACAGGACCAGAGGAAGTGCTGACTCAGGGTGGAAACGGCTCTGTGAGTGGGCAGTGGGTACCTGATGAGGAGTCTCAGCTCTCCCCGGTAAGGGACAGTCTGCCCACCCCAGGGAGGGGCTCAGCAGGGCCGCAGAAGGGGGAGCTGGGGTCTGAGCTTGCTGCTGGCTCCTCATCTCCCAATGCTGTTGGGGGGCATTTGGAAATGAGGCAGCCAGAAGTCGTGGGGCTAGTACCCTGCCCCCCGCTTGCAACCCACCCCAATAGCCCCCTCAAAGGATGACCTTGAGCAAGTCCCTCTGCTTAATCACTTAACCTCTCGGAGCCTCAGCTTCCCCACCTGCCTCCCAGTGCTGTGAGGAAGGCTTTGATGCTAGGAGATGGGAGATTCTCCTCCCAGGACTTTGGTCCCAGCTGGACTCCATGGCGCGAGGCAGGAATGGGGTTCTCTGTTTAGAATTGTGGGAATCCATCCCTTCTCCTCCCTTCCCTGGGCAGTCTGAGCCCTAGAGTCACGGTAGGAGGAGTGGGGAGTGTGACCCCCACTTCCCCTGCCCAGGGCTGAGCTTGCAGTGGCAAGGGGACTGGCAGGTGCTGGCAGAGGGCCTGGGGCTCATTGTGCAGCTGGACAGGTCCAGTTCGGTCTCTGTTTCTGTGGACCCCGAGCTCCAAGGACAGACTCAAGGCCTCCGTGGGGCCCACAGCGGTCAGCAGGGACGTAAATGGGGAGTGGTAGTGTCGCTGGTGTAGGAGGGGAGAGGATACTTAAGACCTCAGACACAGTACCTCTGCCTTCCCCTCCCCCAGATGGCTTCTTGGAGCCAGGAGGGGGCCTGGCTGCATTATCGGTCACCTTTGGGAATTCCTGGGGGCTCCCTGACTCCGAGGTGAGACGCAGCCCCCTGGGAGCCTGGGCTCCCTTGCTCACCACCTATGCAGCCGACACCTAGCTTCTCCGACACCTTCAAGCCTCTGTTCCGTCTCTCGAAAGTGACAGGTCCTGTCCCTCTCCCAGATCCTCAGGGAGGAAAGGCGAGCCCAGGCCCCACGGGAGCTCAGTGGAAGGTGCTGCCCACAGCCTCAGCTGCCTGTGTGAACGGACCACCCAGGGGACGCACTCACTGACTGGGTTGCCAACCAGTTTTGGTTAATTTGCCAATTATCAAGCCTCCTGCCTACGGTGACCCCTAACTCCCATGCCCCCCACCCAATCTGGCCACTTTGCTGCCACGCCACCCCTCACCCCCAAGCCCCAGGATGATGTCTGGGCTGCTGGTCATGACGGTGGAGCTTTGAAGCAGCTATGGAAGACTCCGGGTCCCTCAGAGTGGATGAAGAAACTGCTCAGACACTCTCCATCTGAGGAAGGAAGGGAGGGGGTTTTCTCTGAGGAAGATCGCCCCCGTTTCTTTATTAGCCCGGGTTTTTATGTACTTTCCACACACGGGAATGCATAAGGAAAACAGGCAGCCCTTCCCCAAATGGTAGGGAGGGAAAGGGAAGTGCAGATCAATACAGGGTCGCAACACCCAGGTATGTTACACAAGGTCAAAAGCATTTCCTCTTACTTAATCTTCTGTTCTTCACATCCTACTGACAAGGATTTGAGGCTATTTAGAGAAAAACAGAGCAGGTTCCCTTTTCCTTAAAAGCCTCTTTGTATTTCTATTCTATCTTTAAAATCCCCTGGAGGGTGGGACTCATAGCAGGCATGAAAGGTAAGGAACCTGCTGGTTAAGACCCAAGTTCCTGTTTGGGGGCGGGCTCCACACAGTGGTTGTCAAAATCTTTCAAATCACGCCTGCCTGTCTCCCACAAGCAGTGGCTATTTTTCTGGTTTCCTTGTGAATGTGCCTCATCCCTGCCCCCTGGCCTGACTCCGGTTGTCCCCAGACTGGGTGTGTGGGTGCGGTGGAGCAGCCCAGGGCTGCAGGGGGCCAAAGGGCACAGGCGCGGGCATGGAAGCTGGCCAGCTGCGGGCAGAAGCCCAGGAGCCCAGGGGTCCTGCGGCGAAGGATGCATGAGCGCCCGGGGCGGCGCCCTCAGTGTGCCAGCGCTACCCCACCCCGGGGACACGGCGCTGGTGGGTCGGCGGGCCTCGCTGGCCCTCTGCTGGGGTTAGAGACCGCCGCGTCCCCTCTGATCCCTCCCTAATGCTATCTGCTCAACCTGCCTTCCCTTCCGGGGACCCCTACAAGTGACCTGTGACCACTCATGGCTTAATTGGTGGCCCTGCTTAAAGACCTGGCAGGTGACCTACACCTGCTGACCTCTGACCCTAACCGGAGGAGAGGGTGCCGGGGGAGGCACCACGGTGTGTGTGGGGGCAGTACGCCCCTGCCCCTGGGTGTTGATCCACAGGGTGCCCTCCCACCCGTGTGCGCACAGCGCGTGCAGGACGGCCGCTGGCCCTGCCCTCCGAGGGCGCGGGGGGCGGGGACGGGCACTGCCTCCCTTTGGTGGGCGGAGCTTCTTCGCTGCAGCGCAGGTTGCCGCTTCCTTCTGGCGCAGGTGGGCAGAGGAATAACGGGGGGCCTTGCCAGAAGAGGGGCCCTCCTAGGGCTGCTCTGGGGGAGAAGTGACCGTAAGGAGACCACTAAATAAATGAAGAAAACACACAGTCGTCCAGGGAAAAGCCGAGGGAGAACCGACTCTGAGGGAGGATGGCTGCAGCGGCCCGCAAAGCCTCCCCTTTGGGTTCTCACTTCCTCCTTGGGTTCCCGTGAAAGTCCTGCTGTCGTCATCCCGCCCCCGCCCAGGGGCACAAAACAAAATCCATCCTGGCAGCCCCTTCTCACAGCTGGGGCCCATCGGGTTTGTCACAGGCTTCCTGCAAAACAATCCCAGGGGCCAATTAGTAAGATTAGGTGACATTCCAAGTTCAGGCCTAGGCAGGTTCTTACACACACAGACACAAACAGGTGTGCTCACATGACATCTGCTCATGCATGGGCATGTAGATTTAGCATGTGTATTTGCACAGACACACATAGACATGAACAAACATATCCCGGGGAGGAAAAAGGGGAGTCATCTCGCCCCAACACGTAGACATGCATAATACACACGTGCGCACATACCTACATACACGTGTGAGTCCGGCTGGCTGGAAGGTGCGAGCTGCCGCCAGGTGTGTGCTATAAGTGTCCCGGGGAACACCTGTTCTTAGGTCTGCCCCGCCCCCACCCCCTATTCCTCACCATCTGCCCCAGGACTTGGCCCAAAGGCAGCTGCTGATTGTGCTGGAACATGGGGCCTGCGACTCTGGGAGCTGCCTCCTCCACGCCATCTCGGTCTCCCTGGGGGACACCCACGTCCAGCTCAGGGACCCGGGCAGCCTCGGCTCTCAGGGTACCCACCTACTAGGCCTTCTCTCCTGGCAGCTCTCAGAACTGTGGCTCAGGCCCTAGAAGCCCACTGTTACCACTCCTCTCCCTGAAGGCTCTGGCTCGTTCCAGCACCTTCTGTCCACACTGCTCTGTGGTCTCTGAGCCTCAAACCTCCCCCCAGACTCCCCAAACCAAGCTCGCTGTCTCCATTTCCCCTGACTACCCCATCTCTGAAGCTGACACACAGCACTCTGGAAAACTTCCAAGGCCTCTTCTGCCCAATCCTTGGGGGTGGGGGGTACGAGTTCTGAGACGTCTGATACCAGGCCAGGCAGGTCCCTCCCTGTTCTGGACGCTCAGCCTGGTCCCTCCACCTCTGTGTCTGCTCCTCCTGTGCACTGACTCCACTCCTGCCCGCCAGGCAGCCCAGGAGACTGTCTGTCCTCCGGGCACCATATTGCTGGTAAGCTGCGTAGGGCACTGCCCTGCTCTCTTGGTGGTCCGAAACAGTAGGCAGGGCGCTGGGTTGTCCTCTAAGGTGCCCCTTAGTCCCCAGGCTCTGTCCAGGATGAGCACTGTGTGCCTCCTGAGCTCTGTCCCTGCCGCCATGGTGGGCAGTAGTATCTGTCCAATGCTACCATTCAGGAAGACTGCAATATTTGGCATGCCCAGTCCTGTGACCTATAACCTTTGACCTTCTGACCCCTGGTTTGGGGCTGGAGTGATGGCTAGGGTGGGAGGACCAGACTGCTGGGGCAGTGGGAGCCCTCCAGGATCCCCCAAATGAAGGGTCTGTCTGGACTTGCTTAGAACCTGACTGGCTGCCAGCCCTGGATACAGCTCTGGCTCCCTGTCCTCGTGACTCTGTTTCCCTTCCTTCCCTTGCCCACAGTATGTACCAGGGCCAGCAGTGGCACTGCACAGGCCAGCGGTGTGATGGATGGTGCTAGGCGTCAGGTGTCCCCCCACTACATGGCATTCGATGGGCTGGCCCTCACCTTCCACGCACCTGCTGGTGTGAGAGGTCAGCAGCCAGACCACAGTCTCTGCCCAGAACCTGCCCTGCAGGGCCACCAGCCTCACCTGCACCAAGGTGCTGACCGTGCGACTAAAGAGCACAGTCATGCACATGCTCAGAGGTGACTGGGACACGGAAGGGTGGCCTTGCTAGGGGGGACAGACTGGATGGCCTCACAGCTCCGCCTGGGCAACTGAGGCCTGGGGTCTCCATGTCTCTCCCTGCTTGTATCAGGGCTGAGCAGCTGGAGCCTCCTCTCTTGGCTGGGAATCACCGTTCTGGAAGGCTCCAAGGTCACGTAGCTAGAGAAGCAAAAGGAAGGTTGGAGGGAAGCCTGGGAGGACCTCGTGGGGATCTGGGAGGCCCTCTCCCCCAAGGCCCCAAGGCCGAGCCTGGTGAGCTCTCTCTTCCTCCGCAGGCCATGCAGTGACGGTGAATGGGTTGAGTATAATGCTCCCCAAGCTCTACACAGGCCCCGGGCTGAGCCTGCGCTGCGCTGCCCTCTTCCTGCTGCTCACCAGCCCCCTGGGCCTCCCCCTGCTCTGGGATGGAGGTCAGGACCCACCCTGAACCCTCTGACCCTTACTTACCTGCCGTATGCAGGGGTCCAACTCCCCCGACTCCTCCCCACAGCGGTCAGTTTCCATGTTGTGCTTCTGTTCATTATGAAATCAATACCTCTTCGCCCAAGAATCACTTAGAAAATACCAAGCTTCAGAGAGAAGAGATGAAAATAAATTTCCTAACATCCCAATACCCAAACCAAGCAGCTGGCGTTTTAGAAATGACTGTTTCTGAGAAACTGGAAACCAAAATAAGCCTGCGTGTGGGAAGGAGTCTCCAGGTCAGCACAATGGGGCCACCGAGTTCCCTGGCACCGGAGCCTGGTTCCCGTCTGGAAGCCGGCCAGCTGGAGACCTCCCTGTCCCTCAACCTGGGGTTAGTTAGGCACCCCCAAACGTACTTTTCTTTTATCACCACCAATCATCCCCCCCAACCAAAAAAAGAGTAAATCAGCGCCCCCTATTGGGTGGTGGTACCCACGCAGATGGTCAGGCGGTCCAATCAATAGTGCCCTTGGCCTTCTCCTTGCTCTGGGCCCTGACAAAGGACAGCGGGTCATTGCTTCACACAACCTGCCCCCCGCGGCCCTCTCTGCAGGCACCCGGGTCCTGGTGCACCTGTCCCCGCTGGTCAGTGGCTGTGTGGCTGGGTTGTGTGGAGACTTTGGTGGAGATGCCAGTAAAGACCTGCGGAGCTGGAGCTGCCAGGGAGTCCTGGAGCCCACGGCTGAGCTATCTGCCCACTCCTGGCACCTCAGTCCTCTCTGCCGCGAGCCAGGGGACCTGCCACACCCCCGCACTGTGAGCAAGGGCGGGAAATGGGAAAGGGAGCATGGGGCAGCTGCAGAAACCTGGGGCGTGCGGCGGGATCTGGCTGGTCCACGGTAATGCGCCTACAGGTGAACGCCTACCGGGCCGCCTGGGCTCGTGCCTGCTGTGGGCTGCTGCTGCAGCCATTCTTTGCCCGGTGCCACGCAGAGGTGCCACCGCAGCAGCACCATGTTGGTGCGTGTACAATGCCTGTGGGTGAGAGGGGCAGGCCTGGGGACAGGGTGGGAGGGATGTGTGGTGGTGGAGACGGACTGCTGGGGCTGAACGATCCCTCCCACACCTGTGACTGGGGGTGACTCTGAGTGTCTCTGCTCGGCCATGGCCACGTATGCAGATGAATGTTCCCGGCATGGGCTCCATGTGCGCTGGCGCAACCAGGAACTCTGCCGTGAGTGCGCCCTGCCCTCTGTCCCCTGCTGCCCAATCCCACCACGCTCAGCCGACCATGCCACATTTGCTGCCCTGTAGGACTTGCATGTCGCAAACAGCCTTGGGAAGGGCTCAGCAGGCGTCTCCACCATGTGCCCCCTGACCTTTGGGGGTGTCACCTTGGGCCGGCTCACCTGCTGTTCTGCATCTTGATGCCCTTGCACCTTGGGTGACCCAAGCCTCTCTCCTTCCCACCTAGCTCTGCAATGTGAAGGGGGCCAGGTGTGTGAGGCCTGTGGCCCCATGTCCCCCACCTGCCACAACCACGGTCCTGAGGTCAGGGGGCATTACCAGGCTGTCACCTGTGTGGAGGGCTGCATGGTGGGTAGGGTCAGAATGGGCAGAAGAGAGGGGGTGCTGGGGCGCGGAAGGGACCACAAGGTCACAGAGACAGGCTGGCGTGAGGGCCACCATGTCCTTTGCTTCAAGCCCTGCCCTCTGATCTAAGGAGGAGTCTGCTTGGAACCGGCTTTCTGCTCCTGTGAAGGGGCGGGGGCCTTTTTCCCACCAGGAGCTGTGCTACAGGACTGGGGGAACTGGTGAGCAGAGGACTATGGGAGAACCCCATGCCCCCTGGGCTGGCCCAGAGCTGTGGCTCATCCCAGGACGTCATGTGCTCAGCACGTGCCAGGAAAGTCATTGGCTTTGTGAGGGCGACGATACCCGCTGTGAGGAACCCGTGCCTGGCTGTGCAGAGGGACAGGCCCTGTGCCGGGAGAGTGGGCACTGTGTATCCCATAAGTGGCTCTGTGACAACCGGGATGACTGTGGCGATGGCTCAGATGAAGAGGGTGAGTGTCCTTGCCTGTGGGTGGCAGTGGCCGAGTGGTAGGTCAGCCCTCATACATTCCTAGGGCAGCCTCCCAAGCCGTGGCCTCCGTTACTAGCAGCTGTGACTTGTAGACAGGGGTGTTCTGGTCTTTCTGGGGTGAGGGGCTTCTCTGGGGTTTTTGGTTGGCATCCTAGGCTTGCCTACCTGCCCCACCCCAGGCTGTGCTGCTCCAGGCTGCGGGGAGGGGCAGATGTCTTGCAGCTTTGGCCACTGCCCGCCCCTGACCCTGCGCTGTGATGGACAGGACTGTGGGGACAGGGCAGAGGAGCAGGGCTGCCCCTGCCCGAAGGACTCTCTGACCTGTGCTGACGGGTGCTGTCTGCCCCCAGCCCTGCTCTGCAATGGACACCCTGACTGTCCAGACACTGCTGACGAGGACTCCTGTTTGGGTGGGTGACCCTTGCCCAGCGTCCAGCCCACCAGGTGCCCCCTCCCACAAGGCCCATCTTGTCAGCCCCAACTGCCTCCCTCCCTCCTTTCCCAAGCCAGGTTCCCACTGGGAAGTTGGCACCCATGGGTGCGTGAGTGGGAGCACCCCAAACAGTGGGAATAAAGCACAGCGCCCTGGGGCCAGCTCCTCTCTCCGGCGGCAGGGCAGGTGACTGTACCTGCGCGGATGGCACCTGCATGGGGACCGTGGAGCCGTGTGATGGAATGTGGGAGTGCCCAGATGGAGCAGATGAGGAGCCTGGGGACTGCCCCCTCCCCTCGCTGCCCACGCCCCCTGATGGCACCTACCCATGGCACCTACCCAGCCCCTTGGCTGGCTCCCTGGAGACTGCACCAGCCCTGGTGAGTCTCTCCTGGGGAAAAGGGGGTGAGAAACCTGGAGTGTGGAAGCCTGGAGTGGGGCAGGAGGGCCTATCGGAGGGTCTGGGGCAGGTGCTGGGCCGGAAGGAGCAGGACAGGGACCCAGCCTCCTCCAGGCAGCGGAATGAAGCAAGCGAAGGTGTTTGAGCTGGGCTGAAAGAATCTGAACCTTGTTTCCTGACCTTCAAGGCCCCCTCTGAGCTGAGGCAAGGCTAATGGAAACTCTTGGACGACGGGGAGGCTAATGGAAACTCCTGGAGGACCAGGAAGCTTTTGGAAAACCAACAGGACCGCAGAATGCGGAGCGACTGGACTTGGGAGGGGTCGGAGGTGGGACGAGGGCCGGCTCAGCTCAGGACAGCGCGAGCCTGGAGTCGGAGCTGAGCGGTGGCGGAGAAGGAGCGGCCAGGCGGCAGGGAAGCCCTGTCCACCCGCCCCGGGGTCTAGCGCGGTGCCCGCTGCAGCGCCGGCCTGCGGCCCCTTGGAATTCGTGTGCCACAGGGGTGAGCGCACCCCGCGGGGCTGGCGCTGCGAGGACTGCACCGACGGCAGCGAGGAGCGAGGCTGCGGCTCCCCTGTGCGCACCGCCACATGCCCTGCGCCCGCGGCCCGCACTGCGTTGTCCCCGCGCAGCTGTGCGACTGGCGTGCCCACTGCTCCGATGGCTGGGAGGAGGGCCCACCCACACAACCCCACCTGCGCCATCTCCTCTCCACTCCTCCACCCCCCACCCCCAGTGGACCTTCCCTCCCAGCTGCTGGGGTGGCGCACCAGCTAGAGAGTGATGTAGGTCTGGGGCATCAGAGTCTCCTTTGATCTTTTTCATGAAGCTGTTTTTGAAAAGTCTTGCGCTTCCGCCCAGGCCCAGGAGAGGGAAGAAAAGGGCTTTTGTCTTTGCCTGCGTTTGGGCAAGAAAGGGTCACAGGGGCAGCGGCTCTCCGGCATGGGGAGTGGGCCTGTCTGGAGGGCTGCCCCCAACTCCTCCCCACCAGACTTGGGGGTTCCTCTTGTGCCCCTGCAAGTCAGCCCTTCATGTCCCCTGGGAGGGGGGTGCCGGTCCACAGGCCCCAACCTCCGTGGGCCTGGCTGTCCCTCTTGGGCCCCTTCCCAAAGCACCTCTGAGCCAGGTTTGGGTCCCACTTTGGCTGTGCCTTCCGCCCGCCCACCCAGAGCCTCTGGCTCCCCCTGCCAGGTGCTCTTCAGGGACAGGGCAGGAAGGGGTAGGAGCACAGCAAGACACTCATTGTGCCCACAGGCTCTATCCAGCTGCCCCTTTGTGGGGACCCCTTCTCCTGCCATTTGGCTCCCCAGCTGTGCCTGGACCTTGAGCAGCTCTGTGATGGGGTCCTCGACTGTCCCAAGGGTGAGGATGAGCTGGCCTGTGGGATGGAGGCCAGGGCTGGTGGGGGCGGGGCAGACGGTGGCTCTCACTCCTGACCTTGACCGTGTTTTCCTCTCCTCTTCCCTGCAGAGGAGCACCCAGCCCCTGGAGGCCCCAACAGGACAGGGGTCCCCTGCCCAGAACACTCCTGCCTCTGCATCAGTTCCCGTTGGTGAGGGTGGGGAATGGTAGTGCAGGAGACAGAGCCATTGTGCCGCCCAACAAGGAGGGGGCCCTGACCCCTTCCCTCCCCAGGTGTGCGATGGGAAGCCTGACTGAAGTGGCAGGAGAGGGAGAGGTCTCCCCAGAAGAGCAGGGTTGTGGGGCCTGGGGGCCCTGCAGTAGCACGTGTGAGTCTGGGGCGCAGGGCTGGGGCCGCCACTGTTCCCTGCCCAGGCTCCTGGTGCTGCAGCTCTGCCCAGGCCTCAGGCACCAGACTCAGCCTGCTTCACGGCTGCCCGCCCAGGGGAGGGGCTCTGGGCTCTGGGCATGGTGGACGTGCCTTTGGAGGCTGAGCTCTCTGCAGGGCGCCTCACCCTGGGCCTTCCCTTGGTTGCTGGTGCCCCACAGGGCAGGTGCTGGGCCGTGAGGGGCAGAGCCCCTGCCTGGTGGACGGCACCTGCTACTGGACTGGGGAACACATCATGGCCAACTGTCAGCTCTGCATCTGCCAGGACGGGTGGCCCCAGAGCTGCTGGCCCAGCTTGGACTGTGCCAGTGAAGTCTTACCCTTTGCCCTACTGAGGGGGTCCTACCCAGCTGGGCACCCACCCCTCCATCTATCCTCTATCCCTCTCACCATTCACGCATCCACACACACACTCACCGATCCATTCATCCACCCACTCACCCCTCCACTCACCCCACATAGCCATTCATCTTATCATCCACTCACTCATGCATCCACCCATCCACCCATCCATCCACCCATCTATCCACCCACCCATCCATCCATCCACCCATCTATCCACTCACCATCCACCCATCCATCTACCCACCCATCCATCCAGAGTAGATCACTGCTCGAAGCCTAGTCTTCCAATCAGGAGAGAGACCAGGTGTTAGCCAGTCACAGGACAGGGCACTGCAGGGAGCACCCATTCAGGAAGGGGCACCTGAGGGAGTGAACTCCTTTTGGGAGGCTCCAAGAGCCATGACCTGCAGAGACCCCGAGGGCCTGTGCAGACCCCACAGTCTCACCCACACACAGGCAACGGAGGCCCGCATTGGACGTGGGAGGTGTCAGCAGGAGGGGAGGGCAGGGCCTCGGTCAGCAAGGTCTGTTCTGCTCTTGCCTGAGGTCAAAGGAGCTCAGCTTATCATCCACCCAGAATCGCGTAACCACCCCCCACCCCCCGCCCATGGGCAGTGAGCACCGTGCCCTTCACGGTGCCCACCATGGCCCTGGTTGAGCTGCCCTCCCCACGAGCCCTCTACTCTGCGAGGTAGCTGGCTTGTGGCAGTGGGGAGTGCCTGCCCCCCCTGAAGCGGCGCTGCGACCTGCGGCCTGACTGCCAGGACAACTGGGGTGAGGACGGCTGTGGTTCGTGCCGGGCTGGGGGGCACTCCTGAGGTGCCCGCCCCAGGGTGAGCCCCCCTGAGCTGGGCCCACCTGTCCCCCTGGAGTGTACTGCAGGCTGGCACCCTGGTCTGGCTGGAGCCTTTGCAGCCACAGCCGTGGCCTGGGTGTCCCCCCTGCCTGGGGGCAGCTTCCCGATGGACCAACTCTGCGGCCAGTCCTGCTTGGTGCAGGCCTGCCCAGATAACTGGCACCCGGACCCCTCAGGTCTCCTCAGGCCCCTGGCGGGACACCTAGATGGGTTCCCATGAGAGATTTGCACCAAGGAAATGCTCTGCTCTCTCCGGGGCTCTAGGAGGACAGCCCCCTGTCCTTGGCTGGCCGGCCTCTGCGTCGCTCTGTTCTGCCATCACGCAGCTGTCCTCTCCCTGCGTCTTCACATCGTCATCCTCTGTGCATCTGTCTGTGTCCAAGGACACCTGTCATGCTGGACTAGGGTCCACCCCAGTGACCTCATTCTAACTTGATGTCCTTTGTAAAGACCCTATATCCAAGTCAGGTCACACTCTGGGGGTTGGGGCTTTAACATGAATTTGGGGGACATAGTGCAGCCTGTAACAACACCCCGACCCTCAGCTGCTCTTCCTCCAGGACCTGTGTCTCTGTGCTCATCACCGACTGTACCTTCCGGCCCTGCGGCGGGGGTGGGGAAGGGGCCTACCTGACTCCACCCTCTGTGGTCACTCTGCCGCTGGAGTGGCCTGCGCTGGGGCTGCGGAAGGACCGCCCTCATGACAGATGGGGGGCCCCCTTCATCCTCTCTCTGCACCCCTAGGTCAGTCTACGTGGTTGCCCTCACCCCATGGATTGAGTGCTCAGCCTCCTGTGGCCCTGCCCGATGCCACCAGCACTGCTTCTGCACCAGGCTCCCTGGCACGGTGCTGTCCAGCATGGCATGGCTGCCCCCCATGGACCCTCAACTCTGCAGTGGCTCCAAGGTTGGGGAGGAGCCCTGCGCCCTGCCCGTGTGTGACCATGAGTCGCCTGGGACCCAGCATGGTTGCTCCGAGCCCTGGGGGTACCCACTGCCTCACACCAGCTGCCCCTTGCCTGGCCAAGTCACACCCTCCCATCTTCCTCTGCTGTCCCCCCAGGAGCTGGAGGCTGGGGTTCTTGGGGACCCTGGTTCAGCTGTAGCTGGAGATGTGGGGAGGCCTGCAGTCATACCTGAGCCTGTGACCAGCCCCCACCCCAGGGGCCTGGAGGATTACTCTGGGGGGCTTGCTGTGTGCATGTAGCTGCCGGGGATGGGAGTGGGGGGCATAGAGCTGAGGCAGGGGAGCTGCAGGAGGCTTTACAGGGAGATGGGCCAGCTCTGTGACCCACACAGCTCTCAGCCCAGCCTGTCCCCTCACCCGCAGTGCCAGCTGCACTGCCATTGAAGAGGCCGAGTTCAGCCCCTGTGGTCCTCCCTGTCCTCGCTCCTGTGATGACCTCGTGGTGAGTCTGGGCCCCCTTGGCACACCCACCTGCGCTCTGATCCCAAGGGCAATTTTGCAGGAGGGCAGAGTGGGGCAGCCCAGCAGTGACGGCAGGAATGGGGTCAGCACCCCGTTGTTCCGGGAGAGTCCCGGGGAGCGAGTCCCACCCAGCAGCAGGCCTTGTTGCCGTACAGCCAACGTTCCTCAGTTTAAACGTTTTAGTGTAAAAACAGCACGAACACATGAGGCTCACCGCACCCCATTATACCCTCTGGAACACCAGGAGCACTCTGGCGCAGAGACCCCAATTGTACGTGTGTGTGCATGTGCGTGCTTCTGTGGGAGGGTGGCCCCAGCGCCAGGCCAGGACCATGGACAGGGGCAGCGGCAGGCGCAGACTGGGCGACGTCCCCTGTAGGGGGCTAGTGAGCAGGTCTGGGTGTAGCATATTTCACAAGCACCCTAGGGAGCCCCAGGCTGAGTCCCCAGAGCAATGTTGGGTGTGGTTCCGGGTGCTGAGGCGGAGGCCAGGTAGGGACACACGCCTCCAATGCCAGCCTGCGAGAAAGCCGGGCCCCTGGGAAATGCTGTTTATCACACACTACCCGCGTTTCTCGGGGGGCGCGGGCATACGCTGGCCCCCCCTGTGTTAGCTAACAGCAAAAAGCACTGACGTTTTATGCAGGACCCCAGGCTGAAATGAGGTGAGCGCCGTTAGGCCGTTGGGAGAGCTGTTGCCCAGGCCAGCTGCCTCGTCTTGTTTCCAGAGAGCATCTGGGCCCAGGGCCTGGCTCTCCCCGCGTCGCAGAGGCTCCCTCTCTGTGCCCCACAAGAAAACTAGCTGAAGGGCATTGGGAATAGACGGAGCAAGCGCTCTGCCTTCTCCCAGAGCCCTGGCCAAGCCTCCACCCTCCTGCTCACGACAACTCCATGTTCCCAGTCCTGGCATTCCGCCCCCCGCCCCATGACTGTGGCATGTTGTGATGGCCCTGGAGGCCAGGTGGGGGTGGGGGGACCTGAGCCCGCCCCTGCACCCCCCCCCCAACAGGCAAGTTAGGGAGTATAAGATAATCCGGAGCGCCTGCTTCCCTCTCCAGCCCAGGCTGGGTTCCTGGCCTGCGTGTTTAGCAGGACAGGGTGGACATCGATCAGTTCCTCCTTCGGGGGTCTGTCCCCCAAGGACACTCGGGAAGGGGGGAGGGGCGGCCCAGGGATGTCCTCCCCGCTTCTGGTTTCAAAGACGCGCAGACGAGGCTTATAAAACCGTGACTGGTGACGCTCAGCGACTTGGTATCTGAATAAAGCAGCTTATTCCGACACATGCCTCTGCCCTGTGGGTTATTTTAGCCGGAACCAGGGACGCGGGGAAGCCGATCAGAGCCAACTGCGTCGGGCCCCCGGGAAAGCGCGCCCCTCGCCCTGCCCGCCTCCCCGGGGCCGCGCGCGCGCCTGCGCCGACCGGGCCGCCGAGCGCGCACCCTTGGGCGGCCCGCGGCTGCTGCGCATGCTCGGCGCCCACTGCCCGGCCGGGACCCGCGCGCCCCGGAGCCTCCGCCGCTGGTCCCGCACCCCGGCCTGGGCGTCCCGCGCCCCGCCATGACGGCGCACTCCTTCGCCCTCCCGGTCATCATCTTCACCACGTTCTGGGGCCTCATCGGCATCGCCGGGCCCTGGTTCGTGCCGAAAGGACCCAACCGCGGGTAAGGGACGCGCGCGCGGGCCCAGCGTCCGCGTCCCTGCGGACCCCGCCCGGGGCGAGTGCGGGAACAGCGGCCCGAGGCACGCCCGGCGCCGCTCCTCCTCCCGCTCGGCCGGAACTGGCCGGCCGTAGGGGCCGAAGGGCGCGGGCGAAGGGCGCGGGTCACCTCCCCGGGCAGTCCCGGCTGTGGCCAGCCGCTGGTGCAATTTGTCCCCGCCGCACTGGCCGTGCCCTTGCGCGAATGTGACCCCGCCCCAGCCCCCCTTTCCTCTTAGGTAAAATGGGGATGCTGCTGCTGCTGCTGATGGCCGCCTTTAAGGCTGCTGTGAGGATCACACGAAGTCACGCAGATAAAACTCTGAACCGTGCGTGGCTCGTATTCTATTGACTAATGCTTTAGCCGGTGCCATTGGCCTGTGGGGGTCCCCGAGCAGGTTTCTGTGCCTTTGGCACCGTTCACGAGATTGTGCTTCATGTCATCACCGGTTGTCAAGTGCTGTCTCCCCTTGGTTACAAGTTCCTCGAGGCCCCAGACAGGTCTGCTGGCCACTGTAGACCCCAGTGCCCAGCGCAGGACTGGCCCATCGTGCTGGGTAATGTTGAAAGAATGATCAAGTGCTGATGTCTCTGGCACTGACTCAGAAGTCGTAGGGCCTGGTTTGGATTCCGTTTAGCTCTGGCAGGAGGCCTCTTGGACCTATGGGTGTAGCCTCTATTCTTCAAGATCTGCAGGGCTGGGGACCCCAGCTCCGCCTTGTAAACCATCTTAGGGTCTCACCCCTCCTGCAAACCTTGGTGAGTTCTTCCTTCTGTCTAACCGAAGTCTCCCCTGCTGCATTGTAAGCTTCTGTCTCCAGTTGTCTGAGTGGACACAAGGTAGCCCGTCCCTGTGCTCTTTCCAGCCAGTCACGCTGCCTCAGTTGGCTCACGGTCTCATGCTTCTTGCCCTGTCTTCTGGTCTTCTGTTTTCCTGTCCCTTGCCCAGTGAATTCTGAATTCCAGGGCCCGCTCCACGGTGCGTTGCTGCAGATGCATTTCTGTGCCTGTCTTTTTCTAACGTGGCTGCATTAGATGGAGACATAGGGGGTGCTAGAGAAAGGGCATGGTGGAGAGAATGCATTCAGCCTCCTGTGTTACTGGGAAGGCCAAGAGGAAAGGGGCTGACGCTGGCCCTGGCCCAGTCTTCTGAGGGCACTGGTCCCCCCCACCCCGTAGCCCTGACGTGACACCCTCTCTCATTGCAGGGTCATCATCACCATGCTGGTAGCCACTGCCGTCTGCTGTTACCTCTTGTAAGTACCTCTCTCCCCAGTTCCCAGTCGGCCAGTGCCTGTCCCGTCCCTCCCTCCCTCCCTCCTGTCCCTCGCCCTGCCCTCCCCGCTGTTCCCATAGTGACAGGCTCAGCTCTCCAAAGGCCCAATCTGTAAAACACAGGAGAGAGGGCGGTTTGGATGGGCTGGAGGTCAGGAGCTCCGCGTTCTGGTTCCAAAGGTGTCACTGGACGAGCTCCGGGTCGTCCCCGGGCTGCAGCCCACTCATCTGTGAAATGAGTGAGTTGTGCTGGCTCAGTGCTTTTCATGCCCGACTTGGCCTCAGAATCACCTGGAGAGACTGAAAGACGTCCCTGAGGGCTGCCCCCTGACCCACTGAATCACAGTGTCCAAGGTCTGCCCTTGGGAATCCCTGGTTTTATAATACGCACCAGTGAGAGCCACCAGATGAGGTCTTTAAACTTGAGAAGGGACCCTGGGGACATTGTAGAGCATTCTGGGGGATTTGAGAACGTGGACAATGTAAGAGAATCAATTTCCAGGTCCTCAACCCCGAGAGGGTCTCTTTCCAAAACTGCTGTGCCTGGTAGCCCCTCCCCCTTTACCAAAAAAGACAGCCCACCCCTCCATCCATCCCCAGTCCTTCTGTGTTTTGTCGCTCCATGTTTAAGTCACCCTGGCTGTCCACGTCCTGGTGTTAGGGAGGCCTCTCTCACGACCAGTGGAGCCCCTGTGAGGCCCGTCTGGCTTCCCACCTTCCTGGCTCTCATACCACCATTTTCGGGGGTTGAGTTTGGTGTAGGTGAGTGTTCTGAATTCAGAACAATCGAGATAGGACAGGTAACCTGATGAAATGCCGATTTTAAGAAAAGTAGCAGTCTCTTCAGAGTTAACTGCACTGTTTCTCAGGACTGCCCAATTTTTCAAATAGGTAGGCGAATACCCACATTTAAACATTTTTTCATGATCAGTTTCAGATATGGTGCCTGTTATGTCTTTAAAACCAGTTTTATCTAATTAGATCATGAGCTGTTTATTCCTGTTTGTCAGTTCTAATTTTACTTTATACAATGTTTAATATTTCTACCTCCTATTAACAAAAAAAATAAAACTTGTTAAAAATATTGAGGGCTCTCAAAATTCTCCCTGGACAGAGCACCTTCCAGGCCCTTTGTCTGTGCTGTTTCCCGGTCTTTCGGGGCTTGACAGATGTCCACGCCTCTCCCAGGGAAGACCTGCAAAGGGCTGCGCTTTGAAGACTTGGAGACCAGGACAGAGGGTGGTGTCGGGGACTGTAGGGGAGACAGAGTAGAACGTGGGTCACTACAAGCACCAACTCGTCACATGGTAAGGGAGCCTGGGCCGCAGATCGGATGCACGCAGGCAAAAAGGTAGACAACTTAAGCAAGTGCCATGCCCAGAAATTATTTTTGCGACACATATACTCGGGGTGATGCTCATGATAAGCAGGCAGCGATGGCTGACGGCGTCCCGGGTGTCATGCGGGGACTGGCTGCTGTGGCTTTCAGAGGCGGAGGAACTGGATCCCCGGCAAAACCACACCGAGTGCTATCGGCACCGCCATTTGCGGCACAAAAAGTTGGGCCCCTCCAGGATTTGGGGACCTGCTCTGTGGGCAGACGAAGTCATGATAACAGGGCCTGACATCCCCCCCTCCAAGTGCAGCCTGTCAGTGGTCCTTGGGGAGCTCACTGGCCTGAAGGACAGCCCTGTCCTGTCCTCAGCCGGCCTGGGAGTGGGGCGTTCTGGTCATCAGGTCTTCATATTGAAGTCGTTCCTTCCTTCGTCCTGCTCCTAAAAGGGAGTGCCTCTCATCAGAGCGGCCCTGTCCTGCTTCCTGGTGCAGCCTGAGGTAGCCCAGAGCAGGGCTGTATTGGGGCACAGCTGGAAGTCGCTCCCAACATGCCCCAGGAGGCCGTCTTCCCTCTTCCCTCACCCCAGGGTCCAGCCTCCACGCAGGAGTCTTATAAATTTACAGAACATCCTATCAAACCTAACCTAAGCCAAAACCCACAACCCCCAGGCCAAGCCCACCTGCCGGCCGGGGCGTGGGAGACCCTGCGGCTGGCGGCTGGGTTGGTCCTGCGGCCACAGGCCTCTCCTGAGCCCTGCTTGGTAGCTCCCTGCTGTGCCCCGGCTCACCTCGCTGTGCTGTCCCCGGCAGCTGGCTCATCGCCATCCTGGCCCAGCTGAACCCCCTGTTTGGGCCGCAGCTGAAGAACGAGACCATCTGGTACGTGCGCTTCCTGTGGGAGTGACTGCTGCCGCTTCAGCCCAGGTACTGGGGCTCCATCGGGGGTTCGGGCCGTGGGTGGGGCAGGGGCCCGGCGCGGAGGAGGGGAACAGGCAGGGCTGATGTAAAAGTTTGCATTTGGATTCAGATGTTCATTTATTCAGAAAACAAAACAAAAAGCTGCTGAGCACCCACTGTCTGCCTGCCCGGCGCTCCGCTGGGCATCGGGATGGATAGCAAACCGAGGTCCTCGAGGGGCTTCCCGGAGGGCCCAGGGGGCGTGGGGGGGGTCAGGGCCTGGGCCCTGGAGTGTCGGCAGTGACTGGGCAGAGGCAGGGAGTGGTGGGACAGAGGGGTCTCCACGGCGAGGAGGTGACACTTTCACGTGATTGCTTTTCAGGTGCCGCAGCTCTCTGGATGACCTTGGCCCAACTATTCCTAAAGACCCCTTTGTCCCGACCCCCACAGCTGTGTCCTGGTCGCTCTGTGCTCCCTCCCCCAGGCCTGCCTGGTTCCTGCAGGTACCCCTTCCCCAGCCAGTCCGCCTGCGCTGAGTCAGGCTGCCGCAGAGAGTCCCGCCCTCACACTCCCACCGCCCCTTCCCAAGCAGGACCCGGCTGGGAGCTGGCATCTGCCTTCCCCAGTGGGACAGCCCAGGGAAGGCCGTGTGTCCTTGGGAGAAGTGGGCCAGGCCAGGGAGGAAGCCCTGGGTGGGAGTCGGGGAGCAGTTATCGGCTCTGCCCTGTCCTGCTGTGTGACCGGAGGAAGCGCTCTGCCTCCAGGGCCTGTCTCCTGGCACCTGGCACCTGGAGGGAGGGGCTCCTTCCGGGTGTGGCAAAGGCCTTCCTTGGGAATTCTTAATTTTCTGAAAATGTTGAAGTACTGGGGAAACATTCACACCAAAACTCATACTAATTTGGGTCCAGATGGAAACTTGTATGTTTAGCATCCTTTATAGTTATAAAGTCACCAGCCTGCTCAGAAAGTTGTACCTCTTCAGACTCTCCTGTTCCACTTGCCTCCCATACCCGCTCTCCCCACCCAGAGGCTCAGAGACAAGGCAGCTCCCACTGCCCCCACCCCCGCCCCTACCCCCACCCCCTGGGTCTGAACTCCATGAGGCCGAAATGAGGGCCATTTCCGGGCCCCTCGAAGCAGCATGCAGATCACCTGAGCTGGGGAGGGTGAAGAGAGACAGGTGTAGGTGAGGCTTGGGTGGCACTGTGGGCTCCTGAGGCCAGCACCAGACCTGTCTGCCACCAGTGGGTGGAGATGGTGGGGGATGGAGGGGTGTGCAGGCCAGAGAGACCTCGGGACCCCCAGCCCACGCCCTCGCCTCCCAGGAGAGCTGAGGCTGAGATCTCAGGCACTTGCCCTTGGTCCCTCGGCTGACTGGGGCCCCTTCTCTGCTGCGTTGCCTCCCTGGAGGAAGAAGCCATCTTGCATATTTATTGACTGTATTTATTTGATTGGCCTTCCTTCCATTTGGTGGGCGCTGGTTTCGGACCAGCAGTAGAGTGTGAGGCGCCTGGTCTGGGCTTGGCCTGGTGTTCAGAGGTCAGGCTGGGGCCTCCCCATGACATCCACCGTGTCCCTTTCCAACTTCCTGCCTGTCCCGGCCTCCGTGGCCCTCGGGAGTCAGGTGTTGTGTGTGGGTTGTACAGAAAACCCGACCCGTGTCTAGCAACTCATGGATGGCAGGAAATCACTGTTCGGTGGCAGAGTCCTGGTTGAGGCCAAGTTTGCTGGCGGCCCCCTCCTGCTCACCTGATTCTCTTCTCTTCAGTGTGTGGGCTGGGGACGGGAAGGGGGACTGGCAGCTGCTTAGAGCCGCAGCTCTGGGACCTGGACACAAAACTACATTTTCTGGAGACCTGAAGGAAACGGCAGCTGTCCCGGATTCTGCCAGGACCAGGAGGAGGAGGAGGAGGAAGCAGAGGACCTGCTCAAGTGGAACCACGACCACCACTCACCTGTGCCCCCGATTACAGAGCCAACGGCTCCTGGGCTGTGCAATAAAACAGGTCCCTGACCTTCCCGGAGCATGGCCCGCGTCATTCCCAAATACCTGAGGGCCCGGGTCAGCCTGCTGCGCGCCTGGCATGGGCGAGGGTCCACGTCCTTGTGGGGTGGGGGACAGCGAGCAGAAGGAGCTGGTACTTCAAGGCCAGGGAGGAGTCTGCCACACGAAGTTTGGGGTGGGGGGTGTGCAGAGGAGGGACCAGACTGCTGAGGGCCTGACGAGGCGCTTGGATCCATCCAAAGGCCAATGGAAAGCCGCAAAAGGGTTTGCAAGCCCAAGAGAGGGACATAACCCAATCTGATTTCTAGGCTGATCTCCGCAGGGTGCATAATGGACAGGAGCCTGGCGATGGGGCCCCCGGTGAGAGGTGGTGAGGGTGAGTGGGCAGATGAAATATCTACTTGGGAGATAAGGCGACCTGCGCGTTGGTGGTGGGAGAGGAGGCCGGGACCCATGGGGCGGGCTTTGGGCGGTGGACCTGGGGAAGACCCAAGGCCCCAGGGAAGCTAAGCTGCACGCACACAGGGTGGCCAGCAGAGGGCAGCACCCGCACATGGAATGAAACCCACAGAGACCCGTTGGAGCCTTGCCACCAGGGAAGCGTGATGTTACAGGTCGTGTGGCCTTAGTGGCCTTAGAGCGCGGCTGTTAGAGGGGAGCAGGGACGGCTCGGACGATGCCACAGCCTGGATGAAATTTCCTTCAGGGACATGTGACAAGCACCACGGCTGATGCTCACTGAACAGTTAGCAGGTGGGCGCCGGGCAAAGAGCTAAGGCGCCTCGCCAGCTCGGTGCCCTGATGCCCGGCTTCCCAACAGCCTCCTCTGGCCTCTCCCGCCTCAGCGTCCTGATGGATCCAGCCGGTCCCCATCTGTAAGGGCCGCCCACCAGCCCCATTCTCAATGGCGTGGGGGAGGTGCGTGCAGATTACTGTGTGCCCCGGCGTCACCCCCCTTGATGAAGGCCCTAAGGCGAGGCCCCTTGATGGATTTCGGATGCTCCGAACAGAAATAGGATCATGAATAACAGGCGGACGGTGCGAAGGCAGTGCTGAAGTCAGTGGGGGTGGTTATGGCTGCTCCCGTAATGACCTCTTTGTGCCGAAGGTCACCTTTGTTTATAAACCTTGGGGTTTCCAGGAACGAAGTCAGTTGGCAACCCCCACAGTTTGGCTTGACTTGTGACATGAGAAAAGTGAGGGCAGATGACCAAAGTCTGTGATAAAGCTCACGCTGCACGTTAACAAACCTGCCTAAGAATGACTCAGAATAAAACAAGGCCACGGAACGCTGCGGCCAGGTCGGTTGTGACAGAATCTCCGGGGATGGAGCAAGAATCCCAGGCTGGGCATAAGCACCCCGGGGGTTGTTAGGCCCGCCGGGTCCAGGGGCCAGTGTTCTGCAATCAGGCAGTGGCATTTCTCAGGGGGCAGTATGGCCCACCCGTCCTAGAATTAAGTGGGCTGCTTGAAAATTCAGATTCCTGGCGCCCACTCTAGACCCTGCCAGACTAGAATGTCACAGTCTAGACTCAAGATTTGGCATTTAAACACGATTCCCAAGAGTTCTTATGCTAGTGGAAACCCCCCTGGTAGGCTTTCCCAACCTCGGCACTCCTGACAGTTGGGCTGGGTAATTCTTCGTGGGGGGCCAGGGGTGCATGAAAGGGTGTTCAACAGCACCCTGATCTCTACCACCAGGTACCAGGGGAACCTTTCTCCCTGCTCCCAGTTGTGACAGCCATGTAGCTCTCCAGCCATTTAAAAATGTTCCCTGGTGGGCCAGTTCCCCCCAACATGGGGAACCACTACCCTAGATTTGACCCCTCAAATGATTGCTAAAAATTTATCAACACAGAGCCCCTGCAGAAGAGATTGGGAAATCCTGATGAAAGCTGGTATCGTGAGCGCCAGGGTGCCCGTGTGCCTTTGCCGGCAGGCCTGGAGCTTCTGGTCTGGATCATGCTTCCGGGGATTGTTGGGTGTCTGAACGAACTCTAATCCCAGCACCATGTGCTCCAGCACTCAGCTGGTGGTCCTTGCAGGCCAGGCGAGGGAGGGAGCTCTGGCGTCACACCTAGCCCGGGAGAACCTTGAGCTTATCTTGTAGGAATCTTCCCTGAAAGGGGGCGGTGGGTACTGTTAGGATGGATATTCTCAGAAATCCACAGGACCCTCGGCTCCCTGCCCTCAGAATCAAGGGCCACGATGGCAGTGAAGCTTCTCCTCCCTACCGAAAAGGTCCGCCTTTCGCCCCCTGACAAAGACCTGGGGGGCATGAGGATGGTGGCTTTCTTTACCTGCCCATTCTCTGCCTCATGCAGCAGCGGTGCTGGGCCCCAAAGGACCATTGTAGGGGCTGCAACCTTGATCGGTTGCGGTACCAGGGCAACAGCCCAGCTCAGCTCAGCTTCGAGGTTGAGAGTGCAGAATTAAGGATTGAGCTGCCTGGGTTTAAATTTCAGCTCCACTGATTAGCAATTGAGTGAAAGTTACTTAATCTATCTGAGCTTCAGTTTTATTGCTGAGTTGGAATAAAAAAAAAAAAATAATAATGCCTGCCTTGCAGAGGTTGCTGTGAGCTGAGAGAATGAACTGAAGTGCCTGGCTTGTCAATAAACGCCTGCCATTCATCACATTCCTTTTACATATTAACTCTTCAGTTCCACGCCCCGTTTTATCCTGCCAGGACCTCGGCATCCTTTGCCTTTTCTCATTCCCATCACAGATGCCACATTGACCCAACTTGCTGCAAAGAAAGCCAAGCTCCCTGAGTGCTCTGATATGTGCCACAGGACCTGGGAATAAGTGCCACGGGAAAATGCCTGGGGCCTGTTTATGTACCTGCATTCCTGTTCCGTGGCAACTGTTCCTACCGTAATCTCTGGTGGTGGTGTCCTCTCAGTAACAATACTACTGCTTTAGGGAGGGACAGGGGGACAGGAAGAAGAGGGGACGGGCACTAGAATAGATACGCTGGTTCTAAAGTCCTCAGAGAAAAGTAAACGTGACACAATTTTGAAATTGCATAATTTCTGTGAAATAAAATACAAAAGATACAAATGAGTGGACAGGGAAAAGTCTCCTCTTTGACCCTTTCACAGGCCAGCTCCCTCCCAGAGTCGCTGTTACGGGTCTTGTTTGTCTTTCCAGGGAAGTTCTGTGCATGTAGAAGCAAACACGTTAAGGGACCATTTCTCCAAGAAGATGTAACAATCCTTAACATGTATGTGCCTAGCAATAAAGTATCAAAATATGTGAGGAATGATCAACTGTATAGAGACTTCAACGTTCCTCTATCAGAAACAGAAGCAAACACATACATTCTCATATATACATATACATTTCAATCAACGATGTACTAATTGTTATTACATGTAGAGGCATGTTCTTTCCTTTTCTAAACACATAAAACCTGCACTGTTCTCTACCTTGTTCTTCTTTTTCTTTGGTACTGGATGACATATCTGAAAAACTCAGTTCATATCAGTATACTAAGTTTCTTTATTATTCATAACATTATGCGTAGTATAATTATTATTATAATTGTTTATAATATTATCCATAATATTCTTTTACATGGATTACCATGGCTTTTAAAAATATACTGGGCTTGTTTTTATACCTCTTATTGCATTCCATTAATCTGCGCCTTAATACATTGCACCGGTACCCAGTGTTTCAACCGCAGTACCTTTACATATGTTTTTATACGTTTGTAGGGTTTGTTCCTACCTACCCCTAACCATTGCTGTTCTTTGTTTGCGTTTTTCTAAGCTATTCTTGCTTGTTTACTTTTCCTTGTGAACTTTAGAATTACCTAGTCTGTTGTAAAAAGCTCCTTAGAATTTTTATTGAGATATAATTTGTAATTACTTTACAGAGAACTAATATCTTTAAGATATTGTCTTCCTAACCCTGAACATGATAAGCCTTTTTATTTGCTCAGGTGTTCTTTGTAGTCCTTAGTGATGTTTAAAGGTTTGTGTGTTTTTTACATTGGTTGTGTTCACTTCTTGTAAAGCTTTACCCATAACGTTTAATCTTTTTTATTGCTAGTAAAACGTACGCTTTCCTCCCTTTATATTTCTAAACTTGTTTGCATATGTGGAGGATTTTGATTTCTATATATTAATATTAAACCCAGCTACCTTATTGAGTTCTCTTCTAATTTTTTTTTGTTGTTGTTGTTTATTATCACGTGTCTCCCAGTTTTGCAATAAATCACCTCTGGTTCTAGGAAGCCTCTGGGTTAACAGCGCAGAGACCAGCTGAGGCCACTATGTACGGACCCTCTGTATCGATATGGCTTTAGAGTCACCTGTGGCTCCTCCCGCCTCTTTCCCACGCTGCGCAGTCAAGTCTGCGTCCTCGCCTGGGTGACGGGGACGTCGTACCACATCCGAGGCGTGGAGAGAGCCAAACACTTAGAATGCCTTTGGCACAGATGCACGCTTTTGTTGCAGGCGTCCTAGTTTCAGCCCAGGCTGGTGAATGGGACCCGGAGTCCGTTACTTGAGGCCAGAGGAAGAGCGCGTAAGGAGCAGGAAAAAGCAGGCCGCCCCCGGGAGGGGCAGGGAGGAGCTCGCGCTGAGACAGGAGGGGGGCCCCGGTGGGCCCAGCCCGGGAGGGGGACGCGGCCCCTTCGGCCCCGGGGCAGTTCAGTGTGGGGGGTGCCGGGGCGCCCGGCGGACACGGCCCCAGACGTTCCCCAACGCCGGGCCTTCGGGGCGTCACCGGGCAGCGGAAATCTGTCCCCAGAGACACCCTGGGCCAGTTCGCTTAAACGCTGGCTGAACCTCGAGCCAGGAAGAGACCCCGACATGTGGATCACTGTGGTTGTCCCTTCTGCTAGCACGTGCGCACGGGACCCGGGTCGCACTCCGGCAGTCAGACTCCCGCGGTGCAGAGCCCGGAGTGGAAGGAGCTTTGGGGACCGGTTAGTGGGGGAGGACGAGGAGGCCACCGCCGTCCAGGAACGCGTGTGACTGCGTTCCTCAAGGGCACTAACTGGCCACAGTACGTAAGGTACCCGGGCCCCGGTGAGAGCAGGGCGCCGCTTCCGGCGAGGAGGCGGTGCGACCCCCTCGCTTCCGGCCGCAGCCCCCAGCACCTGCGCACTCGATACAGGCCGCGGGTTAGGAACGGGACCAATGGCGGGCGGGGATGTGCTTGGGCTGTCACTGCCGGAAGTAGTCCCTACCGCGCCCCGGAAGCTGAAGCCCCCGCAATCGCTGCCGGGGTCGAGGGGTTGGGGGGGTGCGAGCCACGGTTCCTCGCTACGGACCGCGGAGGCGCGGTCGGCTGCGGTGGGGGCTGCGCCCCGCTTCACAGTTTCACCAGCCTGATCTTAGCGGGCTGCTGGCCCAATCCTGAAGCCTGGCCTTAGGTAAGCAGGCGACAGGGTGCTGTGGTCCCACTTCACAGAGGTGGGCGCTGGGGCTGGGGGAGGGGCGGGGCACCTGGCTCAGCCCCGCCCCTGCCCCGCCCCGCCCCGCCCACCAGCCGGCCCAGGTGATCCCCGCCGAGGCTGGGCGCCCCTCCCCGCTGCCTAAAACACGCCAGGTGAGGCCGTGATGAACCGGACAGCGTCCGTACCCACCGCTCTGCTGTGTGTTAACTCAGTAGCCAACGGGCCTGTGCGGCGGGCGCTCTTCTGCCTGTTGTGTCGTCGGGGAAACCGAAGCACTAGCGCACGGTCAGAGCGGGTGGGTGCTGGCCTGCACGCCATGCTCTCAGTTCTGTGTGGAAGGAAAGCAGCCTCGCCGAGGAGAGCAAAGGGTCCCACTTCCTGCTGGTGGGTAGGGGAAAACACATCGCGTTTTATGTCGCTTTTGCGTAACGTGCAATCTAACGGTGCATGAGTATCATTTAAAACATCTTTCTGAGGCTTTGCACGTAGCCAAACTTGCATGTGGGACAACCCCCCCCCCCAAGTATATAGTGGCTCGTTCAAGTCTCCCATACATTCCTCCCATCGTTCTCCTCACCGCGTGTGCAGCTTCTCGCAGGTGAGCGGCTGGGGGATGGGAAGCCGAGGACGAGGGCCCAGTAAGTGCTTTGAAATCTCCTGGGGTCTGAAGGATAGACACCCGGCTCCCCCACCCCACCCTCCCCCCAGTGCAGGAGCTAAGAAGGGGCCCGTGGGACTGAGCAGAGTGAAAACTCAAGGGGAGGTCTGGCATGTGTGCCAGATGCCCAGGGTGGGCCGAGCTCTGCACAGGGCCCTGGGGTGCAGCAGGCGCAAGAGAAGTGGAAAGTGGCCCCTCCTGGCCACGCACGTGGGAAGAGGCCTCGTAAGGTGGTCAGGAGAGTCTAACCCATGGAGCCAGCACGTAGGAAGGTGCTGAGCTTCCCCCCCACCCCCCGCCCCCGTACACCCGCCAGCCCCAGGCTTACCAGCAGGTTGCTGCTTCCCCGAGCGCGTGGCTTCCCCTGGGGAGTCTGGGCTCCTGCGCACACACTGCCTCGGTTCCTGCTGCCATCACTGCCCTCCCCCATCTTTGCTGTACCAGGAGAATAGATTGTTGTGTCCAGGGATAAACCCACCCACCTCCGGTGCGCAGGGAGAGTGAAGCTGAGATACTCAGTCTGCAGACTGTGCGTCCCTCTAGTCTGTTTCCGGACTGCTGAGAACCTGGGGCTTTCTTCCTGTCCACTCACCCGGGCTCCAGGTAGCTGAGGACGCATTCCACCTGCAGCGCCCACCCCTCCCCGCCTCCCAGGCTGCTTTGAAAGAGCAGATCCCCTACCTGGAAGTGAGAAAGACTGGTTTTACAACTTTTTTTTGGAGAGAGGAAGGAAAAAGAGAGAGAGAGAGAAACATCGATGCGAAAGAGAAACATAGATCAGTTGCCTCCCATACATGCCCCAACCAGGGATAGAACCTGCAACCCAGGCATGTGCTCTGGGGATTGAACCTGCAACCTTTTTGGCTTGCAACTGAGCCATCTGACCAGGGTTGTATTTTCATTTTAATAAAAGTGTAAGTACATCTTAAAGCTTTGTAAAGGTCATATTTAATGGTTGATGTAACCTGAATGGTAGTCTGGCCTCCAAATTGCCTAGGCCCGTCTCCTCTCCCCTCGCTGTTGGGGGAGGAGGATGTGCTCACAGTCTTCCCCTGTGATCGGAGCTGAGGTTTGCCTGGGTGAGCGGCCGGGACTGTGGCTGTACTGTACTCCTCACCGTCCTGGCTCTAAATCAAGTGCACTTGGGCAGTAAGGTCAGGGCAGAGCCCTGGTCCCAGCCCTTGACCTCTGCCTGCCTCTCCTCCTTAAATGTGCATGTGGCTCAGCCTTTAATGAGAACCACCAGAGAGTGGCTTAGGCCCCTGGGTGAAGTTCCCTCTTCCAGATGCTGATTCAGTGGGTCAAGTGGAGGGTCAGGAATGTAACGTGCCTTAAAGTTGCCCCGGGCTGTTCTTGAGAGAGGCACTGTCCTGTTTTGTTTGGCATCAGTGACCTGGCCGGGGTGTTTGTTCTCGGAGAGGGAGAGGTTGGAACGGAGAGGCAGCAGGGTGGGGAGCATGTGGGGGAGCTGGAGGAGGGAACAAAAGAGGCTGAGACAGAAGCGTGACAGTCCAAAGCTTGGGGGCAGTAGTGGTTCTCAACAGGGGACATTTAGCAGTGTCTGAAGACTTTCTGGTTGTCACAGCTTGTGGGTAGAATTGGATGCCGCTCTACCCCCTGTGATACATAAGACCGCCCCTGCCCAAGAAAGCCTGGTCCGGCCATGAACATCAGCGCCAGCACGGAAGAACCCTGCTCTAGACTGGGACCTGGAGGAGATGGGGCAGCAGAAGGGTCCCCAGTTCACTGGAGCAGCCAGGGGACTGCCTATGAGGCTGCTCGAGGTGGAAGCATCTCTCCCCTACATTTAGCTCCGCCCTGGCCAACTCCCGGGCATCGTGTCCCAACCCACCTCCCACGCAGGTAAACTGACACACAGCCACGGCTGGCAGCTCAGGGCAGAGGGGCCTCCCCAACACCCGAGTGCCAACTGTGTCTCGGGTCACTGTCTCATCTGTGTAACCAAGTCCTTGGCGCAGACTTACGGGCTGGGTCAAGAGCCTCTTGGCTCATTTGCATAACAGGACTCCGGGATCCGGGACCGATGAATGTGCCTCCATTCAGTTCCTCGGAGAAATGTTGACACTCAGGCGGGGTGAGCCAGTCTCCCGCCGCCCCGCCCTCAGCCCCGCCCACGCCTGCCCGGTGAGGTGTGCGGATCTGCGTTAAAAGGAGGAACAGAGGTCCTTCGTGTAACTGCAGCCGGGGGTGTGGGACCTGGGAGCTCGCAGGCGCAGCGTCATCTTCCTGCTCAGCTGTTGCCTCCTCTGCAAGAGGCATCCCTCCCAGCTTCCCGGTCTCTCCCTCGCTCTGCCTGCTCCCCTCGGTCTTTCCCACCCTTATGGCCACCAGGGCCAGCTAAACAGTCACCCGGCTCCTCGGGGCACGGTGCCCGCACCCTCGGCTGCTGTGGCCTTGGCCCCACCCAAGGGTGCCCCTGAGCCCAGCGGGGCGTTGGGACGGTCTTGCTTGTTCTCTCTGCGAGCCTCACGGCTTCTCCCTCTGGCTGCTCGGCCGCATCCTCATTCAGCCCCGAGGGTGCTGTTCTCCTGACTTCCACCCTCGGCCCCCACTGCACACTGCTCCCAGGGTGACCATTTTCACCCTGAAATTGTGCGTGTCGGGGGCGGACATGCACAGTCCTGCAGAGAGGCCTACACGTGAGGAAGGAGGCCTTTGTCCCCAAAAAGGCTGGCCCGCTACGCCATGCACTTGCACCAGGCACCTCTGCAGGTCATGCCTGGGTGCCTTCAGCCTAGACCGCCAACTCTCCTAGGCCCGATGCCACATGGTCACCTCAAACTGGAGGTCTTCTTGCCTCCCATCGGTGTCCCGAGTGTTGGAGATGGGAGTCCCCGTACCAAGGGCGAGGCCAGACCCCTGCTTGTTGTGCTAGGCCCTCCCTCCTCTGCACGCTGCACTGCCCTCGGTGGGGTCCCTGCCTCGCCGGTGCGTTCGTGGCCGGTGGCCAGTGCCCCTCGAGCACCCGCACCCCGGGCCAGAGCCGTTCTCGCCGGGTGCACGGGGTTTGCCTTCTTCCCGCTATCGAACCCCAGCAGCTCCCGTCACAGAGGGAAGCAGGCTTCTTGGCAGATGCCTCCAGCCCGCATTTCTTGGAAAGAAAGAAGGTCAAAATGAGGACTCGCTGGAGTGCTGCAGACGAGAGAGGAGCTGAGGAGAAAGGAAGGGGGCCCTGCTCAGAGAGGGGGTCGGGTCAGCTGAGTCAGCAGCCTCCCCGGCTCCCTGCGAGGCGTGTGAGAGGCGCGCCGGGCCTGGCTCCCTTGGAGAGGGGCTACAAGGTGGCCTCGATCCTGGAAACGGGGGGCCGCTGACGCTCTGGAGTCCCAGGTTTTGTCAGCAGGGGTGAAGGGTCCCAGAGTTCTTGGCAGGCGTCACCGCGCCTGGCCTGGGCCTGACCAGAGTCTGCAGCTTTGGGAAGCTGCCACTTGGAGCAGAGGTCCCTTGTTGTCCTCTGGGCTGAAACCTTGGCCCCTGTGTGGGCGGCAGCGCCCCGCCCCCAGGCTACCCCCACCCCCCACCCCCGTGCGCGCCCTGCACTGGCACCTGGGCTCCTGCTGTCCTCCAGCCACTGGTGGCCTACGAGGCCCTCCCTGCCTTTGTGGGGCCCCTCCCTTTGCTTTCTTTGGAAATGATGTCATGTTCGCAGCTGGGGCCACTGCGGGGTGCTGCTCTGTTGACACGAGAGGAAGGAGCTGGTCTGGACGGGCGGGTGCGGGTGCTGGAGAGCAGGGGCCTGGGGAGGGGTGTCTGGCAGTGCTGCCTCTTGACCCCGGGCTTCACTGTCCCCGCCCTCCTCCGACCTCAGTGTCCTCGTCTGGGACCGAGGGCTGGTCCCCTAAGGACCAACAGTTACACGTTGGCCCGCGTACTCTAACCGTTTTGAATTTACTGTAATATTTTTAAAAAATTGCATCAAGACCATTTCTGAGGGAATGAAGCGAGGCCCAGGTGCCTGCGTGTGCAAGGCTCTCCCAGGAAGGGGACAAAGGAGACCGGTGATGCCGGTGACCTGCTGCCTCTTCAAAATTATGTTTAAGGAGCTAAAAAGAAACTTCAAAACTAATAAGGGGAGATCATGAGTGGTTATGGGAAAAATAAAATGACGGGATTTTGCCCCCAGTGCGGATTTGGAAAATGGGAGGAGCTGGAAGCACTGGTCCTCTGAGGTGGGCGCGGTGTTACTCCGCCGTCTAGGCTGGGGCCCTCAGGGCTTGCTGGGCCGCATGGGTTGCTGGCCCTGGTGTAGAGGCTGGGTAGCACCTCGTGCTGTCACCTGCGTCGGGGTCACAGGGGTTTAGGAGAGGCTGCTTCCTTTTCTGTTGCCTCTCCTTAGGGACCCGCTGGCCCTTGAGCAGGGGCACTGGAAACAGGTGTGCGGCCCAGGCCGTCAGGGTTAATAACGCCTTTTTTGGGTTCACAGCCAGCTGAGCCCGGTGGCGCCTGCGTCCCTGTGACAGACCACTGAGGCCCAGGCCACCTGGGCCGCCTGCGTCTCATGGAGCCTCCGGGGGAGAAGCCAGGAGAGGCCGACGGGGTGCGCGTCACGCCCCAGCTGCTCAAGGCGCGCTCGGGGGAGTTCGCGCTGGAGTCCATCCTGCTGCTGAGGCTGCGAGGCCTGGGGCTGGCAGACCTGGGCTGCCTGGGCGAGTGCCTGGGCCTCGAGTGGCTGGACCTGTCGGGCAACGCGCTCACGCAGCTGGGCCCCCTGGCCGCCTTGCGCCAGCTGGCCGTCCTCAACGTCGCCGACAATCGGCTGACGGGCCTGGAGCCGCTGGCCGCCTGCGAGAACCTGCAGAGCCTCAACGCCTCCGGCAACCTGCTGGCCGCCCCGAGCCAGCTGCGGTGTCTGACGGCGCTGCGCGGCCTGGAGCGCCTCCGGCTCCGGGACCCTCTGGCCCGGCTCAGCAACCCGCTCTGCGCCGGCCCGGCCTACCCGGCAGCCGTCCGGGAGCTGCTGCCGGGCCTGAAGGTCATCGACGGGGAGCGCGTGACCGGGCGCGGCAGTGAGTTCTACCAGCTGTGCCGGGACCTGGACAGCTCCTTGCGGCCCGGCTGCAGCCCGGGCCCCGGCGCCGCGGAGGCCCAGCCCTGGGTGGAGCCGGGGTTCTGGGAGTCCCGGCCACCCGGCAGCAGCTCCATCCTGGAGGAGGCCTGCCGGCAGTTCCAGGACACGCTGCAGGAGTGCCGCGACCTGGACCGCCAGGCCAGGGACAGCCTGGCTCAGGCCGAGCAGGCGCTCAGCTCCGCGGGGCCCGCCTCGTCCTTTGTCTTTTGAATGTGCCGCATGCCGTTGGGGCGGCGCAGGGCGGCCTAGCTGCCCAGTCCCCCTCCTGCCTCTGCACTTGTCTTCACGGTGTCGTCATGCTGGTCCCTGGCCCTGCAGACTGGGCTGTTCACTTACCCCCTTTCCTAAAGGCAGACCTCTCCCTCCGTTTTTACCGCAAGGCAGTTCTGTTCTATGTTCTTCAGGGACGTGCATCCCCAGCGTCCCTGGGAGGCAGGCGGGAGGGCCCCCCGAGAGCCACTGGCACAGAGCGAGGCTGTCCTGTCACCTGGGCCAGGCGCCTGGGAAGGAGGCCCAGGCCTTGTCTGCCACTCCTGGCCGCTTGGGCCTGAGACTGAGTGGAAGAAAGCTGCTGCTTCCTCAGGTTCAAGGTGGCAAAAGCAGGGATGGCGTGACTCCCGTCCCAGGGGTCCCAGACGGGGACATGAACAGAGCACGGAAGCCGGCATTTCCCCCCATTCCAGACCTGCCTGTGCAAGTGACCCTCTGCCCTGGCCCCTAGGCCCGCGGCTCCTGGTGCTTCCTTGCCCTCTCGCACCCACGCTAATGCCTGTTAAAGGTTTCTGTCTCACTTTGCATCACTGCCTGTTATTTCATGTGGGCATGAGCTCCTGAAAGCCAGATGGGGCCCCTGACACCTCTAGTCTCCTGCAGGAAGGAGGAGCACACGTGAGGCCCCCTGCCCCTGTCCTGGGGGTCCTGCTCCCTCTGGGGCTTTGCTTCCTCCTGTACGGTTTCCCCAGCCTTTCCTCAGAGCACCTGCCAGTGAGCGGAGGGGAGGAGAGGACACAGCTCTGAGAGCAGTTTATTAGCTCAGGGGTCATGGGATCATCCCCCAGGGCACCGGGAAGGGAGGGCTGGCCTTCACGGGCACCTCCCACGGCTGTCCGACTGGAAAGCAGTCCTAGGGGAAAGGACAGAGACAGATCTGGATGTGAGGGAGGCCGCTCTGGTCCTGCTCCCAGCTTGCTCCCAGGCTCCCGAGTCCCTGCCCGCCCTCCTCCGGGGGCCCAGCACCAGCCCAGTCTTCCACCCAAACCCCACCTGGGGCTGTCCCTGTGCCCCTGTCCTCCCGCCCTCCTGGTTGCTTACCTGTTGGGGCCTCAGCTGGGGGGCAGGGCCTTGGAGAAGGCGAACTGTCCTGGGAAGTAGAAGCCCTCGCCGGCCCGCTCCACCTTGCCGCAGTGGTCCGCCTGCTTCTCCATGGACTCCTGCTGGCAGGTGCCAGCGTGCTCAGCCCGAGCCGGCCCAGCCCCCTCCCTCAGCCCGTGGGGGTGCCTGTTCCCCTCCGCACCCCTCTTCCTTCCCCTCCTCGCGCTCCGCACCCTCCTCACCCCTCCTCACCCCTCCCCACCCTCCACTCCTTGTCCTTCCTGCTCCTGCGTCCAGGTCTCTGCCTCCAGGTCTCTGCCTCCCGACCTCCCCGCCAGGCCCGGCTTCCACTCATCCCAACAGCGGGTTCCCCAGCCTCTGCTTCTTCCTCTGCCCACTCACCCGTTGAACCTGCGTCTCTATGGGGCAGTGGACCATCCGGCCCAGGACTTTAAACTCAGGGTCCAGCTTGATGCAGGCCAGGCACGCCCGCTTCCTCTGGGGAGAGGGGCACGGGGCCAGGAGAGGAAAGGGGTGAGGGGAGGCCTGTGGCCTCAAGAGGGAGGGGGCTGGGGGCTGCTGGCTGCCTGCAACGGGGTCCTTGCCCCTGCAGGCCCTAAAGCAAACCTGCCACCAGCTGGTTTCAGGCATAGCCCACCCTCAGACTGGGGCATTTCAGAAGTCAAACCATTCTGCCGTTTTCAAAACCTCGGTGAGTGTGTGTGTGTGTGTGCAGACAGGAATCCTCCTCAGATGGGGGTCTCCCCACCGGACTTCCTCCAGACCCTCCCTGCTACCTTCTAGTGTATTGTATTGTCTTGTGAGGTTGCACTTGAGTGCAAGGATGTGCACAGAAGTCAGGAAAACCACTGGTACCATCAGCCCCTCCTTTGGCAGATGCTGGGGACTGAGGCCTTCAGAGAAACTGAAAAGCGACATGGCTAGAGCCCGGCAGAACTGGGGCTAGAACCGGGGGCTGCCCTCCCAGCCCAGTATCTCCCCCTGGCAGGCGGGGCCCCTGAGGTGGCGGGTTACCGTCAAACCCTGTTACGGACCAGCCTGGGCTGGGTCATCTCCACTCGGAGACTCACAGAAAATGGAATCACAGGCCTGGGGCCAGAACAACCCCACGCTGGTGGCTTTTGCCAGTGACCCGAAGCCTGGGAGAAGCCCCCTGATGAAGGTGTCCTCTGTCCCAGCAGCCCACCTCTCCCGCCCATCCAGGCTCAGGCCACCCACGCTGTCACCACGCCAGGCTCCACAGGGATGTGTCCAACCTCAGGGCTTCTTGCTGCGTCTCCAACTAAACCCGTTTCCATGCATGTGCCCCCGAGCCACTCACCCCGCTGGGCTTGACCTTGCACCCAGCTTTCTTCCAGTCCTTCTTCCAGCAGCCTGTTTGCTGGAGCTTAAATTCCAGCCTCACAAAGGTCCCTGCTGGGAAGAGCTGCCAACAGACAGACAGACAAACAGAGGAAGGCCAGCAGCCAGTTGAGCGGGCAGAGCAATTCCTGGATGTGACCTGTCCCCCCTCCCCACAGTGAAACAGCACATTCAAGTTGGTGGCTGGGTGGTGGCCTTTCTCCAGGGAGCTGAATGCTCACTGAGCCCAAGCACTCTGGCACCTGGGAATGTGCTGGTGTCGGGGTACAGCCCTGCCCCCCTCCCTTCCACAGGTCGCCCTACTGACCGTGTCTGTGGCACTGTCCACACTGGTCTTCTGGAAGGCCCACTGCACACGCGGGTGCTTGTGGAACTCCTCCAGGGCCACCTGCAGCCCCTGGTGCTGGGCTGCGGTGAGCTCAGCCCTGCCCCGGCCCACAGCGCCCAGCCACAGGGCCAGCAGGATCGGCAGCCACCACATGACTCCCCCTCAGTCCTGGTCCTGCAAGGACATGTGTGATCCTCAGCTCTTCACACCAACCTGCCTAGGCCGGCCCTCGGGCCATGCCCAGTAGAGCTCTGGGCAGAGGTGGAGGGACAGGATGCGGCTCTGCTGAAAACGCCCTGGTATTCCCCATCCCTCACTCCCCAGTCCTGCCTCCCACTGTCCCGGGTCCTGCTCAGCCCAGGCTCGGCCCTGCCCTGGTAGATGCAGAGCCAGCCAGCAGCCCGGCAAGCACCCCTGCGGCCCTTCGGCCCCTCCCCATCGCTGCTGGCCCCTTGTCTCGCCCCACTGCCCCATGGCCCCGCTCCACCTCCCCGTCCCTCCTGGGGTCTGCTGGCTCCCAGGGCCACTCTGGCCTCCCCCCCACCCCGACCCGGTCCTCCTCCCACTGTAACTGCAAGGGGGAGCCTGGGCCACAGAAAGGAGGCGGAATATTTCTGGGAGGATGTAAACACTTGGAGGGGCCAGAGCAGGGTGGAGACCGAGGAGGATGCTTAACCCTCCCCTGCCTGTTGCCATGGGCCCTACCCCTAAACCAGGAAAAGCGGGGTCCCCCCTGGGCCCCACCCTTGGCTAGCCTCTGCAGGCAGACCCTCTCTCCCCTGCCGTTCTTTCTGGGCCTCGCACAGCAGCCCTCTCCCCCCACAGCTGCTGCGTGAAAGCAAGGGCCCCTGGGCAAGGTGGTCAGTTTGGCCCCTGGGGCGACTCCCTCTGCTGCCTCTCTCCTGCCCTTTGTCCAGCCGCCCGGGCCAGCTGCCCTCCTCACCTCTCTG